>NC_083403.1:14695535-15008035 GCF_020745735.1 Hemiscyllium ocellatum
CAGCAGTTGTCATCTCAGTAAAGTACACTTGCTCATTAGGCAGTCACTGTGGCAATGCACACAGGACAGCTTTTACTGCAATGTGTTCCATGTTTCATTATGAAAAACATTAACCTTTGATCACAACTCATTAATGTGCTGCTAAACTCACATTGTTAATGATTATAAATAACCTGGAACAAAACACACAGAGCTTGTGTTTCCAGCTTTTCCTGTTTTTGTTTCAGATTTCCAGCACCTGCGGTATTTTCTTGTTCTCATCTGGAGATTATTTTCCTCAGAGAGTCTGGCATTTGGAGCTGACGGCATCCATTATGATTCCCAGCTGTTTTCTAAGAAGAATGGTGTTCTACATGCCCTTGCGAAATGACGGGGATTCACACTCAATTCCGAAAAATCCAAAGCAAATGGCACTCCTTCCCACCATCTACCTGGCTCTGGAGGCAAGATGACTTCCCATGAATCTAAAAAAATGGAATGACTTCCCATCTGTAACATTCCAGTAGAAGCATAAATTAGCTGGAACTGTTCGGCAGTTCAGAGGTACATTGAAAAGAGACAATGAAAATCAGTTCCTTCATTTGAGCAGAATAACATCAGCTAAGCCTCTCCCTGTGTCACCATAGCAACAATACTCCAAAAGTATTTTGTTGGCTGCACAATGATTATGGGTGTCCCTGAGGTTTTTACCATTTCATTTCAGCTTTCTCTCATTGTCAGGCCCTATGCTGAGCAAATGTTTGTCTTACTGTAATGCGGGCTGTAATATTCCTCAGGCAACTGAGGAAATTTGGCATGACGGCGAATACCCTTGCCAACTTTTATAGGTGCACCATGGAGAGCATTCTGTCTGGATGTATCACTACGCGGTATGGCAACTGTACCATTCAAGATCGGAGACGGTTACAGAGAGTGGTGAACTCGGCCCGGATAATCACAAAGGCCAACCTGCCAACTATAGAATCCATCTACCAGACTCGCTGTCAAGGAAAGGCTGCCAGCATTCTCAAAGATCCATCATACCCTGGCAATGTTTTTCTACAACCTCTACCATTAGGGAGAAGGTCCAGAAGCCTGAACACACCAACCAGCCAGTTTTGTAACAGTTTTTACCTGACTGTCGTTAGAACACTGAATGGACTCGCAAGCTCTTAGCATTTGCCTGTACTTGTGTTTTGATTTTTGTCGCTGTTTACTTATTATTTACTTATCTATGTTACTTAACTCTGTGATCTGTCTGTATTGCTCACAAGACAAAACGTTTCGCTGTGCCTCGGTACATGTGACTGTAAATTCAATTCAATTCAATTTAATTCTAGTTGATCAGAGATTCCTCTTTCGCCTTGACATTGGATCATCTTGCTATGTGGTGGTGACAGACGGTCAGGACTATAGAACCGGAGTCAAGCAGCAAGTCAATGTTTGAATTAAACCCTGTGCTTGTCCAGTGGAGCAGGTGAGAGATGAGGCTAGTCCAGTGATTCCACCATGGAAGTCAGAGCGAGGCAGGTGCAGAAAAATGCAATGGGGAAAGTACTTCAGTGCCAATGTGGTCACCAGGGCACATCAGTTGGCTGCCAGACTGACCTTGACTTGTGGGTTCAGCCCACACCCAGTTCAGAGGTGGCACAGACAGTAGTCGATCATGTGTGGAGAAGCGAGAGTGGCTGAAAGGGAGCCTCAGCAGCAACAAGGGCAAGCTCGTGGAACAGGCACCAATTGCCTCTTTGAAAACTGGCTCCAATTCCTCAATGCATGTTCTCAATCCTCTGTAGACCCATATGGATTTGTCCACATTCCAACTTGGGCGGCACGGTGGCTCAGTGGTTAGCACTGCTGCCTCACAGCACCAGGGTCCCAGGTTTGATTCCAGCCTCGGGCGACTGTCTGTGTGGAGTTTGCACATTCTCCCCGTGTCTGTGTGGGTTTCCTCCGGGTGCTCTGGTTTCCTCCCACGGTCCAAAGATGTGCAGGTCAGGTGAATTGCCCATGCTAAATTGCCCATAGTACTAGGTGCAATAGTCAGAGGGAAATGGCTCCGGGTGGGTTACTCTTCAGAGGGTCGATGTGGACTGGTTGGGCTGAAGGGCCTGTTTCCACACTGGAGGAAATCTAATCTGATCTTTGCCAAGTCGATGGCAAAACTAAAACAGAGGCTACGTGTTATAAAAAAAACCTCCTGAAGAGAAATGATGACTTCCATTTAGCCCGAGTCAGATGTTGCTCTGCATTGTTACAGATGGCTTCGCAACCTTTGATGGGCTTTCGGCTGTGAATATTTCCCAGGTACCAATACCATGGTAGATGACCATGAACTAGTACAACGGAAAGAGGAATATTACATAATGGACCAAACACACACTTTCAATCAGGTACACAGGGCTCACAATCTGCCCACACTCGTAAACGGTGGTCAGTGTGGCTCAGAGAGGGCTCAGCATTGGCGATGGTCCTACAATCAAGATCAAACCCTATTCAAACACTAAATGGCATCGGTGGGTTGAAGATGGGGTCCTGGATTTTGTCGTAGAGTTGGAAGACTTCTGTGCCCTGATCCACAGGTTGAAACTGTGACAATGCAGCCACTAATGATAGTGGCAAAGGAATGGCAGCTGTCAAGAGAAGCAGTTTGATCTGAACGAATTGTCCACAACCTCCAAAGTAATTCTGTGCAAGTTCAGAAGGATTTGTGAGGCCACCTTACAGACCGACCTTGTAAACCAGGATACAGGAAGTTATGGAAGATGTGTAATTTTTACTATCATTATTACAAATGGAATTGTCAATCGGAATAATGCAAGTTTGGGGGAGGGGGGATATCCTCTCTCACAATTCCTTGCATGTAATTAAGATGAATAAAGCCTGTTATTGTTCACTCACCTGAATGTAGAACTGCTCTTATTAGACTTGGTCAAGACAGCAGCTTGCCTTCCTGAAGGACAATGGCTAAACAGATACCTTCAAGGCCACATGACACCAACAGAGCAATGCTATATTGACGGCCCCATTATCCCCAAGTTTCCTCCGTCATGTAGCAACAGAAATGCAATATTATGGGAGCAACATTAATTTCAAGTTCCCCTTTGAATCACCCATCACCGAGATATGAATATAAATGCCCCTTCCTTTACTGTTGGTAGGAATTCCTGTCCTAGGAATGTCTAACTATTTCTCACCTGTTAAGTGAATGGTGATAGATTGGATTTCAACAAGACCTGGGTTTCACTGAAAGTAAACTTGTAGGTGCAGCAGACGATGAAGGAGGCTAATAGTATTTTTATGAAATTGAAGGAGTGTACTGTACCGTTAAGAAACAGTTAAAGCTGTTCTGCACTGAGAGCTTGCAGGCACCTGTCATGTGACTAACTAGCAGTTTCAGAGTGAACTGAAAAATTGAAAATATGTAACATTTGGCTGTAAACTAGATACCTCAGCAGTTTTGACCACCTTTTGAATCTAACCAATCAGATTAAATTATGCCCCAGGATACTAAAACCCAATCGAGTTTGAATTTATTGTTTTTGACAACATTAAACCAATGAGAAAATCCAATATTTGGGGTATAAGGGCATTTTGAGAGTTAGCCAGAGAGAGCAACCAACTGTCATTGTCAGAGTAACTGCCAGCAAAACACTTTCTACTGAAGTAACTTTTTCATATGAAACACCTTTGTAACAAAAGGCCGAAGGCGATCCAGGTAAATCTACAGCCAGAGGAAGACAGACACCGGAGCCGACAGCTGCTGTAGGGTTTTGAAAGTTGAGTTGATGTAATTCTAATGGGGTGTTTATTGGAACAGTATATTGTTATAAAGTTGGGGGCAGATAACCAGCAGTTAAGAGAAAGGAGGCTTAGAGATATAAATAGTTGTTGTTTAATGTTCACTTTTAGAGTTAAAGATAAATTGAATTTTTTTCTTTAAGTGGTGAAAGTTGAGAGTTCTCTGTCACTCATATTTTAACAGATTATGAGGTGAGGTGAGCTTTTCTGGGTGTTTGATTTAATTTGCAGAAGTGTTCACTGGCGGGTCATAACAGTATGTCGGCTTTCATGGTGAGAGGATTTGAGTACAGGGATGCCTTTTTGCAACAGTACAGACCATTAGACCATAAAAATTAGGAACAAGAGTAGGCCTTTCATCCCTTGAAAGTTCTGTCCTGCTCGTCCGTTTAATGGAATCATGGCTCAGCTAACATTCTCTGCATCTACTTTCTTGCCCTTTCCCCATCGCCCTTGATTCCCCTCACTGATCCTACACCTTGGTGAGGCCACTCCTGGAGTGTAGTCTTCCACTTTGCTTTCCTTATCTGAGGAAGGATGTTCTGGCTCTGGAGGGGGACTACAACAAATGTTTCCTAGTCTCATTCCTGGGAAAAGAGATTGGATCAGTTAAGACTATATTTACAGGAGTTTACTTTGCCATTGAGTCACACAGCATGGAAATAGACTCTTCAGTCTAACCAGTCTATGCTGACCATATTCCCAAACTAACTAGTCTCACTTGCCTGCATTTTGTTCCATAACCCTCCAAACCTTTCCTATTCGTGTATTTATCTAAATGCCTTTTAAACATTGTAACTGTACCCATATCCACCACTTTCTTTGGCAGTGTATTCCTCACCCAAACCACTCTCTGTGTGAAACAGTTGCCCCTCATGTCTTTTTAAAATCCTTCTCCTCCCACCTTAAAAATACGCCCCCTGGTTTTGAACTCCCTCACCGTAGGGTAAAGATCATTGCTATTCACCTTATCCATAGACATCTATAAAATTCCACCAGGATTAGACAGGGTAAATACCCATGTTTCCTAATGACAGGGGATCACAGTCTCAGGATACAGGGGTAAACCTGTCAGGACTGAGATGAGGAGAAACTCTGTCACCCAGAGAGTAGTGAGCCTATGATACAGGAAATGGTTGAGTCTGAAACATTGCAAGTTTTCAAGGAGGATATATTTCTTAGGGCTAAAGGGATCAGAGAATATGGGGAGACAGCCAGAGCAGGGTATGTCAATGCTACCTGCATTGTGAGACCCACAATCCTCTACTGCTGGTTCTGGTGGACAATATGATTAGGGGTTTAGATAGGGTTGACCATGAGAACCTTTTTCCACGTATGGAGTCAGCTATTACGAGGGGGCATAGCTTTAAATTAAGGGGTGGTAGGTATAGGACTGATGTTAGGGGTAGATTCTTTACTCAGCGAGTCGTGAGTTCATGGAATGCCTTGCCAGTAGCAGTGGTGGATTCTCCCTCTTTATTTAAACGGGCATTGGATAGGCATATGGAGGAAAGTGGGCTAGTGTAGGTTAGGTGGGCTTGGATCGACGCAATATCGAGGGCCGAAGGGCCTGTACTGCACTGTATTTTTCTATGTTCTATGTTCTAATATATGCATCCCAGAGGATTATGGTGAAGCCGGAAGTTCAACATCTCAACATTGTTTCTCTATAGAGCTGCCCTAAAACAGCATATACATTATACCAACACACAACTTGCATTAAGATGGCAGTTGTAAAATACCAAAGCTTCAAAAGATACTTCAGGTGATCATTATCAAATAACATTTGGCACACAGTGTAAAATGCTTGATTCTTTTTACATTTAAAAACATCTGATTCTCTCTGAAGTGTTTTAACATATTGGGATGATTTTGCTGGAGCAGTGCATTTATCAGCATCTGCTAGTTGTTCCACTCGCTCTCAAGGGCAAAAAGAGTTTTGTACTCCAAGATGCTGACAGTATGAGCTTATAAGCATGCTACAAGTGCATCAGAGATCATTTCAACTGTGGTACTAGGGGGAGCACAGATGGTTAAGAAGGCATTTAGTACGTTTGCTTTCATTGCTCAGACCTTTGAGTATAGAGGCTGGGACATCATGTTAAGGTTGTACAGGATGTTGATGAGGCCTCTTCTGGAGTACTGTGTCCAGTTCTGGATGCCCTACAGTGGCAAAACTATTATTAAACTAGAGAAGTTTCAGAAAGGATTTGCCAGGATGTTGCCAGGAATGGAGGGCTTGAGTTATAAAGCTGGGAAGTTTTTCACTGGAGTGTATGAGGTTGAGGGGTGACCTTATAGAGGTTTATAAAATCATGAGGGCATAGATAAGGTGAATTGTAGCTTTCTTTTCCCTAGGATGGGGGAATTTCAAGACTAGTGGCCATATTTTTAAGGTGAAATGAGTAAGATTGACTCTATGGCTCTCTAACACATATAACGCGATAGTGCTATTCACGTGTGATCCCTCATTATAAGAAAGTCGTGCAAGAGCAGTGCCATTTAAACTAATGGGGGCGGAATCTAATTTTAGCCAATACAGGCTTGGAAAGTTCGCATTCTACAAATAACGGTCTGAATTCTTCAATCATATTAAAGCCAATTCATGTTGAAGAAACATGCGTTATAACAGAACCGACTGTATTTCCTTTTGTACCTTGCATTTATCAGAAGTGTCAATTTCTCCAGCATTTTATTTCACTAACACTAAAGCATTTCAATTTCTCATTCCCAAAAGGTTCTTGCTTCTTTAACATTCTGTTTTGTGGCTCTTTCTGTGAAGGCAGAACAAAGGTCGTAGCTTAATTGCTCAGCCGTTTCCTTGCTCTTCATTATCAACTCCTTTTCCAGATGGTCAGAAACCCACATTTGTCTCTGTTATCTTTTTCCTTTTTACATACTTCTGCTTGCATTTCTATAGCTTCTTACATGGTCCCCATTCATCTCAAAGCACATTGGCCAATGAGGTACTTCTGATGTGCAGTCTCTTGTAGTGCAGGCAATTGACAACCATAGAGTCATACATCACAACAACAAACCCTTCAGTCCAACGGGTCCACGTCAAACATAATCCCAAACTAAGCTAGTCCCACCTGCCTGTGTTTGGTCCATATCCTTCTAAACCTTTCCTATTCATTAACTTATCGAAATGTATTTTAAATGTTGTAACTATAGCCACTTCATTCCACACACAAACTACTGTCTGAGTAAAAGAATTGTCCCTGAGTCCTTTTTAAATCTTTCCAATCTCACCTTAAAATATGTCCCCTGCTTTTGAACTCCCCCACCCCAGGGAAAAGACCCTTGCCATTCACCTTATCTATGCCCCTCCTGATTTATAAACCTTAATAAGGTCACCCCTCAATCTTTTACACTCCAGTGAAAAATGTCCTAGGCGTTCCAGTCTATTTTTATAACTCCAACCTTCCATTTCTGGCAACATCCTGGTAAATCTTTTCTGAAGCCTGTCCTGTTTATTAATATCCTTCCTCAAAGACCCAAAGAACTGCACACAGTATTCCAGAGGAGGCCTCACCAATGTCCTGCACAACCTCAACATGACAACCCAACTCCTATACTCAAAAGACTGAGCAATGAAGGCAAGTGTGCTAAAAGCCTTCTTAATCATTCTGTCTACCTGTGATGCAAATTTCGAAGAATTATATATCTGAACCCCAAGGTCTCTGTTGTACACCACTACCCGGGGTGAAAATGTGTTGCTGGTTAAAGCACAGCAGGTCAGGCAGCATCCAAGGAACAGGAAATTCGACGTTTCGGGCCAGAGCCCTTCATCAGGAATGAGGAGAGGGTGCCAGGCAGGCTAAGATAAAAGGTAGGGAGGAGGGACTTGGGGGAAGGGCAATGGAGATGTGATAGGTGGAAGGAGGTCAAGGTGAGGGTGATAGGCTGGAGAGGGGTGGGGGCGGAAAGGTCAGGAAGAAGATTGCAGGTTAGGAGGGCGGTGCTGAGTTCAAGGGAATCGACTGAGACAAGGTGGGGAGAGGGGAAATGAGGAAACTGGAGAAATCTGAGTTCATCCCTTGTGGCTGGAGGGTTCCCAGGCGGAAGATGAGGCGCTCTTCCTCCAACCGTCGTGTTGTTATGTTCTGGCAATGGAGGAGTCCAAGGACCTGCATGTCTTCGGTGGAGTGGGAGGGAGAGTTAAAGTGTTGAGCTATGGGGTAGTTGGGTTGGTTGGTCCGGGCGTCCCAGAGGTGTTCCCTGAAGCGCTCTGCAAGTAGGCGGCCCGTCTCCCCAATATAGAGGAGGCCACATCGGGTGCAGCGGATGTAATAGATGATGTGTGTGGAGGTGCAGGTGAATTCGCCACAAATTCACCCGATGTGACCTCCTCTATATTGGGGAGATGGTGTCCATTTCTCTTGAGAATAGAGGTTCCACCAATCACCTGCCAAAAGTTTCGCAAGTGCTCGGCTGAATCCTTCCAGTAATTCAGGGGCATAAGGTCTATGACTATGTATGAGAGAGATGGACTGATTCTCAAAAACAATAGCCCCGATTAAGCCTTTAACTGGAAACAGTTATGGAAAGCAAAGGATTGTGAAAGAGCTGACCTCAGCAAGCCCCAAAACAGTTTTCATGTGAAAGGAACAAAAAAAGTGACTCTGCAAACAGCAGCTTGTCAGAAGAGAGCAACACAGCCATGGACAAGTGAATGATTGAACTGGTATTAAGCAATAGCTCCCAGCTTATCAGAATTCCAGTAATTCTTGAAATAGCCACTGCAGATTTGTTTTGAACTACAGTGAAGCCCAGCCATTGTTGAGAGAGGTGTTGTGCATGACGGGTTTCAGAGACACAGACACAAGAAATTTTTGCAATGGAGAAATCAAACAGACCCTGCTCAGATTGGAGTGTCAGTCCAGTTTATCACCAACAGCCTTGCTTCTGGGTTCAACAGGTCCTGAACTCAAGTCCACCTTAGTATTTGAGCAAGTTGCCTGGTTTGACCTTGCAGCCCAAGCACTTAGTGTGGACTGTACTAGCAAAGGCCCTATTTCACAGCAGAGGGAGGGACAAACAAAGGCCGCAACATAAAATATTCCAGGCTGCAATCTGAAGGAAAAATGCAAGGGACATCTTCCAGATTCTTCAGCTCGATGGACTGGTCAAAGATCTCACTGGTGCTGCTAATGTTTAACGTGGCCACAAAATTACTTACTTACACAGCAGCTGTGACTGTACTCAAAGGAATTAGTTTGAGGTGAAGCAGCGTGAAAGGTATATTGTTATAAATTGCTTGTTTTAAATCCTTAACTATTCGCTTCCTCCACTACTGATGCGGAGTGGCAGCAGTGTGTACTGGCTATGAGATGCACCGCAATAACTCATCCGGGTTTCCTCAGTCAGTACCTTCCAAACCCATGACCATCCAGCAGGAAGAGGGCAGCATGGGAATGCCACCTCCTGCAGGTTCCTCTCCAAGCCACTCACCATCCTGACTTGGAAATATATCACTTCAGTGGCATTGGGTCAAATTCCTAAAACTCAAGCCCGAAGGGATCTGTGGGTCTACCTGCAGCATGTGGACTGCAGTGGTTGAAGTAGGCAGCTCACCACCATCTTTTCAAGGGGCAACTAGGGATAGACAATGAACGTGACCTTTTCTGCGGTGTCCACGTCCCATGAACCAGTTAAGAAAACAGAACTCTAGGAGTTTTTGTTGTAGAAAAGCATTAAATAATGTGAATTGATCCAAATGAATTGAAACAAAGTACATTTGGGGGAAACCCAGTCTGAATCTATTTTTGCAAATTTTCAATCACAGTTTTAAAAAATTCATCGATGGGATTTGGGCATCGCTAGCTGGTCCAGCATTTATTGCCTATCCCCAGTTGTCCTTGAGAAGGTGGTGGTAGCTCTTGTGGTGCAGTGATAATGTCCTTACCTCTGAACTAGGAGACCTATGTTCAAGCCCCACCTTAGACATAGGAGTGGAAATAAGGCCATTCAGCCCATCGAGTCCACTCCGCCATTCAATCATGGCTGATGGGCATTTCAGCTCCACTTACCCGCATTCTCCCCGTAGCCCTTAATTCCTCGAGACATCAAAAATCTATCAACCTCTGCCTTGAAGACATTTAGTGTCCCGGCTTCCACTGCACCCTGTGGCAATGAATTCCACAGCCCCACCACTCTCTGGCTGAAGAAATGTCTCCGCATCTCTGTTCTGAATTGACCCCCTCTAATTTTAAGGCTGTGTCCGCGGGTCCTAGTCTCCTCGCCTAACAGAAACAATTTCCTAGCGTCCACCCTTTCCAAGCCATGTATTATCTTGCAAGTTTCTATGTAAGGTGTATGTAATTACATCTCTGAGCAGATTAGAAAATAGCTGAGCTGTTTTCCTGAACCGCTGAAGGTAGGGTTGACCACAACGCCCCTAGGGAGGGAATTTCAGGATTTTGACTCAGTGAGGGATTGGCGATATATTTCCAAGTCAGGATGGTGAGTAGCTTGGAGGGGAAGGTGAAGGTGATAGAGAACCATGTGAAAACCTCTGACCAGGATTTGTCACAGAAGAACAACTCTCTACCTTCATTCCTGGGACTTGTGATAGTTTTGCACAACGGTCAGTCACCCAGGAAAATTCCAATGTCCCAAATCATGGGCTCAAAGTTGAAGCAAAGATCATAGATATAAGCGATTGACTAAAGAGCTGGGTAAAAGGATACGGGAACAAGGCCAGAATTCTGACCCTCATGTAGAACATTTGAGGTCATTCCACCTTGCCTGTCAGTAGGCCTGGAGCCCTTTCCTGCAAATCCTACCTTCTTCCTGCAGCAACGGCCATGGTGGTCTCAGATGCCTCTGGTCACAACCTGTTGCTATGGCAACCGAGTACACAGGGTACGGTCACATCGAATCAACAACCAGTGAGTCAGGAGGGTCCAGGGGGCTGAATTATTGCTTCACAAGTGATGAAAGGAGTCAAAAACCTTGACTCCGTTGAAATTGTTTCCTTATGAACTCTGGGGCTCTGGCCAAAAAACATGAAGGAACAAATTCTTTTCACCTCCAGTACTTAGCTTGGATGTTACACTTCCCCTTTAACAGTATTGTTGAAAACGCACATGTAAAATGGTTAATTTTGCATCATTCCTATTACCTCGATGAGCACCGAAATAAATAACATGGAACTGAATTTAAGGGCATCTCCATCTACTGTCGGAAGTGATGTAGTGCCCTTGACCCAGGAAGTGATAGGGTCGAGCACAGGAAGTGTGACTGCAGCCTTGGCAGCTTTTATGTTTGCTGTTGTTATCCTCTTGTTTGATAGGTTTTTCATAAAACATTTTGTACGAAGTTTGCGTTCAACCTTAACCTTGTGTACAAGGACAGGCTCCTATCTGTGTTCCTGTCAGTGAGAATTTTTGTTTTGTTCACATTTAAAATGGGTGAGAATGCTAAACTAACTAACTAGCTGCAGACCCTGCTGTTCATATCTCCCTTGCTCAGCTCAAAACCATCTGAACTTTGTCACCAGGTGGTTACTTCAACTCCCACTGCAGGAAGTCCACATGGAAATCTCTATGGCCACGCAGTGCTGCTCTGTTGGAGATACTATCATTCAGATGTGTTGGGAAACCCTGATTCTGTCTATCTTCTTCTCCAAGTAAAAAATGAGGTCTGCAGATGCTGGAGATCACAGCTGCAAATGTGTTGCTGGTCAAAGCACAGCAGGTTAGGCAGCATCTCAGGAATAGAGAATTCGACGTTTCGAGCATAAGCCCTTCATCAGGAATAAGAGAGAGAGAGCCAAGCAGGCTGAGATAAAAGGTAGGGAGGAGGGACTAGGGGGAGGGGCGATGGAGGTGGGATAGGTGGAAGGAGGTCAAGGTGAGGGTGATAGGCCGGAGTGGGGTGGGGGCGGAGAGGTCAGGAAGAGGAT
This sequence comes from Hemiscyllium ocellatum, assembly GCF_020745735.1. Lineage (NCBI taxonomy): Eukaryota > Metazoa > Chordata > Chondrichthyes > Orectolobiformes > Hemiscylliidae > Hemiscyllium > Hemiscyllium ocellatum. The sequence continues at coordinate 14,707,225 of NC_083403.1, forward strand.
TGCAGGTTAGGAGGGCGGTGCTGAGTTGAGGGAACCGACTGAGACAAGGTGGGGGGAGGGGAAATGAGGAAACTGGAGAAATCTGAATTCATACCTTGTGGTTGGAGGGTTCCCAGGCGGAAGATGAGGTGCTCCTCCTCCAGCCGTCGTGTAGTTGTGTTCTGCCGGTGGAGGAGTCCAAGGACTTGCATGTCCTCAGTGGAGTGGGAGGGGGAGTTAAAGTGTTGAGCCACGGGGTGATTGGGTTGGTTGGTTCGGGCGGCCCAGAGGTGTTCTCTGAAGCGTTCCGCAAGTAAGCGGCCTGTCTCACCAATATAGAGGAGGCCACATCGGGTGCAGCGGATGCAATAGATGATGTGTGTGGAGGTACAGGTGAACTTGTGGCGGATATGGAAGGATCCCTTGGGGCCTTGGAGGGAAGTGAGTGTGGAGGTGTGGGTGCAAGTTTTACATTTCCTGCGGTTGCAGGGGAAGGTGCCGGGGGTGGAGGTTGGGTTGGTGGGGTGTGTGGATCTGACAAGGGAGTCACGAAGGGAGTGGTCCTTGCGGAACGCTCTTAGGGGAGGGGAGGGAAATATATCCTTGGTGGTGGGGTCCGTTTGGAGGTGGCGGAAATGGCGGCGGATGATACGTTGTATGTGCAGGTTGGTGGGGTGGTAGGTGAGAACCAGTGGGGTTCTGTCTTGGTGGCGGTTGGAGGAGCGGGGCTCAAGGGCGGAGGAGCGGGAAGTGGAGGAGATGCGGTGGAGGGCATCGTCGATCACGTCTGGGGGGAATCTGCGGTCCTTGAAGAAGGAGGCCATCTGGGCTGTGCGGTGTTGGAATTGGTCCTCCTGGGAGCAGATGCGGCGGAGACGAAGGAATTGGGAATATGGGATGGCGTTTTTACAGGGGGCAGGGTGGGAGGAGGTGTAGTCCAGGTAGCTGTGGGAGTCAGTCGGTTTATAATAGATGTCTGTGTTGAGTCGGTCGCCCGAGATAGAAATGGAAAGGTCTAGGAAGGGGAGGGAGGAGTCTGAGACAGTCCAGGTGAATTTCAGGTCGGGATGGAAGGTGTTAGTAAAGTTGATGAACTGTTCAACCTCCTCGTGGGAGCACGAGGCAGCGCCGATACAGTCATCGATGTAGCGGAGGAAAAGGTGGGGGGTGGTGCCAGTGTAGTTGCGGAAGATGGACTGTTCCACATATCCTACGAAGAGGCAGGCATAGCTGGGGCCCATGCGGGTGCCCATAGCAACTCCTTTAGTTTGGAGGAAGTGGGAGGATTGAAAAGAGAAGTTATTCAGGGTGAGGACCAGTTCAGTCAGTCGAAGGAGGGTGTCAGTGGAAGGGTACTGGTTGGTGCGGCGGGAAAGGAAGAAGCGGAGGGTTTTGAGTCCTTCATGATGGGGGATGGAGGTGTACAGGGACTGGATGTCCATAGTGAAAATAAGGCATTGGGGACCGGGGAAGCGAAAATCCTGGAGGAGGTGGAGGGCGTGGGTGGTGTCCCGAACGTAGGTGGGGAGTTCTTGGACTAAAGGGGACAGGACCGTGTCGAGGTATTGGGAGATGAGTTCGGTGGAGCAGGAGCAGGCTGAGACAATGGGTCGGCTGGGGCAGTCAGGTTTGTGGATTTTGGGCAGGAGGTAGAAACGGGCGGTGCGGGGTTGTGGGACTATGAGGTTGGAGGCGGTGGATGGGAGATCCCCTGAGGTGATGAGGTCCTGGATGGTCTGGGAGATGATGGTTTGGTGGTGGGAGGTGGGGTCGTGGTCAAGGGGGCGATAAGAGGAGGCGTCCGCGAGCTGGCGTTTGGCTTCAGCGGTGTACAGGTCAGTGCGCCAAACTACCACCGCGCCTCCCTTGTCTTCTTCTCCACCCAATGAAAACACACTATATTCAAAGAGAAATGGGGAGTTTTCTCTTGGGTGTTGGATTTTGATTATTGTCACGTTTACTCAAGTCGCCATTCCCGGTGCAATCTTAGGTACCCAAGTACAAAATCTTGGGTGCAAAAATAGAAAAACAAAGAAATATGTTTAAAACGTTTGCCACAACGTTTCTTCTTAGGCTTAAGGAGAAAAATAAAGAAATAATATTGCAAGTTAAACATTACAGTCCTTTCCTAAGACATGGGTCTGCAGTCACTTACTCTCTCCACCCTGTGCTGGGTGAAGTCACACCCAGTCTCACCAGCCACTTCAACACTGACCCATCCGTTGCTATGCCGACGGCTGCCATCTGGGCTGTCTCTGGGCCCCAGCCGCTGCCTAACTTTGTCGCTGCTGCCGCCTTCACGAACAGCGTCTCACCAGAAGGTAGGTTAAAAAAAACACGAAGAAAGGTAAAAGGAGAAAAACAAAACATCGAAACAAATGAGAAAAGAAGAAAGAGGAAAGGAAAATCCGCTGCTGCCACCGCCGCCATCTTGGATTTGCCGACTATTCCTTGAATGAACATCAGAAAGAAATGATTTGGAGATGCTGGTGTTGGACTGGGGTTTACAAAGTTAAAAATCACACAACACCAGGTTATAGTCCAACAGGTTTAATTGGAAGCACACTAGCTTTCGGAGCGATGCTCCTTCATCAGGTGATAGTGGAGCCCTCCACTACCACCTGATGAAGGAGCATCGCTCCGAAAGCTAGAGTGCTTCTAATTAAACCTGTTGGACTATAACCTGGTGTTGTGTGATTTTTAACTAAATCAGAAAGAAAGACAGTTCCGAAGAAGGGTCACTAGACCCAAAATGTTAACTCTGCTTTCTCTCTGTTGATTGCTTTTTTAGCAATTTTATTTTGTTCTTTTCACAAAAAAGCACTGGGGTCATCTCAGATTACGGTGCCCGCACGATCTGCTGTGTTTCAACAGTAACTACTCTCCAAATATTATTCATGGGCTATAAAAGGCTCTGGGCACCCCATAAAGGTGATATTAGGATCCAAGTTGTTAGAATCATCAGCAGAATTGTTTAGCTTTTGTTCAGGTGCAGCCTGCATTAATTCCCAGTCTCTAGTTGCCCTTGCGAAGGTGGTGGTGGTGATGGTTGGTTAGCTGTGGGTAGAGTCTCAATGCTGCATCAGGAGCGACATTCAAGATTTTGACCCAGGGACAGTGAAGGAACTGCAATGTATTTCCAAGTCAGGATGGTGAATGAAAAAAAAGTCAAAATAAGTCACAAGATTTACAAGAACTCCTTGAGTCTTTGGTTGTTGTCATGTCTGCTCACGCTGATAATCCCTCCAATATTATTGTGTTGCTTTATTAGAGATGACAGGACACAAATTGCATGCTAAAGCCCCAGAGTGGGACTTGAACCAAACATTCCTGTGAAGCACCGACTGGGTTACCTCTTCACAGTCTGGAGTAGTCTTTGGCCTCTTGCTGACAGCCTGGTGTGTGTGCATCTCCGTTGCGTTCAAAGTCTGAATGAGATCGCTGTGAAAATTGTTTGGAAGACCGGCTGTGACCACCTAGCACAGACTCGTAAAATTGCCAGTTCTTCCAGTCGAGGCTGGGAAGTGATTTATGTTAAACATTTTCCAGGTTGCAATGGGACAAAAATGGTGATGCTTCAATTCCATTTCCACTCACTAGCTGCTATCTTGTAGCAAGCCTGATAATAGGCAGCACAGAACATAGAACGTAGAACATTACAGCGCAGTACAGGCCTTTCAGCCCTTGATGTTGCGCCGACCTGTGGAACTAATCTGAAGCCCATCTAACCTACACTGTTCCATTCTCGTCCATATGCCTATCCAATGATTATTTAAATGCGCTTAAAGTTAGTAAGTCTACTACTGTTGCAGGCAGTGCGTTCCACGCCCCTACGGCTCTCTGAATAAACTACCTCTGACATCTGTCCTAGATCTATCGCCCGAGTTGAAAAATGTGGTGCTGGAAAAACACAGCAGGTCAGGCAGCATCCAAGGAGCAGGGGAATCGACGTTTCGGGCATAAGCCCTTCTTCATCACCATCCGAGGAAAAAAGACTCTCACTGTCCAATCTATAAAACCCTCTGATTTTCTTATACGTCTCAATTAAATCAGCTGTCAACCTTCTTCTCTCTAACGAAAGTAGCTTCAAGTCCCTCAGCCTTTCCTCATAATTCCATCCCTCCATACCAGGCAATATCCTAGTAAATCTCCTCTGAACCCTTTCCAAAGCTTCCACATCCTTTCTATAATGTGGTGACCAGAACTGTACTCAATACTCCAAATGCAGCTGCAGCATAACCTCATGGTTCCGAAACGCAATCCCTCAATAAAAGCTAACACACCGTATGCCTTCTTAATGACCCTATTAATCTGGGTGGCAAGTTTCAAGGATCTATGTACCTGGCCACTGACATCTCTCTGCTCATCTACACTACCAAGAATCTTATCATTAGCCCAGTACACTTTGTTCCTGTTACTCCTTCCAAAGTGAATCGCCTCCCACTTTTCTGCATTAATCTCCATTTGCCAAATTTCAGCCCCAGCTCTGCAGCTTATCTATGTCCCTCTGTTACCTGCAAATCCTTCGGCACAATCCTCAACTCTAATAACCTTAATGTCATCTGCAAATTTACTAACCCATCCTTCTATGCCCTCATCCAGGTCATTTATAAAAATGACAAACAGCAATGGATCCAAAACAGATTCTTGCAGTACCTCACTAGTAACTGAACTCCAGGATGAATATTTCCCATCAACCACCACCCTCTGTCTTGTTTCAGCCAGCCAATTTGTGATCCAAACCGCTAAATTACCCTCAATCCCATGCCTCCATATTTTGTGCAATAGCCTACTATGGGGAACCTTATCAAATGCCTTACAGAAATTCATATACACCATATCAACCGCTTTACCCTCAACTACCTGTATGGACACCTTCTCAAAGAACTCAATAAGGTTTGTGAGACAATTCAACTAATGATGGAAATTGGGTCTTTCAATTGACCAACGATACCTGAAGCATATAGGAATCTTAAAGGAACCACACACCCATTTTTTTTTCATTCATGGAATGTTGCTAGGCCATCAATTATTGTCCTGAGGGCCGTTCAGAGACAATCACATTGCCATGGGTCTGAAATTGTGTGTAAGCCAGTCCAGTTAAGGATGGCAAATTTCCCTTTTTAAAGGGTTTTTCCCTGACAATGATTGTTTTTTGTTATTATTTATTCACAGCAGGAGGGCTCCTGTGGTTAGACCTGCATTGATTACCCATCCCTAATTGCCCAGAGGGCAGTTAATAGTCAACCACATTGCAGTGGGTCTGGAGTCACATGTAGGCCAGACCAGGTAAGGATAGCAGTTTCCTTCCCTAAAGGACATTAGTGAACCTGATGAGTTTTTCTGACAATTGAAAATCACGGTCATCATTAGATTCTTAACTCTAGATGATTTAATTGAATTCTGACATGGATGGTTTCAAACCCACGTCCCTAGAGCATTAGCTGGGTCTCTGGGTTAATAGTCCATCAATGGCACCACTAGGCTATCACCTTTCCTGGGTATATGTCAAGCCGACCAATGGTCTTAAAGGGGCCTTGCTACTGCTGTTCATTGGCACCAATGTGTAAAACAATCTAACAGTCAGGTTTAAAGAGACCACGGGCTGCTGAAATAGACAGGTAAATCCGAAAGCATGATGGCTCAGTGGTTAGCACTGCTGCCTCACAGCACCAGGGCCCTGGGTTCGTTTCCACCTTTGGACAACTGATGTGTGGAGTTTACACATTCTCCATGTCTCTGCGTGGGTATTCTCCCACAGTCCAAAGGTATGCAGCTTAGGTAGAAAGGCCATGCTAACTTGTCCATCGTAACTAGGAATGTGTAGGCTAGATGGATTAGCCATGGGCAATGCAAGATTAGAGGAGTGGGTCTGAGTGAGATGTTCTTTGCAGGGTCAGAGTGGTCTGCGTTTGCACTGTAAGCATTCTATGAATCTAAGTCTCGAGGTGCTTTTTAAATTTTTTTGTGAATCCAGGAGGAGCTTGAATTAGCACATACCATGGTCCAACAAGCAGTGGGGGGTTTAATCTGAAATCTAAAACTTTGGAAGCAGTTCATGTCTCTGGTGTCAGAATATTTACAATGTAAATTATCATGTAAATCACATTTATAATGCAGAAGGAAGAGCAATGGCCCAATACATTATCTGTGCTGACTCCTTACCAGAGCAAGGCTAACACGATTTCATTGTCCTTCTGATGAAAATTTGTTCCCAGAATGTGACTTTGCACAGATTCCATATTGTCAGCCTTAGTTCAAATTCAAAACGTAAGGGGTTCAAACCCCATTTCAGGAACTGTAATTGATTGAAGGTGATATGTAAATGCAGAGCTATAGTGTGGGTGATATTCAACCTAGGCCCCCCTCGGATCAAAGTGAAAGATTCCTTGGCGCTATTTCCAGCAGGACAATTCTCCCCGCTGTCCTAAACCAATATTTCTTCTCAACTGATTGACTACCTACCCTTCTGTCTCACTGCTCTTTGTGGGAGCTTACTGTGTGCAAATGTTTCCTTACAACTCAACTGTGACAGGGCTTCAAAATGTGTGTTTTACGTCAGATTGTCTGGAACTCATAGAGCGGAAGAGGCCATTTGGCTCACCTGTGCAGTGCTGATGTTTAACACCACATGATTTTCATCTGACTCACTCCATCTGTATGTCTTTCCATTGCTTTCTCTGTCGTGTATTTAACCAACTCCCCCACAAATCCATCTGGGCTATTGTAATCACCAAATTGTGTGGAAGCTATGTCATAAGACAAAAGACATAGGCCATTCGGCCCAAGGAAACTACGCTGTGATTGAATCAGCTGATGGCTGATCTGGTAATCCACAACCCCTCTTTTCCTTCTCATCGCCATTTCCTTTAATTCCCTTTTGTTACTGGGTGTGAAATATTTTGTGACTGAGGTTGTTAGAGGTGTAGGAGGAATTGATAGATGTAAATACAGTTACAACATTTAAAAGATATTTGGACAGGTACACAAATAGGCAGGTTTGGAGGGATATGGGCCAAATGTAGGCAAGTGAGACAAGTTTAGTTTGGGGAAACTTGGTTGGCATGGACAAGTTGGACCGAAGGGTCTGTTTCCTTGCTGTATAACTTTATGACTGTATCAGGGAGGCAAGTTAAATGCCGTTTTTGAAGTAGAGCCATTGGATTGTCAGTATACAACATCATAGGCTCTCACAGAGTCACAGAGTCATAGAGATGTACAGCATGTAAACAACCCATTGGTCCACTCGTCCATGCTGACCAGGTATCCTAAATTAATCTAGTTCCATTTGTCAACGTTTGGCCCATATCCCTCTCAATCCTTCCTAATCATGTACCTATCCAGATATTGTACCAGCATCCACCACTTCCTTTCAACATTGTTCGAATATCAGCACGGTAGTGGAAGGGGTTAGTAGTTATTATACTAATAGCTAGAGTGCTTGTCAGATAACTGGAGCCTGAGGGAAGAGGGGTCTAATGGCATCCTGTGAAACTCATGCAAAAATAGTATAAATAGTCAGTAATTGGTCACTAGCTTGCACCAGCTCTCTGCTATGAAAGATACCTGAAGCCTGGTTGTGATAAGTCCCTGTACCAAAGGGACACTGCATGGTTCTGGATGTTGAAGACATGATTAATGCACTAAACTCCTGAGTGGGTTTTGGCAGTGTAATGGCTATTTGTATCTGTACTCGTAATCCAGAACTGACAAATCAGACAAACACAAATTTAATGAATGAATGAATTAATTAGATGAGTACTGTGAAAAATTTGCAAGTTGCCACTTATGGCACCATCTTAGGTACACAGATAGCTAGGTACAGATTCTTGATTACAAATTCTTAGGAAAGTAAAGATTCTAAAAACAAAGAATTACAGCCTTTCAAAAGTACAAAGTTATAGGAATAAATTAGAGCAATACAGAAATAAAAAGTGCAAAACAACAGTGCTTCCGTGATCATATAATTAAAAAATAGAAACTAACCAAAAAGTGAATTTAAGGCAAAGCCCATTCGGTCTATTTCATAGCCCTGGACTCGAGGACCTGATCGAGCTGGTGGCATTCTGGGCTATGGCCTGCCATGAAGAAAATGCCGGATGGAGTCACAGACTGGCTGAAGCCACGACAAGGAGACCCAGACCGACACCGATAAAACTAACTACCTCCAAAAGAGTCCCAAGTGGACCAGACTGACAAAGCTATGGCAAAGACATTGCAGAAGCCTAATGGAAAACTGGGTCATTGGAATCCCAGGCCCAGACCCACGTCATCTTCAGCTGCTGCTGAAACAGCCAGGTCAATGGACTCACCAGGACATAGCCGCACCCTGAGAAACGGAATTGAGTTTTTCAAACTTTATTCATGTTTGTGGGATGTGGGTATCGCTGGCTGGGCCAGCATTTATTGCCCATCCCTAGCTGCCCCTCAAGAAGGTGGGGGGTGAGCTGCCTTCTTGAACCACTGCAGTCCACCTGCTGCGGGCTGACCCACAATGCCCTTAGAAAGGGAACTCCAGGATTTTGACCCAGTGACAGCAAAAGAAGGGCGATATATTTCCAAGTCAGGATGGGGAGGTTCTTGGAGGGGAATTGCAGGGATTGGTGTTTCCATATATTTGCTGTTCTTATCTTTCTAGATGGAAGTGATCTTGGTTTGGAAGATACTGTCTGAGATTCTTTGGTGAATTTCTGCAATGCATCTTGTAGATAGTACACACTGCTGCTACTGAGCCATTGGTGTTAGAGGGAGTGAATGTTGTGCATGTAGTGCTAATCAAATGGGCCACTTTGTCTTGGATGAGCTTCTTGAGTGTTCTTGGAGCTGCACCCATTCAGGCAAGTTGGGGGGGGAGGGGTGGTATTCCATCAAATTTTCTACTTGTGCTTTGTAGATGTTGGACAGGCTACAGGGAGTCAGGAGGTGAGTTACTCACTGCAGTATTCCTAGCCCTTGACCTGCTGTTGTAGTCACTGTATTTATGAGGTAAGTCCAGTTGAATTTCTGATCAATGATAACTTCTAGGATGTTGATAGTGAGGGATTCGGTGATGGTAACACTATTGAATGTCAATGGATGGTGTCTCTTATTGATGATGGTCATAGCTCAGCTGTTGTGTAGCGTGATTGTTATTTGCCACTTGTCAGCCCAAGCCTGGATATTGTCCAGATTTTGCTGCATTTTGAAAAACACAAAGTGTGGAAACAGGAAGTGAATATCTGGGAACAGGACCCCAAAGTTGGCAGATTGCTGTGAAAGTCCAAATGGTTCACGGTTGTACTGCAGTAAGGGAACCTGCTCTCCTTTACAGACTCCAGTTCAACACCAAAATGACTGAGCCTTCAGTGATTTGACCTGGGAAACCATTCCATTGTCAAGGCAATGAGGGAGGCACTTGACATCAACACCCGCATCTCAACATTGGACACTTTTAAAAATAACACTGCAGGATTCGGAGGTAGGAACTGAGTTAAGTTGTCAGGTCTTAGCTGAGTCAAAGCAAATGGTAAACAAAGTCTGGAGACTCATTTGATGGCTCCTTGATGAATGGAGTGGAATTGGTGGTGATGCTTTGTTGGTGAAAACAGTCAGAGTCAATGCAACAGGAGGCCACTCAGCCCATCTGTAATAGCTTGGAGATCCTTGTTCCTTCAACATTCCAGAGATCAGCTGTAAGTCCCAGAAATATCTTGGAATACCTGGATCTCAAAGGCTTTTAAGAAAACACAGTCCAGTAATGGCACTGGTTGAACAGCTCCATTCTCTGTATGAGAGATTAATGAGTGGTCACCAGCCACTCTGGAAAAATTGAATAAAGTGAACTATAATTAACTTAAAGTAAAATATTTCGGAGAGAGAAAATAAACTTAAATTGGTGGTGTGTAAATTGGAAACAGAGATTTGAAAATACATTCTGGTTTGGTGTAATTAGCCAAGCATTGTAATACAGACATTAAAGACCAGATTGTTTTGTGATGGAGATATAAAACAATCTCCATTAAAGAGACTCCCATCTACTACACATTTTATCAGGGCGGGAGGAACAGGATGGTGACAGGCCAGCTCCCTTCAGAGGGAGGCCTGAGGTTGCAATAGAGGCAGGTGGTTGGTTTCAAGGTCTCAAGCCCTCACTCATGGGAACTGTGTCAGCAGAAGCAGCTCACACAGAGTGGTTTTCCAGATGGCCTCATTATGGAGACTTGGCTCAATTCAGGAATGACTAATCCACTTAGCTGTCAGCAGGCCACATGTACAGGGATGCAGCTGAGGTTTTCTTAGAAGGAGAGAAGGATAGAATCCCTACCGTGTAGAAACAGGCCCTTTGGCCCCAACAAGTCCACACCGACCCTCTGAAGAGTAACCCACCCAGACCCATTCCCCTACTATCCTCTATTTACCTCTGACCAATGCACCTAACCTACACATCACTGAAACAATGGGCAATTTAGCCAATTCATCTAACCTGCACACTTTTAGGCTGTGGGATGAAACCCATGCAGACCCGGGGAGAATATGCAAACTCCACACAGACTGTCACCCGAGGCTGAAATTGAACCCGAGTCCCTGGCGCTGTGAGGCAGCAGTGCTAACCTTGAACCACAAGGACACGGTTGACATACCTATTGTCCTCAATTTTAAAAAGAGTTTTTCAATGCCTGCGTGTTTATTTACACAAAATTAGGAGGGACAAACTAACAAGATACAAGCTTTCTGTCATTGATTGACAACTTTATGAGATCATAGAATAGAGTCTCTACAGTGTGGAAACAGGCCCTTCAATCCAACTGGTCCACACAACCCTCCAAAGATTATCCCACCCTAACCAATTACTCTACATTTGCCCCTTTCTAATACATCTAACCTACACATCCCTGAACACGATAGACAATTTAACACAGCCAATTCACCTAACCTGCACATCTTTGGATTGTGGGAGGAAACCCACACAGACACAGGGAGAACATGCAAGCTCCATACAGACAGTTGCCCATGGCTAGAATTGAACCCATGTCCCTGGCACTGTGAGGCAGCAATGCTATCCACCGAGCCTCCATGCCACCCACATGTTATCTGGACTGCCTTTCTGTGCCTTGTGAGGTTGGTAGATTTTCTTCTCCGAACACATTAGTGAAAACTAATAGGTGGAGATGTAAAGAAATAATTATTTGACAAAAAAATCTAAATAGATATGCACTCTTGAAATTCTATAAGAAAATGCAATATTTCAATATGATTTCTGGGGTAAAATGAAAGCATGGTTTTAATGGCTTTCAACTTAAAAGGTTCAATTATTAGTCTTATAAATATGCAAAGTTTGGATTTTCCAAGCTCTACATGAAGCAAAGTGCTTCCAAGTCACAACTCCATTCATCAAAAACAATTGAACATTTCAGAGTTGGAAATGCTGGAAATCTATATATTTTGAGCTGTAGAAAAATATCAAACTTTAAAAATGTATGGGTTGGCCATTTACATGATTGTCAAGAAAATGCCATATTCAGAGGACTTTTTTCTGAAGGTTACATAGTTGTCATATCTCTTTGAATTTCACTTTAACAATCCAAGTCAGCATTGCACCATAGTTGTCATTAGATTAGATCCTGAAGAAGGGTTCATACCCAAAACGTCGACTCTCCTGCTCCTTGGATGCTGCCTGACCTCCTGCGGTTTTCCAGCAACACATTTTCAGCTCTGACCTCCAGCATCTGCAGTCCTCACTTTCTCCTAGATTAGATTAGTATTCCAATTTTACCACAGTGTCTTGTTCAATGTTCGATTGCTTTGACTGCATTTGATGCGCAAACTATGGTTTTCTCCTCCAACTGCTTCCCCATTATGGCAAGCTAACTTTTTGTTTCCCTTAGCTGAGGGTAAGTGAGGGCAGTGTAAAGAGTTAATCAAACGTCTGTGGTCTTTGGTTCCTTAGGACTAACGATCTCCCTTGATTCACAACAATTCTGAGTGACCATGAATCGCGATTTCCAAACTGGTCAAGCTCCATCAAAATTGCATAGAATGGGAAGCTGAAATGTCCAACTCGAAACAGAGCCAGCGATGATGGGAGGACCTAGTGTGAGCTAGCTACCACACCCTTATCCCATGAGGGAAAAAAGATTGCCAGAAATTGGAATGCAGGGCAGGAAAGGCACTAATTGTGCGCTTTGTGTCATTTACAACTTTTAGGGTGTTTTAACAGCTGATGTATTATTTCAAAGAATATCCCTTTTGCAGCGTAAGGAGTTCTGTCGCCATCCCCTTCCATCAGCCAGAACGTGCAAAAGTTTGAAAACACATACCAGAAGATTGAAGAACAGCTTCTTCCCTGCTGTTGTCAGGACCTTTCATATATTAAAGTTGACCTTTCCCTGCACCTTCTCGGCAGCTGTAACACTATATTCTATTCTGTAATCTTGATGTACCTAAATAAGGTATGATTTGTCTGGATAGTATGCAACACAAAGTTTTCACTGTATTTCAGTACGTGACAATAATAAATCAAATCAAATCAAAGTTTGTTACAAAGACCTAAATGCTCAAATCATCAACATCTGAATTAGTTGAACAATCACTGCTAGCCAGGACACCAGGGAGAAGTCCCCTGTTCTCTTTAGTCACCTTGACAGTTGACTTGAAATGTTATTCCCTGTTTCTTTCCCCAACTTCCAGCCAGACTTAGTGAATATTTCCAGCACTATCTGTTTTCAGTTCAGGATTCTGGGTCTGGACTTGGGAATGCTATTGGGCCTGATTCACGGACTTGGTTTCGGCCTGAAATTCAGCATGGGCCTATACTTGCTAATTCAAGGAACAAAAAAACTTCTAATTGTCTCTTATATCAGACCTGATGAAAAAAACAACAGTAATGGCTTTTCTGCAAAATTGAAAGGAATTTTCTCATTCAAATGCAGATGACATTTGGAATAGAGGCGAAGGTTCCTTCTGACCCATTTGGTTGTAGGTTAAGCAGTATCTGAAATCTCCAGGCTGTTGAGGCGTGAATGAGAGCAAAGTCCAGAGATAATGTGACCTTGCTAATGAGTGTAATCTGGCTCCACTTGCACCATGTGAACCCAGCATTCCTCCGGCTTCTAAATGCGTTTTATTCAGTGCAGTCTGCCTCCCAGCTAATACAGCTGCCTGATACCTGCCCTAAACCAGCCACTTTGGCCACTGTTATCCTCTTAGTGCAGCTCAGCTTCCAATCTACTCAGCCCTTGAGAGCCTACGGCTGTAGATTTAGTATTCTAAAGCCTGCATTAGGTCAATTGCTGAACCGCGCAAGCCCTTGTATACTATTTGGAATCCGTCTTTGACTAATTTGTGCATTAAGCCGGTCTTTCTTTGTTTTTCCCACCATGGCAGGAAGCAGTTCATACCTCTCCAGGGTTTTGCCCTATCCTACCCCTCTTACTGCCTTCAGCCCGTGCAGGACTCTGAGCTCCCTATTTCTTCAATTCTTGTCTTTTTCTCTATCTCTGATTTCCCACACTGTACCATTGCTGATTGCACATCCAGCTTTTGAATCCCCACCCTAAAACATGGCACGTTCTTACACCCTCATTACAGCCCTTCTTAAACCCTACCTAGTTGACTACATTGTTGTCTCCTGGGCCCAGAGTCTTTTGTTTGGCTCCGGGTCTGTTAATGTTTTCTCAGGAGCATAAGGCGCAGGAGCAAAGGGAGGCCATTCGCTCCGTTCAGCCTTCTCCACCTTTCAATGAGATCATGGCTGATTTGATAATCTTGAACTCTTGTCTTTGCCCCAGATTTGGATGCTTTACTCACAAGCAAAACAATTTGTTGTGTTTGACACGACAACACTCCCAACTAAATAGTAGGAAGACCAAAACCATTATACTTGGCCTCATCCATCCACTGGCTCCTTCCGTCTCACCGGCAACACTCCAATGCCAAACTCTTAATGTGCCGCATTTGCTCCCCGGATGACGTTCTAACCGTGTCGTCAATAAGCCACCTTTCTTCCACTTTTGCAACATGTCCCAACTCTGCCCCTGCCTCAGCTCATTTGTTGCTGAAGCTCTTGTTGTGCTTCTACATAGAAACCTAAAAACTAGAAGCAACAGTAGGTCATTCGGCACCTTCAATCTGCTCTCCTATTCAACGTGATCAAGACTGATCATCCAACTCAGTCCCTTGCTTCCACTTTCTTCCTGTACCCTTTGATTCCCTTAGCCTAAGGAACTGCACCTTACTCCATCTTAAAAACATTCAGTGCTTAGTTCTCAACCGCTTTCTGTGGTAGAGATTTCCACAGGCTCCCCACTGTCTGGGTGAAAAGATTCCTCCTCCTCGCAGTCCTAAATGACCTACCTCTATATCGTTACATTGTCACCCCTGGTGCTGGACTCCCCAGTCATCAGGAACATTCTTCCTACATTTACCCCACTGGAATTTTATGGTCTCTACGTGATTCCTCCTCATTTTTCTAAATTCCAGTGAATGTAGTCCTAACTGACCCAGTCTCTCTTCATATGTTAGTCCTGCCATCCCAGGATTCAGGCTGGGAAACTTTCGTTGCACACTCTTTATATTCAGAACATCCTTCCTCAGTTCAGGAGACCACTAGACTTAGCTTTAAATTTGCCTATTCCAGTGTTATGTTTGGAATAGTCTCCCATATTCTCCCCTCCCTGAACTTGAGACCATGTCACATTTCCTGCAGCTAACAGGCCCTGTTAGTGTCTCCAGCTTCCTTGTGTCCTTTCACAATATGATACTGTTTCATAGAAACCGCCAGTGTGGGTGGAGGGGTAATGAAGGGGTCCCATCCTGCATTGCCAACAGTAATCATCACAGCTCATGTACCAATTTGCCCAGTGGGGTCTGCAAGGTAGGACCTCTTAATAAATCGATACCAATAATATGTTCTGGTATCTTGAATATCAATACAGGGACCACTCGTGAGGGTCCCTTCCCCAAGGCCACTCTAATATCTGTTCTAACTGCTGGTGTAACCACCCCACCAAATCCATTAATAGTTATTTTGAGCTCAGCATGTCCATTTGGATTGCCATGTAATAATAGTAACGTCTGCCCCAGTGTCTAATAATTGTACAATGCCTTTCCTCCAATAAACTGTGATAATGTGATTTCACGTTGTACAATGCCTTTCCTCCAATAAACGGTGATAAGTCTAGGGTCTCCACTTGTTCCACCAAATGCACTTACCTAGACCTCAGAGTCCCAGCCCCACCCCAATCGACTGAGCTGACTGACTCAGCACAATTGAATATATTCAAGAGGCAGCTCGATATAGCACTTGGGTGAATGGGATCAGAAATTATTGGGCGAAAGCAGGATGAGGCTGTGGAGTTGGATGATCAGCCATGATCATGATGAATGGCAGAGCAGGCTCGAAGGGCCGAATGGCCTCCTCCTACCTTCTATGTTTCTAACTGCCCGACCTCCTCCAGGAGAAAGAGTAGGGATGTTGTGGGAGATACAGTCAGAATGGTTTCCTTTCCCCCCAACCCCCAACATCTGATGGAGTCTCTCTTACTTCCTTACCCTTTGTAGAGTAGTGCATCCTCCACAAGGTACCAGTAGGTATTCCATCTAACTTACTCCACTCTATTCCTGCTTTCAATAATGCCGTGGACATTTCTCTACTGATTATCTTCTGTTTTACCTTTGAACGCAGCCCGCCTCCATCTTGTTGCCCCTGTATATCGCTTTCTCAGATGGGCCTTGCTCATTGCTTACCAGCCTCCGCATCCTCTAACTGTCCCAACAACAAACACACCTATCCCTGAGCTGGTCCTAACAGGACACCACTCACCCAGCCCAGACTACTTTGCATTATCATACAATCCCTACAGTATGGAAACAGGCCCTTCGACCCACAAGTCCACACCAACCCTCCAAACAGTAACCCACCCAGACCCATTCCCCTACCTTTATCCCTAACCAACTAACATCCCTGAACACTATGGGCAATTTAGCATGGACAATTCACCTAATCTGCACATTTTTGGACTGTAGGAGGAAACTGGAACACCTGGAGAATGCCCACGCCGACACAGGGAGAGTCCGTAAACTCCACACAGGGGCTGGAATTGAACCTGTGTCCCTGGCACGGTGAGGCAGTGGTGCTAACCACTGAGCCAGTTAGCCTGTTCCTTGTCCTGGCTATGAAAGCTTGCTGGTCTGGATCCTGAAACTGTGGGGAATACATCCCCTCAAATGTTTTATCCCCTCTGGTATGCTCTCCCATTTTTCATCATCACCTTGACAATCTACCGGGGAAGGGTACTTGTTTCATACTGCTAGTATCCTGCAATGATCCAGTTTGCCCTGTGTTTCTAAAAACACTATTCACATGTAGATCAACACTTACTGCTCCCTTGCACTGTGCACTGTGCACTGGCTGGTGCGTTGGTCCCATTAACGCATCAGCCAAAAGGTCAAAGATTTCTGACTAAAGCATGATCCCAAATCCTGTAATTCGGACACAGAATAAACTCTGACTCTGCTGGAATTTTGGGGGTTTTATCCTCCTACCTGTTTTGCCTTATTCATTATAAAGGGTGGTGCTATTAATCCCTTTCTTGAGAGTGGCCCCAAAGGTGGGGCATTCCCTTCCCCATCCATCTATTCACTCTCTGAATCAGATGAATAACAAACGTGTTCCTGATGAAGGGCTTTTGCCTGAATTGTCAATTCTCCTGCTCCTTGGATGCTGCCTGACCTGCTGTGGCTTTTCCAGAACCACACTCTTGGCTGAATACCAAACGTCTCCATCCCAATGGTTGGCTCCCATTGTGAGGTTAACTGCATGCGCACTTTGACTGGGTCAACTTTCCAATTGTGCCGTTTTGCTTTCTTTCTCTGTTATACCGCCGCCAGTTGGCATACTCCCTGGTTCAGTTTCTCCTCCACCATCTTGGCTCTCTCCTGCCCTGTCTTAACTGCTTCTGTCAGGCTGATGTTACACTGTTCTGCCACCATCACTGTAGCCTCAAGCTGCCTGTTCTTGGCCTGGCACACTTTCAATTCCCTACACATAGAAGGTAAAGCTGTCAACAATGTCCATCCCAGTGGTGGTGCACTGTCCTTGCTTTTGGGGGAAGACCGCTTCCCATAAGCCCTTGCGTACGGTAGTCTGTATGAACAACCCTCCTCTCTCTCTCTCTTTCTGATTAGAACTGTCCCCTGTTCTTGCATGGGTCCTAATTGTGCTAACGAGTTAACTACAGACCTGAATCCGGAGTCAGCCCCATTTCATCCAGGATTATGGCCACTCTCTTGACCATCAGATTGCCATTCCCTTCTCCGAAACAATTTCCCAAGTCTCACAGCATGTATCCAGGCGACTCTTTTGGATTCGGTGAAAGATAGTGAAGAGAAGATTGGATACCAGTAATTTGCTGAAATGTGGATGTTTATTCAGTAATAATGATGATGATAATAGTAATAATAAATGGAAAAGAAGGAAAAAGGAAAACAATAAGTCTCATGCCATTTTGCCCACTGGGGCTCCTTTGATCGACAGCTGTTTTGGAGGCACCATTCGTAATCCCAGTCTGAGGTGCAGCCTAACTCTCAGAACAAAACTCTCTTCCTCTTACACAGTGTAACAAACAGCTGGTACAGAAATGCACAAGCTGATGGTGCTGTCTTTGGCTGGTGAAGGAATACTCACAGAACTCATTCCAGGTTATGCTGTGGTCAAATATTATCATTAACTTTCCCAGTCCATTTTCCCATTCTATACAATGACAAACCATTACAGTGAGGGAGAGAGCAGTAACAAACCATTACAGGGAGGGAGCGAGTAATAACAAAATGGTGCAGTGATGGAGAGGTTAAAAACAAAAGTAAGGGAGAGAGTAATGACAACCATTACAGTGAGGGAGAGAGTAATAACAAACCATTACAGTGAAGGAGAAAGTAACAACAAACTGTTACAGTGAGGGTGAGACGGTAGTTACAAACTACTACAATGAAGGAAAGAGAGTAGTAGCAAACTGTTACAGTGAGGAAGAGAGTAATAACAAACAGTTACAGTGAGGGTGAGGTTAATAACAAACCATTACAGTGAAGGAGAGAGAGTAAGAAGAAACCGTTACAGTGAGAGAGAGGGTAATAACAAACTGTTACAGTGAGGGAGAGAGTAATAACAACTTGATATAGTGAGGGTGAGGGTAATAACAAACCATTACAGTGAGAGAGAGGGTAATAACAAACTGTTACAGTGAGGGAGAGAGTAATAACACAGTTACTTTGAGGGAGAGGGTAATAACAAACAGTTACAGTCAGGGTGAGGGTAATAACAAACCATTACAGTGAAGGAAAGTGAGCATGAAGAAATAGTTACAGTGAGAGAGAGGGTAATAACAAACTGCTACAGTGAGGGAGAGAGTACTAACACAGTTACTTTGAGGGAGAGGGTGATAACAAACCATTACAGTGAGGGAAAGAGTAATAACAAACCATTACAGGGAATGAGAGAGTAAGAACAAACTGTAACAGTGAGGGAGAGAGTAATAACAAACCATTACAGTGAAGGGCAGAGGTAATAACAAAATGTTACAGTGAGGGAGAGAGTAATAACAAACCATTATAGTGACGGAGTGATTAATAACAGACAATTACAGTGAGGGACAGAGTAACAGTAAACCATTACACTGAAGGGGAGATTAATAACAAACCATTACAGGGAGGAAGAGAGTAATAATAGAACTGTTATGGGGAGGGAGAGAGTAATAACAAAGCTTTACATGATGGGAGAGTAATTACAAGGCATTACAGTGAGGGAGAAGGTAATAACAAACTGTTATACTGATGGAGAAGGTAATAACAAACCATTACAGTGAAGGGGAGGGCGTATAAACAAACTATTAGAGTGAGGGAGAGGATAATAACAAACTGTTAGAGTGAGGGAGAGAGTAATAGCAAACTGTTACACTGAAGGAGAGGGTAATAACAAACTATTACAGTGAGTGAGAAAGTAATAACAAACCAATTACTGTAAAGGGGAGAGAGTAATAACAAACCATTACAGGGAGGGAGAGGAACAGCAAATTGCTACAGGGAGGGTGAGTGTAATAATAACTCGTTACAATGAGGGAGAGAGTAATAACAAACAGTTACAGTGAGTGAGAGAATAATAACCAACAATTACAGTGAGATGGGAATAACAAACCATTACAGTGAAGGGGAGAGAGTAATAACCATCTGTTACATTGAGGTAGAGGGTAATAACAAACTGTTACAGTGAGGAAGAGAGTAATAACAAACTATTATAGGGAGGGAGGGGGTAATAATAAATTGTTACAGTTAGGGAGAGAGTAAAAACAAACCACTGCAGTGAGCGATAGAATATTAACAAACTGTTACAGTGAAGGAGAGAGTAATACCAATCCATCACAGCCAGGGGATGAGAGTAACAACATACCATTGGAAATAAACCATTGCAAAGAGGGAGAGAGTAATAACAAACCATTACAGTGACTTAGAGGGGAATAACAAACTGTTATAGTGAGGCAGAGAGTAACTATAAATCATTACAGCAAGGGGGAGAGTGTAATAACAAACCATTAGAAAGATGGAGAGATGGTAATAACAAACCATTGCAGTGATGGAGGGAATGTAATAACAAATCATTAGAGCTAGGGAGATAGTAATAACAAACCATTACAGGGAGGGAGAGTTTGATTAAAAAAAAAATTACAGTGAAGGAAAGAGCAATAACAAACTGTTACAGGGCAGGAGAGAACAATAACAAATGGTTAGAGTGAGGGAGAGAGTAATAACAAAACATTACAGGGAGGGAGAGAACAATATCAAACCACTACAGTGTGGGAGAGAGTAATAACAGTCCATTGCAGCGAGGTAGAGAGGGTAATAACAAACCATTACAGTGAGTGAGAGAGTAATACATAGGCCATTACAATGAGAGGGAGAGGGTAATAATGCATTACAGGGAGGGGAAGAGGGTCATAACAAACTGTTACAGTGAAGGAGAGAGTAATAATGAACTGTTACAATAACGAAGGGAGTAATAACAAAGTGTTAAATGAAGGAGAGAATGTAATAACAAACTGTTAGAGCAAGGCAGAGAATAATAATAAACCATTACAGAGAGGGAGAGTGTGATAAAAGCCATTACAGTGAGGGAGAGAGCAATAACAAATCATTACAGGGCAGGAGAGAGCAAAAACAAATGGTTAGAGTGAGGGAGAGAGTAATAACTAACTGTTACGAGGAGGGTGTAACACCAAACTGTTACAGTGAGGGCAAGAGTAATAACAGTCCATTTCAGCGAGGGAGAGTGGGTAATAACAAACCATTACGGAGTGTGAGAGAGTAATAATAATCTGTTAAATGAGGGAGAACAATAAAAAAAACTGTTACAGGGATGGAAGGTATAATAGCAAGCCATTACAGTGAGGGAGAGTGTAATAACAAATCATTACAGAGAGGAAGAGATCTGCAGTCATTGTTTTTACCCAGAGAGAAAGAGAGTAATAACAAACTGTTGCAAGGAGGGAGAGGGTGATAACAAACCGTTACAGGGAGGGAGAGGGTAAAAACAAACTGTTACAGTGAGGGAAAGAGCAATAACAAAACATTACAGAGAGTGAGTAATAACAGACCTTTAAAGTGAGGGTGATTGTAATAACAAATGGTTGCAATGAGGGAGAAAGTGATAACAATCTGTTTCAATGAGGGAGAGAGGAACAACAATCTGTCACAGCGAGGGGAGAGGGTACTAACAAACCATTTCATGAGGGAAAGAGTAACAACAAACCATTACAGTGAGGGAGAGATAATAAGAAACCATTACAGGGAGGAAGAGGATAATATCAAAGCATTAGAGCAAAGGAGTGAGTAATATCAAACCATTATAGTGAGGGGGTGAGTAATAACAAACCAGTGCAGGGAAGGAGGAGTTAATAACAAACTGTTACAGTGAGTGAGAGAGTAATAACAGACTATTACAGTATGGGGGAGGGAGTAATAACAGAGAGAGTAATAAACACTTATAGCGAGGGAGTGGGTAACAACAAACCATTACAGTGAGGGAGAGAGTATAATAACAAACCATTATAGTAAGGGAGTAAGTAATATCAAACCTGTATAGTGAGGGAGAGAGTAACAACAAACCGTTACAGTGAAGGAGAGAGTGATGACAAACCATTACAGTGAGGGAGAGAGTGAAAACAAACCATTACAGGAAAGAAGAGTGTAATAACAAACCATTACAGGGAGAGTGTAGTATCAAGTCATTACAGTGAGGAAGAGTGTAATATCAAACCATTACAGTGAGGGAGAGAGCAATAACAGTCCATTATAGTGAGAGAGAGGAGTAATAACAAACTGTTACAGGGAGGAAGATAGTAATAATAAACCGTTACAGTAAGGGAGACAGTAATAACAAACTGTTACCATGAAGGGGAGAGTAATAACAAACCATTATAGAAAGTAAGTGAGTAATTACAAACCATCACAGACAGTGAGAGAGTAATAACAATACATTACAGTCATGGAGAGGTAATAACAAATCGTGACAATGAGGGAGAGTAATTACAAACTGTTACATTGATGGAGAGTGTAATAACAGACCATTACAGTAAGGGAGAGAGTAATAACAAACCATTATAGTGATGAAAAAGTCATAACAAAGCATTACAATGAGGGAAAGGATGATAACAAACTGTTACAGGGAGGGAGAGGGTAATAACAAACCATTACTGCGATAGAGAGTAATAACAAACTATTACAATGAGGGAGAGAGTAATAACAAATGATTACAGTGAGGGAGAGGGTAATAACAAACCATTACAGCAAATGGGAGAGAGTAATAACAAATCTTTAGAAAGAGGGAAAGAATAATAAATGGTTACAGCGAGGGAGAGGGTAATAACAAACTGTTACAGTGAGGAAGAGAGTAATAACAAACTATTACAATGAAGTGGAAAGTAATAACAGACTGTTACAGTGAGGGAGAGGGTAATAACTGTCAATTACAGTGAAGGGGAGAGGATAATAACAACCTGTTTTAGTGAAGAAGAGAGTAATAACAACCCTTACAGTGAGCAAGAGGGTAATAAGAAACCATTATAGGGAGGAAGAGGGTAATAACAAACCGTTACAGTGAGGGAGACAGTAACAACAAACCATGACAATGAGGGAGAGGGTAATGATAAACCGTTACAGGGTGGGAGAGTGGAATAACAAACCATTACAGTGAGGAGCAAGTAATAACAAACCAGTAGAGGGTTGGAGGGGGTAATAATAAACCATTTCAGGAGGGGGAGAGGGGGGAGACAAACCATTAGAAAGAGGGAGAGAACAATAAACGGTTACAGCGAGGGAGAGGGTAATAAAAAACTGTTACGGTGAAGGAGAGAGTAATAACAGTCCATTACAACAAGGGGGGAGAGGGTAATAACAAACCATTAGTGAGGAAGAGGGTAATAGCAATTTATTACAGTGAATGAGAGTGTGATAACAAACTGTTACAGGGTGGGAAAGAATAATAACAAACAGTTACAGTGAGGGAGAGGGTAATAACAGTCCATTACAGTGAAGGAGAGAGCAATAACAAACTGTTACAGTGAAGTGGAGAGTAATAACAAACTGTTATAGGGAGGGAGAGAGTAATAACAACCATTACAGTGAGGGAGTGAGTATTAACAAACCATTACAGTGCGGTAGAGGGTAATTACAAACCATTACAGTGAGGGAGAGAGTAATAACAGTCCATTACAGTGAGCTGGAGAGGGTGATAACAAACCATTACAGCAAGGGGTGGGGGGGGGGGGGGGTAGAGGGGGGAGGGTCATAATAAACCATTACAGTGAGGGAGAGGGTAATAACAAACCATTACAGTGAGGGAGAGAGTAATGTCAAACCGGTATAGTGAGGGAGAGAGTAATAACAAACTGTTACATTGAAGGGGAGAGTAATAACAATCTCATACATTGAGGGAGAGAGTAATAACAAACATTTACAGTGAGGGAGAGTGAAATAACAAACCATTACAGTAGGGAGTGGGTAATAACATACCGTTAGAGCAAGGGATAGAGTAATAACACGCCTTTACAGGGAGAGAGATGGTAATAACAAACTGTTACAGTGAAGGGCTGAAAATGTGTTGCTGGAAAAGCACAGCAGGTCAGGCAGCATCCAAGGAGCAGGAGATTCAACGTTTCGGGCATAAGCCCTTCTTCAGGAATCTTGAAGAAGGGCTTATGCCCGAAACGTCGAATCTCCTGCTCCTTGGATGCTGCCTGACCTGCTGCGCTTTTCCAGCAACACATTTTCAGCTCTGATCTCCAGCATCTGCAGACCTCACTTTCTCCTGTTACAGTGAAGGGCAGAGTAATAACAAACCATTACAATGAAGAGGAGAGTACTAAGAAACTGTTACAGTGAGGGAGGGAGTATTAACAAACTGTTACAGTGAGGAAGATAGTAATAACAAACCGTTACAGAAATAGGAAAGTAATAACAATCCGTTACAGTCATGGAAAGGGTAATAACAAACCATTACAGGGAGAGGGAAGGTAATAACAAACCATTACAGTGAAGGTGTGAGTAATAGCAAATCATTACAATGAAGGGGAGAACAATAACAAATCATGACAGTGAGGGAGAGAGTAATAACAAACCATTAGTGAAGGGGAGAGTAATAACAAACCATTCTAGTGAGGGAGAGAGTAATAATAAACTCTTACAGTGAGGGACAGAGTAATAAGAAACCGTCACAGTCAGGGCAAGGATAATAACAAACTGTTACAGTGAGGGAAAGAGTAATAATAAAGCATTACAGCCAGGGATAGAGTAATAAAAAATCATTACAATGAGGGAGAGAGTAATATTAACTTGTTACAGTGAGGGAGAGTGTAAGAAGAAACTGTTACAGGGTGGGAAAGAATAATAACAAACAGTTACAGTGAGGGAGAGGGTAATAACAGTCCATTACAGTGAAGGAGAGAGCAATAACAAACTGTTACAGTGAAGTGGAGAGTAATAACAAACTGTTATAGGGAGGGAGAGAGTAATAACAACCATTACAGTGAGGGAGTGAGTATTAACAAACCATTACAGTGCGGTAGAGGGTAATTACAAACCATTACAGTGAGGGAGAGAGTAATAACAGTCCATTACAGTGAGCTGGAGAGGGTGATAACAAACCATTACAGCAAGGGGTGGGGGGGGGGGGGGGGTAGAGGGGGGAGGGTCATAATAAACCATTACAGTGAGGGAGAGGGTAATAACAAACCATTACAGTGAGGGAAAGAGTAATAATAAAGCATTACAGTCAGGGATAGAGTAATAACAAACCGTTACAGTGAGGGAGAGAGTAATATTAGCCTGTTCCAGTGAGGGAGAGTGTAATAAGAAGCCGTTACAGGCAGGGAGAGGGTAATAACAACCGAGTACAGTTAGGGAAAGAGTAATAATAAAGCATTACAGTCAGGGATAGAGTAATAACAAACCGTTACAGTGAGGGAGAGCATAATAATGAACAGGTAAATAGAAGAGACAAAGAGAGAGAGAGAGAAGTAATAAAACTATTATTGTGCAATATCAAAGTAAGTAATACAGGGAGATTAAAAAGCCAAAACAATGTGCACAATGAGTGAGAGAGCCTAACATGTAATAATAACAAATGGAGAAGGAGGAAGGAATGAAAATACATGGAGCAGAGGGCAACAATAAATAAAACCAAAGAGTGAAAGAAACAATTTCATTCTGAGCCAGACTGCACCCACCATCTTTTACAGAGAGGAGGAGGGAGACAGCAGGACCAACAAATCCAGAAGTGATGGAGCAGGAATAATCAGCTACAGACATTGAGTGCAAGTGCAAACCCATTACAAAGGGATTGCAAAATGAAATCACTTCTGAAGGGGTGGGGCGGAGTGGTGGTGCTGGCGAGAGAGAGAAAAGACAATCAGAATTGGACTTCGAACAATGACTGCAAGTGTACTGAGAAACAATGGCAGAGATCAAGGATAATTACAACCAATTACATAAAGAAAAAGCATTTACAAGCAATTACAGCATGAGTAACTCCAAACAAGTAATTACAGAGACAGAAGAAAACAATTACATAGAGGAAGACAAACAATGGAAAACAATTAAATAGACAGCAACAACAAACAATGACAAACTTAAGAAACTACGGAAAATGCAACAATACAAAGTATACAGAGCAAAACCAAAATAGAAGTTATTTAGTGCCAGAACAAACAGTTACAAAGACAGAGATAGAGTTAAAATACAGCAAGGGAGGGTAATATCAAATACTTACAGAGAAACGAAACTGCAATAAACAACCAAAGAGAGGGAGAGTAATAACAAACATTTGCACAGAGAGAGGAAACTGAAACAAAGAATTACAGAACAGGAGGTTAGTTGCAGACAGTTACAGAGAGCAATAACAAACAATGACACAGAGTTAAGAAACAATTATAGAGTGAATTTTTGAGGAGGTAACCCCTGCTCAGTTTAAGAGAGATTTGTGGATGTATTTCACTGAGATTTTCTGAAGACTTTTTATAATGTGCAACTTTAAAGGTTACTGTGGTGTGGGTTCATCATTTTTGCATAGACAGAAGATTGGCTGCCTAACAGGAAATAAAGAGTAGACCAAACTGGGACATGTCCAGGTGGGCAGGATGTGACAAGCGAGGTGAAGGGCTTTTACCTGAAACATCAATTTTCCTGTTCCTCAGATGCTGCCTGACCTGCTATGCTTTTCCAGCACCACTCTAATCTAGACTAAGATGTGACAAGCTGTCTGCCACAGGGATGGCAACTGTTGACAGTTTTTGGATGAAGGGAACAAAAGGTACCAATGCACTGTGGGGTCTGTACGAAATGAGATTCATCACCAACAAGTAGCTGATTGGTTTGTGGAGTTGCGACCAGTTGATGACAAAGGCAGTCTGCCAGCCAGCAGCTGCGTGATTGGCTCTTAGTTAGCTGAACAGTTTGTAGCTGCGAGTGAAATGGCCAGAAACCTTCAGACTTCTGAAAGGGGAGATGGTCTCTCAGCTTATTTTTCTTATCAGTCACTGTAGCATTTAACCAAGAGCTAAGAGACTTTGCAATTTGTGATTCAGTTGCCCTGTGCCTTCTGCAAGGCAAAGCACATGGAGAAGAGGAATTGGTGAATAACATGTCCTGACAAGCAAAAGAATCAAACCTGTGGACAGGGGTCATTTGAACCACTTTTCCAGTTCTTTCCTCTATCCATAGCACAAATGTTTTTGGCTGTCTGTAGGGGGTGTTTTATAAAGGGGCTAGAGTTTTAACTAGTAGAGGTATCCACTTGTTCACCTGTAGCTACAAGCTACTTCTTTATAATAAACATGAAATCTTGTTATGCACAGAAACCTGCTCCATGCCCTCTGTTAACACCTCTGTTAAGGTGAAGGTAATGGGCTTAAAAAGCCATTGGAGATAGAGTAAGCAAAAGCAAGCAGCTAAGGGGTGAAAAAGGAACTACAATGAGATTGAAAGGAAAAGCAAACATTTAAAAAGGGATAGCACATGAATAAAAAATTGCAAAGAGATAGAGAGAGAAAGTCACAGACAATGGCAGACAGAGTGGAGAGCAGAGTAAAATCAATTACACAAACAGCTGTAACAGACAGAAACATAACACAGTATTAAACAACTACACAACAGAGAGAACTGTAACAAATTATTACAGAGATAGCATCATAATTAACAATTCCACAAATAGATAAATACAGCACAATTACAGAGACAGAGAGCAGTATCAAACAATTAAACAGAGAGAACTGTAATAACAATTACAGTAATAAACAATTGCACAAGTAAGAGAGAGAGAGAGAGCTGTAACAAGCAATTACAGAGATAACACAGTAATAAACCAATACAGATACAGAGAGCACAGGAGTAAACAGTTACAGATAAAAAGCGAGAAAGACCAATCACAAACAATGACAGAGAGAAGGACTGCAGAATAAGAAGCAGTTACACAAACAAAACGCTGTACATTTAATTATGTAGACAGTGCAGTAATAAACAAACGCAATTAGAGAACTAACCATTACTTAAAGTGCAGTAATAAATAACACAAACGGAGACAACTGTAAAAAAAGTTACAGAAACAGAGGGCAGTAATAAAAACTACACCACCAGAGAGAACTGTAAACAATTACAGAGATAGCATAATGTTGAGATGCTGGTGTTGGACTGGGGTGTACAAAGTTAAAAATCACACAACACCAGGTTATATAGTCTAACAGGCTTATTTGGAAGCACTAGCTTTCAGAGCGCTGCTCCTTGATCAGATGGTTGTGGAGTGTAAGATCATAGGATACAGAATTTACAATTTTTACAAACAATTTACAAAAGTTTACAATGTGATGTAACTGAAATTTTATATTGAAAAATACCTGGATTGTTTGTTAAGTCTGTCATCTTTTAGAATGACCATGTTGGTTTCAGTTCTTTCATATGTAAATTCCAGGACGTTTAAAAAAAAGTTTATACTTTACAGCTTTAAAAAAGTTACATTCTCAAGCGCACTTTAACGATAGGTGCCAAGTAGGCCCAGATAATGCACTGAAGGTGCGAGGTACCCTGTGTGAGACTGCCTGAGTCCCAGTGTTCAGACTGATTCTAATCTTACATGGATTTATGCAGTTTTTGAGCAAAATAGAATGTAATTCTACACGTACAAATTTACCCCTCAAACTTTTATGTGTGTGTGTGTGCAGGTGGGGGGGGGGGGGGGGGGGGGGTGCGGGGGGGATGGTGGTTTGTTTGAGTGCCTGTGAGAAAGTGTGTATATGTGTGTGAGTGTAAACGGTGTGAGTGTGGGTGTGTATGTGTGAGCGTATGAGAGAGAGCTTGTATATAAGGTCTGCATGAGTGTGTGTCTATAGGAATGTGTGTATGTGGGTGTTGTGTCTATATGTGTCTGTGTGAGTGTGTGTGTGTGCAGGTGGGGGGGGGCGGGTGCGGGGGGGATGGTGGTTTGTTTGAGTGCCTGTGAGAAAGTGTGTATATGTGTGCGAGTGTGTGTGTAAACGGTGTGAGTGTGAATGTGTATGTGTGAGCATATAAGAGAGAGTTTGTATATAAGAGAAGGTCTGTGTGAGTGTGTGTGTCTGTAGGAGTGTGTGTATGTGTGCGTTGTGTCTGTATGTGTCTGTGTGAGTGTGTAGTGCAGTGGGGTCACCTGTAGTGTGACATAAGGCCATCCCTATGGGTACCAAACTTGGCTACCAGCCTCTGCTTGGCCACCTTGCATTGTTGTCTGTCCTGAAGTCTGCCTTGGAGGACAGTCACCCGAAGGTCCGAGGCTGAATGTCCTGGACCGCTGAAGTGTTCTCCGACTGGGAGGGAACACTCCTGTCTGTTGATTGTTGTGCAGTGTCCATTCATCCGTTGCCATGACCTCTGCTTGGTCTCGCCAATGTACCATGCATCAGGACATCCTTGCCTGCAGCATATGAGGCAGACAATGTTGGCTGAATCACATGAGTACCTGCTATGTACAAGGTGGGTGGTGTCACCATGTGTAATGGTAGTGTTCGCATCGTAATTAACAATTCCACAAACAGATTCAGCTGTAACAAACAATTAAAGACAGGACAGTAATTAGCAATTACAGAGACAGAAAACACAGGAATCAACTACCACAGAGACAATGTGCAGCAATAAATAATTGCTCAACCCAACAGTGCTGTAAAAAATGTGGAGACAGAATACGTTAATATACAACTACACAAACAGAGAGCTTTAAGCAAACAAGTACAGAGACAGCACAGTAGGAAACCATCACAGAGAGAGAGAGAGAGTTGTGAGAAACATTGAAAGAATCAAGACAATAACACAGAGGGAGCTGGAAAGTACAACTACAGACAACACGCACATAAATCAACAATTACACACAGAGAGAGAACTGTAATGTAACATGCAATTACAGAGACAGGGTGTAGTAATAACTAATTACACTATCACAGAGCTATGAAAAGGCAATTGCAGAGACTAAGCACAGTAATAAACAATTAGTGAGAGAGCAAGAACAATTACAGATATGTAGAGCTCTGTCGAAGTGGCAAATAACTACAGAGAGAGACAATGGCAATTAAAGAGCGCGATTGATCTTTTGTATATTTATTGGGTGTTGATATCACTGTCTGGGCCAGCATTTATTCCTGATCCCATACTTCCCATGGGTGGTTGAGAAGCAAACACTTTGCTGGGGTCAGGAGTTACATGAAGTTCCTGAAGAAGGGCTCATGCCCGAAACGTCGAATCTCCTGTTCCTCGGATGCTGTCTGACCTGCTGCGCTTTTCCAGCAACA
Organism: Hemiscyllium ocellatum; assembly: GCF_020745735.1. Lineage (NCBI taxonomy): Eukaryota > Metazoa > Chordata > Chondrichthyes > Orectolobiformes > Hemiscylliidae > Hemiscyllium > Hemiscyllium ocellatum. The sequence continues at coordinate 14,736,531 of NC_083403.1, forward strand.
CATTTTCAGCTCAGGAGTTACATGTCAGTCAGACCAGGTTAGGACGACAGGATTCAAAACTCTGAGTCCCTGAATAACAGAGTCACTTGGAAAACAGTGACAGGACCAGACAGAGTCAGCGTGGATTTACAACAAGGAAATCACTCTTCAAAAATCTCGTGGGATTTTTCAAAGGTGTAACTAATGGAGTTGATAAGAGGGAGCCAATTGATTGTGGTTTACTTGGACTATCAGAGCGTTTTTAATAAGAGATTAGCGTGTAAAATTAAAGTGAATGGGATTAAGGGTAGAATACTGATAATGGATAGAGAAATAGTTGGTCAACAGGAAACAAACAGTAAGAATAAACAAAAACCAACGTTGCTGGAAAAGCTCAGCAGGTCTGGCAGCATCTGTGAAGAGAAAGCAGAGTTAACATTGTGTCTGGTGACCCTTCCTCAGAACTCAAACTCAGTAGGAATAAACAGGTCTTTTTCCATTTGAGAGACAGTGACCTGTAAGGATCAGATCTTGGATCTCAGCTATTCACAACACATATTAATGGTTTAGAGGAGGGAACTGAGTGTAATATCTCTGCACTTGCAGATGACACAGGATTGAGTGGGAAAGTATGTGGTAAGGAGGACGCAGAGACGCTTCACTATGATTTGGACAAGTTGAGTGAGTGAGCAAATGCATGGCAGATGAAGCTTAATGTGTGTTAATGTGTGACACAGAATTCTCTGATACAGAAAGTGGTTGAAGCCAAAGAATTGAAAATGAGTTAGATACAGTTCTTTGGGCTAAGGAGATCAAAAGGTGTGAGGAGAAACTGAGAACAGACCACAGATTCCATCGGCCATATGAGGGAAAAAGGATTAGAGTAGTTAGATGGTTGTTTTTGAAGGGTCTTTTGCTGTGCTGTAGACTAGGACAAGAACAAATAAATATAGAGAAAGTGATCTCAAGCACCATAAATAGCGAGAGAATGTGAGAGCAAACAATAACAGAAGGAAAGCAAGAACAAAATACACAGAGAGAGAGTTATAAACTAATTACAGACAAAGAACAAATAAAATGAAGGAGGGAGGGGAACTAAAGAATAACTAGCAAAGGAGGCAGGGTAATAAGCGCTGAAAATGTGTTGCTGGTTAAAGCACAGCAGGTCAGGCAGCATCTAAGGAACAGGAAATTCGACGTTTCGGGCCGGAGCCTTTCATCAGGAATGAATGATGAAGGGCTCCGGCCCGAAACGTCGAATTTCCTGTTCCTTGGATGCTGCCTGACCTGCTGTGCTTTAACCAGCAACACATTTTCAGCTCTGATCTCCAGCATCTGCAGACCTCACTTTTTACAGGCAGGGTAATAACCATTACAGAGAGAGTGAATAATGACAGCTGAATACAGAGGCCAGCACAGAGGGTGAGAGAGAGTGGACAGGAATAATCAATTACACACATAACAATCACAAAGACTGAGCGAGAATTCAAAACACTGGGGGAGGAATAGTAATAACTAATAATTAGAGAACGAAGGAGTGTGACAATAAATACTCAAAAGAGTAACGACAGATGTAATTACAGAGAGTACTAACAGCAAAATTACATAAAGCAGGCAAGAACCAACTGCAGAGTGAAAGAGAGAACAATAACACTTACACAGAGAACAAGAGCGAGAGGGAAATAACACACACCTACACATAGAGCAATACACAGACACAACATTATTCAGACAGAGCAATGGGAAGCAATACACAGATAGAGAAATAGCAAACCAACCATTACAGAGATTGAACAAGATCAATTACACAGACAATAATTAAAGGGAGAGGGCTTACAAAATAATTACACAGGAGAGAGATCAACACCAAGTGATTACACAGGGAGACAAATGCCAATCCATTACCACAGAATAATACCAAATGATTGCACAGTCAGAACAATAACAAACACTAACAGTGAAAGAGCAATCCTAATCAATTACATTATTGAGACAGAGTAGCAACAAAACAATTGGTTTTTGATTGGTTGTAACGCCAAATAATTACACAATAACAGTTCAGGAACTCACAAAGCTTGAGAGGACAAAGCCCATTTGATTGCCATCATATCCACTCCCTTGACCACCGATGCTCAGTAGCAGCAGTGTGTACCATTTACAAGATGGAGAACATAGAATATTACAGCACAATACAGGCCCTTCAGCCCTCAATGTTGTGCTGACCTGTAAAACCAATCTGAAGCCCATCTACCCTACACTATTCCATTTTCGTCCCTATGTCTGTCCAAAGACCATTTAAATGCCCTTAAAGGTGGCGACTCTACTACTATTGCAGGTAGTGCATTCCATGCCTTTACTGCTCTGAGTAAAGAAATTACCCTGACATCTGTCCTATATCTATCACCCCTCAATTTAAAGCTATGCCCCCTTGTGCTAATCATCACCATCTGAGGAAAAAGGCTCTCACTGTCCAACCTATCTAACCCTCTGATTATCTTATATGTCTCAATTAAGTCACCTCAACCTTCTTCTCTCTAACGAAAACAGCCTCAAGTCCCTCGTAGGACCTTCCCTCCATACCAGACATATCCTAGTAAATCTCCTCTGAATCCTTTCCAAAACTTCCACATCCTTCCTATAATGCGGTAACCAGAACTGTATGCAATACCCTTCTATTAATAAACGCTAACACAATGTATGCCTTCTTAACGACCCTATCAACCTGGGTAGCAACTTTCAGGGATCTATGTACATGGACACCGAGATCTCTCTGCTCATCCACACTGCCAAGAATCTTACCATTAGCCCAGTGCTCTGCATTCCTGTTGCTCCTTCCAAAGTGAACCACCTTACATTTTTCCACATTAAACTCCATTTGCCACCTCTCAGCCCAGATCTGCAGCTCATCTATGTTCCTCAGTAACCTACAACATCCTTCAGCACTATCCACAACTCTACCGACCTTAGTGTCATCCGCAAATTTACTAATCCATCCTTCTACGCCTTCATCCGGGTCGTTTATAAAAATGACAAACAGCAGTGGACCCAAAACAGATCTTTGTGGTACAGCACTAGTAACTGAACTCCAGGATGAATATTTCCCATCAACCACCACACTATGTTTTCTTTCACCTACCCAACTTCTGATCAAAACTGCTAAATTATCCTCAATCCCATGCCTCCATATTTTGGCCTACCATGGGAAACCTTATCAAACGCCTTCTACAACCTTATCAATTCATATACACCACATCAACCACTTTCCCCTCATCCACCTGTTTGGTCACCTTCTCAAAGAACTCAATAAGGTCTGTGTGACATGACCTACCCTTTATAAAATCGCATTGACTAGATGATTATAAATCCAATCTCTTATAACCTTTTCTAACATTTTACCTTCAACAGAAGTAAGACTCACTAATTTATAATTACCAGGGTTGTCTCTACTCCCCTTCTTGAACAAGGGAACAACATTTGCTATCCTCCAGTCTTCTGGCAGTATTCCAGTAGATAAAGACATAAATATCAAAGCAAAAGGCATGGCAATCTCCTCCCTGGCTTCCGAGAGAATCTTAGAATAAATTCTATCCGACCCAGGGGACTTATCTATTTTTACACTTTCTTGAATTGCTAATACATCCTCCTTGTGATCCTTAATCCAATCTAATCTAGTAGTCTGCATCTCAGTATTCTCTTTGACAACATTGTCTTTTTCCAGCGTGCATAGTGATGAAAAATATTCATTCAGAGACGCACTGCAGAAATTCACCATGGCTCCTTACACACTATCTTTCAAACACATTTTGTCCATCTAGAAGGACAAGAGCAGCAGATACATGGGAGCATCACCACCTGCAAGTTGCCAACTAAGTCACACATCGTCCTGACTTGGAAATATGTCACCGTTCCTTCAATGTTTCTGGCTCATGAGGCTGGAATTCCTGATCTAATGGCATTGTGGGTCAGCCTACAGCAAATGGACCGCAGCAGTTCAAAGGCAGCTCACTACCACCTTCTCAAGAGCAACTAGGAATGGGAAATAAAAGCTGGGCGCAGCCACAGATGCCCACATCGCATGAGAGAATAAAAAAACAAGAGTAACACCAAACATATGGTTAGACAGAATAGTACCACACAGTTACACAGCTAGAGAATGATCAAAATATTATGGAGATGAAGCTATGCAATTACAAAGAGAGCAAAGCAAACACTTTTGCAGAGAGATCAATACCAAACACCAATACGGATGGAGCAATACCAATAAGTTACACACAGAGCAATACCAATCAATTACCCACAGAGAGAGAAATACCAGTCAATTACAGACAAAGGATTACTAATCAATTACTCAGAGCAATACCAATCAATTACTCACAGAGCAATACCAATCAATCACTCACAGAGCAATACCCATTGCTCATAAAAATAACAATCATTTACTCATAGTGCAATGCCAATCAATTATTCAAATAAATGCCAAGCAATTACTGGCAGAGCAATACTAATCAATTACTCACAGCATAATACCTCTGAATTACCCACAGAGCAATGTCAATCAAATACTCACAGAGTGAAAGGAATGAAATACCCACAGAACAATACCAATCATTTTCACACAGAGCAATCCCAGTCAATTACACAGAGAGAAAGCTGTACCAATTAATTAGTCAGAGCAATACCAAACAGTTGCCCACAAAGCAATACCAATCAATTACTCACAGAGCAATATCAATCAATTACTCACAGAGCAATACCCATTGCTCATAGAAATAACAATCATTTACTCATAGTGCAATACCAATCAATTATTCAAATAAATGCCAAGCAATTACTGGCAGAGCAATACTAATCAATTACTCGCAGCATAGTACCTCTGAATTACCCACAGAGCAATGTCAATCAAATACTCACAGAGCAATACAGTGAATTACCCACAGCACAATACCAAACAATTACCCACGGAGTAATACCAATCAGTTACCCACAGGGCAATACCAATCAATTACACACAGAGCAATAACAATCAATTTACACACAGAGCACTACCAATCAATTACACACAGATTAATAGCAATCAATTATCCACAGAGCAATACCAACTAATTACTCACACAGCAATCCTAGTCAATTACACAGAGAGAAAGCAGTACCAATCAATTAATCACAGAGCATTTCGAACTAATTACTCACAGAGTAATAGCAAAGAACTACCCACAGAGCAATACCAGTCAATTACCCACAGAGCAATACCAATCAATTACTCACAGAGCAATACCAATCAATTACCACAGCACAATACCCGCCAATTACTGTCAGAGCAATACCAATCAATTACTGTCAGTGCAATACTAATCAATTACACACAGAGCAATACCACTCAATTACTCACAGAGCAATACTAATCAATTACACACAGAGCAATACCACTCAAACACTCACAGAGCAATACCAATCAATTACACACAGAGTAATACAATGAACTACCCACAGAGCAATGCTAATCAGCTACCCACAGAGCAAAACCAATCAATGACACACAGAGCAATACTAATCAATTACACACAGAGCAATACCAATCAATTACTCACAGAGCAATACCAATCGATTACTCACAGAGCAATGCCAATCAAATACCATCAGAGCATTACCAATCAATTACTCACAGAGTAATACAAATCAATTACACATAAGTCAATCCCAGTTAATTACACAGAGAGAAAGCTGTACCAATTAATTAATCACAGAGCAATGCTCAACAATTACCCATAGAGCATTAAGGTAGCACGGTGGCTCAGTGCTTAGCACTGCTGCCTCACAGCACCAGAGACCTGGGTTCGATTCCCGCCTCAGGCAACCACTGTGTGGAGTTTGCACATTCTGCCCGTATTTGCATTTGCATGGGTTTCCTCTGGGTGCTCTGGTTACCTCCCACAGTCCAAAGATGTGCTGGTTAGGTGAATTGGCCATGCTAAATTGCCCGGAGTGTTAGGTGCATTGGTCAGGGGTAAATGTAGGGGAATGGGTCTGGGTGGGTAGCTCTTCGGAGGGTCAGTGTGGACTTGTTGGACTGAAGGGCTTGTTTCCACACTGTAGGGAATCTAAATCTAATCTAATTACCAATCAATTACTCATGGAGCAATACCAATCAATTTCTCACTGAGCAATACCAATCAATTACTCACAGAGCAATGCCAATCAAATACTCTCAGAGCAATAGCAATAAATTACTCTCAGAGTAATGCAATGAACTACTCACAGAGCAATATGAATCAGTTGCCCAAAGAGCAAAACCAATCCATTACACACAGAGCTGTACCAATCAATCAATTACACACTGAACAATACAAATCAATTACACATAGATCAATCCCAGTCAATTACAAAGAGAAAGCTGTTCCAATTAATTAATCACAGAACAATACCAAATACTGTTTCCACACTGTAGGGAATCTAAATCTAATCTAATTACCAATCAATTACTCACAAACAATGCCAATCAATTACTCACTGATCAATACCAATCAATTTCTCACCGAGCAATGCCCATCAATTACTCACAAAAATACTAATCATTTACTCATTGAACAATACCAATCAATTATTCAAATAAATACCAAGCAGTTACTCACAGAGCAATACTAATCAATTACTCACAGTATAATACCAATGAATTACCCACAAAGCAATGCCAATCAAATACTCACAGAGCGAAAGCAATGAAATACCCACAGAGCAATACCAATTAGTTACTCACAAATACCAATCAATTATCCACTGAGCAGAACAACTTAATTACTCACAGAGCAATAGCAATCAATTACACACAGAGCAATGTGAATCAATTACAGAGCAACCACAGTCAATTATACAGAGAGAAAGCAGTAACAATCAATTATCCACAGAGTAATACCAATCAATTACCCACAGAGCAAGAACAATCAATTACCCACAGAGCAAGAACAATCAATTACACACAGAGCAATGCCAATTAATTACTCACAGAGCATTACCAATCAATTACACACAGATTAATAGCAATCAATTATCCACAGAGCAATACCAACTAATTACTCACACAGCAATCCCAGTCAATTACACAGAGAGAAAGCAGTACCAATCAATTTCACACAGAGCAAAACTAATCAATTAATCACAGAGCAATACCAATCAATTATCCACAGAGCAATCCCAGTGAATTCTTGAAAAAGAAAGCAGTACAAATCAATTACTCACAGCGTAACACCAATCAATTACACACAGGGCAATACCACTCAATTACTCACAAAGCAATACCAATGAATTACAGAGCAATACCAATCAATTAATCACAGAGAAATATCAATCAATTACACACAGAGCAATACCAAACAATTACCCTCAGAGCAATACCAATCAATTACCACAGCACAATGCCAGCCAATTACTGTCAGAGCAATACCAATCAATTACACACAGAGTAATACATGAACTACCCACAGAGCAATACTATTCGACTACCCACAGAGCAAAACCAATCAATGACACACAGACCAATACTAATCAGTTACACACAGAAATACAAATCAATTACTCATAGGGCAATACCAATCAATTACTCACAGGTCAATGCCAATCAAATACTTATGCAGCAATACCAATCAATTACTCACAGAGTAATACAATGAACAACTTACTGGGCAATGCCAATCAATTACACACAGAGCAAAAACAATCATTACACACAGAGCAAAAACAATCAAGTACCCACAGCATGATACCAGTTAATTACACAGAGTGAAAGCAGTACCAATTATCTACTTACAGAGCAATACCAATCACCTACCCATAGAAGTACAAATCAATTACTCACAGGGCAATACAAATCAATCAATCACAGAGTACAAAGAATAAAGAAAATTTATGGCCCAGGAACAGGCCCTTCAGCCCTCCAAGTCTGAGCCGATGCTGATTCTGATGCTGATGCTGATTCCTAAGCATCTGTATCCCTCTGTTCCCCACCTACTCATGCATTTGTCCAGACGCATCGTAAATGAACTTACCGTGCCTGCCTCTATCACCTCTGATTGTAATGCGTTCCAAATGCCCACCACCCTCTGTGTGAAGTACTTGCCACGTGTATCCCCCTTAAACTTTCCACCTCTCACCTTGAAAGTGTGACCTCTTATTATTGAATCCTTCACCCTGGGAAAAAGTTTGTCTCTATCCACCCTGTCTATACTCTTCATGATTTTGTAAACCTCAATCAGGTCCAGCCTCAAACTCCTTTTTTCTAATTTAAACAAACCCAACCTACCCAATGTCTCTTCATAACTAGCACCTTCCATACTAGGCAACATCCTCGTAAACCTTCTCTGCACCATCTCCAAAGCGTCCTCATCCCTTTGGTAATATGGCAACCAGAATTGTACACAATATTCTAAAAGTGGCTAAACCAATGTCTTGTGCAATTTTAATATGCCAGCTCTTATACTCAATACTCCGACCAATGGAAATGTGTTGCTGGTTAAAGCACAGCAGGTCAGGCAGCATCCAAGGAATAGGAAATTCGACATTTCAGGCATAAGCCCTTCATATGACCGAAACGTCGAATTTCCTATTCCTTGGATGCTGCCTGACCTGCTGTGCTTTAACCAGCAACACATTTTCAACTGTGATCTCCAGCATCTGCAGACCTCATTTTTTACTCCGTCCAGTGGAGGCAAGCATACTATATGCCTTTTTGATCACTCTATCCACCTGTGCAGCAACCTTCAGGTTACAATGGACCTGCACTCCCAGATCTCCCTGCTCATCAACTTTTCCCAAGGCTCTTCCATTCATTGTATAATTCCCTCTAGAATTAGTCTTGCCTAAATGCATCACCTCACATCTGTCTGGATTGAAAACCATCTGCCACTTTTCCGCCCAACTCTCCAGTCTAACTATATCCTCCTGTATTCTCTGACAGTCCCTTATGTTTTCTGCTACTCCACCAATTTTCGTGTCATCTGCAAACTTGCTGATCATACCAACAGTGCCCTCTTCCAGATCATTTATGTATATTACAAACAACAGTGGTCCCAACACTGACCCCTGTGGAACACCACTGGTCACCTTTCTCCATTTCGAGAAATTCCCTTCAACTACTACTACTCTCTGTCTCCTGTTGCTCAACCAGTTATTTATCTACCTAGCTAGAACATCCTGCACACCATGTGACTTCACTTACTCCATTAGTCTACCATGGGGAACCTTATCAAACGTTAACTAAAGTCCATGTATATGACATCAACAGCCCTTCCTTCATCCATCAACTTGGTCACTTCCTCAAAGAACTCTATTAAGTTGGTAAGGCACGATCTCCCCTGCACAAAATTATGTTGCCTATCACTGAAAAGCCCATTCTTTTCTAAATATAAATACATCCTATCCCTCAGTATCTTCCACAGCAACTTTCCCACCAATGACGTCAGGCTCACTGGTCTGTAGTTACCCGGAATATCTGGACTACCCGTCTTGTACAGGGGAACAACATGAGCAACCTTCCAGTCCTCCGGCACCTCACCTGTATTAAAGGATGCCACAAAAATATCTGTCAAGGCCCCAGATATTTCCTATCTCGCCTCCCTCAGCAACCTGGGATAGATCCCATCCGGTCCTGGGGATTTGTCCACCTTAATAACCTCTAGCCCACCCAACACATCTTCCCTACTTATGTCAACATGATCCAGACTAATCAAACTTCTATCTCTAACCTCAACATTCATCATGTTCCTCTCCTCAGTGAACACTGATACAAAGTAATCATTCAGAATCACACCCATTCTCTCAGGTTCGGCACACAGCCTTCCTTCATCATCTTTCAGTGGACCAATCCTTTCTCTAGTTACCCGCTTGCGTCTTATATAAGAATGAGATGCTTTGGGATTCTCCCTAATTCTGCTCACTAAAGCTATTTCATGACCCCTGTTAGCCTGCTTGATTCCTCGTTTAAGATTGGTCATACTCTTCTGATATTCCTCGAGGGCCCGTTCTGTTTTTAGCTGCCTAGACATTATGTACACTTCCCTTTCCTCTTGGCTAGTCGTACAATTTCTCCTGTCATCCACGGTTCATGAATCTTGCCCTACCTATTCTTTGCCTTCAATGGGACATGCCTATCCTGCACTATCTTTAACCTATCTTTGAAAGTCTCCCGCATCTCAAATGTGGACTTCCCTTCAAATAGCTGTGTCCAATCCACAGTTCTGAGCTCCTGCCTAATTTTGATATAAATGGTCTTGGCCCAGTGTAGCACTCTTCCCTTAGGAATACTCTCTTCGTTATCTATGAGTATTTTAAAACTTACAGAATTGTGGTCACTGTTCCCAAAGAAATCACCAACCATAACTTCTACCATCCGTCCTGGCTCGTTCCCCAGTACCAGATCCAATATGGCTCCTTCTCTCGTCGGACTATTGACATACTGCTCTAGAAAACTCTCCTGGACACTTCTTACAAATTCTACCCCATCCAGACTTCTGGCGTTATGTATGTCCCAGTGTAATATCAATCAATTTCTCACTGAGCAATACGCATTACTCACAGAAATGCCAATCATTTATTCATAGTGCAAAACCAATCAATTATTTAAATAAATACTGATCAATTACTCACAGCATAATACTAATAAATTACCCACAGAGCAATGCCAATCAAATACTCACAGAGTGAAAGGAATGAATTACCCACAGCAATACCAATCAATTAATCACAGGGCAATACCAATCAATTACCCATTGAGCAGTACAAATTAATTACTCATTGTACATTGCCAATCAATTATTCAAGGAGTAAAAGCAATCATTTACTCTCAGAGCAATTCCAATCAAATACACAAAGAGCAATCCAAGTCAATTATATAGAGAAAGAAGTACCAATTAATTACTCACAGAGTAATGCCAATCATTTAATCACAGAGCAATAGCAATCAATTACTCACAGAGTAATGCCAATCAATTATCCACAGAGCAATAGGAATTAATTACTTTCAGAGCAATAACAATCAATTACACACAGAGCAATACCAAACAATTACCCACGGTGCGATACCAATCAATTACCACAGAACATTACCAATTACTCTCAGCGCAATACCAATCAATTACTCACAGAGCAATAGCAATCAATTATTCACTGAGCAACACCTGTCAATTTTACAGAGGAAAAACAATACCAAATGATTCCTCACAGCACAACACCAATCAATTGCTCACTTTTCATCACCAATCAAGCACCCACAAAGCAATAGGAATTACTCACTGTGCAAAATACTTCAATTACTCACAAAGCAATACCAATCAATTACCCTCTGAGCAATGCAAATCAATTACTCACAGAGCAATTCCAATCAGTTACACAGAGAGCAATACTAATCAATTACCCACAGAGCAATACCAATCAATTACCAATAGAACAATGCCAATCAATTACTCACAGAGCATTACCAATCAACTAACCACAGCAATGACAATCAATAACCCACAGAGCAATTCCAATCATTACACACAGAGCAATACCAACAATTATACACAGAGCAATATGAATCAGTTACTCATAAAGAGCAATACCAGTCAATTACACACAGAGTAATACCAGACCATTACCAACAGAGCGATACCGATCAATTACCCATGTAACAATACCAGTCAATTACACAGTGAGAAAGCAGTATCAAACAATTACTGACAGAACAACACCAATCAATTACTCACAGAAATAGAAATTAACTACTCACAGGGTGATACCAATCAATTACCCACAGACCAATAACAATCAATTACCCACAGACCAATACCAATCAATGACTCACAGAGCAATATCAATCAATTACCCACAGACCAATATCAATCAATAACTCACAGAGCATTAGCAATTATTTACCCTCAGAGCAAAGCCAATTACACACAGAGCAATTCCAGTCAATTATGCAGAGCGAAAGCAGTACCAATCAATTACTCATACAACAATACCCATCAATTACCCACAGAAATACCAATCAGTTACTCACAGGGCAATACAAATCAATTACTCAAAGAAATAGAGGAGAAAGTGAGGTCTGCAGATGCTGGAGATCAGAGCTGAAAATGTGTTGCTGGAAAACACATCCTGATGAAGGGCTTATGCGTGTTCCTGTTTTCCTGTTCCTTGGATGCTAACTGACCTGCTGCACTTTTCCAGCAACACGCTTTCAGCTACTCAAAGAAATACCAAGCAATTACTCATAGAGCACGACCAATCAATTACTCACAGAGTGATACCAATGAATTACCCACAGAGCAATACCAATCCATTAATCACAGAGCATTACCTATGAGTTATCAACAATACAATAACAATCGATTACTCACAGAGCAATACCAATCAATTAATCACTGAAATACTGGGCAATTACTCATGGAGCAATTCCAAATCAATTACTCATACCAATCACTTACACAGTTGGAGCAATGCTAAACAATTATATGCAAATGCCTACACCAGTTGAGCAACGCAAATCAATTACACAGGGAGAGCATTATGAAACAGCTCCTTCGACAGAGCAATACCAAAACATTATGCAGAGAGAGAAATATTAATGAATTACAAAGTGGGAACAATGGGAGAAAGTGAGGACTGCAGATGCTAGATAGAGATCAGAGTCGAGAATGGAGTGCTGGAAAAGCACAGCAGGTCAGGCAGTATCCGAGGAGCAGGAGAATTGGTGCTTTGGGCATAAATCCTTCATCAGGAATGAGGCTTGTGGGCTGTGGCTTAGAGATAAATGGAAGGGGCTGGGGTTTGGGGGAAGGTAGCTCAAAAAAACGATAGGTGGCTGAAGTGAGAGAGACGGTGATAGATCAGAGGGGGGGAGTGATGGACAGGTCTGGAGGGTGGTGCCCATTTGGAGGGTTGGTACTGGGATAATGTGGGGGGGGGGGGAGGGGAAATGAGGAAGCTGTTGAAATCCACTTTTATCCCACATCGTTACAGCGTCCCAAGACAGAATATCAGGTATTCCTCCCACAAGCGCTGGGTGGTAACGGTTTGGCGGTGGAGGAGGCCCAGGACCTGCAGGTCTTTGATGGAGTGGGAGGGGGAGTTGAAGTGTTCAGCCACAGGGCGGTGGGGTTGGTGGGTGCGGGTGTCCCAGAGCTGTTCTCTGAAATGATCTGCAAGTATCATCCTGTCTCCTCAGTGTAGCGTAGACCATACTGGGTGCAATGGACACAGTAGGTGACATTGGTAGAGGTACAGTTAAGTTTCTGATGGATGTGGAAGGATCCCTTGGGGCCTTTGGAGGAGGTGAGGGGAATGGTGTGGGCACAGGTTTTGCACATCCTGCGATGGCAGGGAAAAGTGCCAGGAGTGGGGTGTGGGCTGGTGGGGGATGTAACCTGACGAGAGAGTTGTGGCGGAAGTGGTCTTTTTGGAACACTGATAGAGGTGGGGAGGGAAAAATATATTGGTGATGGAGTCTGTTTGGAGGTGGCATTGTCAACAACGTGGGAAGGGAAGTTTTGATCATGGAAGAAGGAGGCCACCTGGGACTTTCTGAGGTGGAAGTGGGAATAATACCAAACAGTTATACAGAAAGAGAAACAATTATTACATTTAAGAAATACCAATTACACACAGATCAATGCCAAATCAATAAAAGAAAGCGCCAAATAAATATACATGGTTCAATATCAAATAATAATACAAAGACAGCAATGCTAAACAATTAATGAGAAAGTGAGCAATGTCAGTGAAAGCAATACCAAACCATTGCACAGATAGTGCAATACCAAACATTTACAAAGAAAAACACCAAATGCTTACACAGAGCAATACCAACAAATTACACAGAGCAATACCAATCAATTGCTCACAGAGCAATAACAATCAATTATCCTCGGAGCATTACCAATCTATTACTCTCTGAGTAGTATCAATCAATTACTCATGGAGCAATACCAATAAGTTACACAGAAAAACACCAATCAATTACACAGAGCAATATCAATCGATTACGCGTTGACCAATATCAATCAATTGCACAGAGCAATACCAATCAATTGATCACAGAGCAACCCCGATCAGTTACTGACAGAGCAATACCAAGCAATTACACACAGAGCTATACTAACCAATTACACAGAGCAATGCTAATCAATTATACAGATGAATACTAAACAATTACACAGAGCTATACTAAATGTTTATAAAGGGAAATACCAAATGTTAACACAGGGAAATACCAAACAATTACACAGAGGAAGCAAAGCCAAACAATTCTGGAGAGAGCAATGTTAAGCAATCACACACAGAGGAATAACAAACATTTCTACTTGGGGAATACCAAACATCGACACAGAATGAGCAATGCCAAACAGTTACTCAGACAAGGCAATACCGAAATGTTATACCGTGGAAATAATACCAAACAATTACACAGAGATAACAGTACCAAAACAATTACAGAGAGCAATTGTGAAAAATTCCACACAGAGCAATGCCAAGCAATTGTACAGCAAGAGCAACATATAACGATTACACAGAATTAGCAATACCAGAAATGCAATAACCTGAGAGAACAATGCCAACCAATTACTCAGAGAGACCAATACTAAATGATGACGCAGTACAATACCAAACAATTACCCAAGATAGACAAAGAACAAACAAATTACAGAAGGAACAATTGAAAATAATCCAGCAGACAGTGTGATATCTAACAATGATGCAGACACAGCAATAACAAGCATTTACACAGACAATGGAATACCTAACAATGAGGCAGACACAGCAATAACAAACATTTACACAGATAGGGCAATGCAAACAAAGAAAGCAACACCAAACAACTCCACAGAGAGAGTAACACCAAGCATTTTCACACAGAATCACTCCAAACGCTTACACAGACAGGACAATTACAAACAATTTCACACCATGTTAAACATTTACATGGAAAGAGCAATAACAAAACATAACACACAGAGCACTACCAGTCAATTACACACAGAGCAATAAAAATATTTACACCGGGAGAGTAAAACCAAACAGTTCCAAAGTTAAAAATCACGCAACACCAGGCTATCATCAAACCAGTTTACATGGAAGCACTAGCTTTCCGAGCGCTGCTCCTTCATCAGGTAACAAGTGGGGCAGGATCATAAGACACAGAATTTATGGCAAAAGTTCACAGCATCATATAATCAAAATGATATATTAAACAAGTCCAGATTGTGGTTAAGTCTTCTATCTTTTAAAATGGATTGCAGGTTTTGGTTCATTAATATGTAAATCTCAGGACTTCTTTTAAGTCACATTCTCGAGATAACTTAAGGCACTGCTGAAAAGTATTTCCAAAGACCCATGTGGATGGCCTCATCTGGGACCATGAGTTCATGTCACACTACAGGAGATCCCACCACACTATAGACTCACACACAAAACACACACATTCACACATACTCTCACACAGACATTCACGCAGACCCTCTGTCATACATATGTTCTATCTCCAACACACACCCATGCACAACCCACACACACACCCTCTCAACAGCCTTATACTCTATCACACTTACGCACACTCTACAAAGCATGCACACATGCACACTCACACACATACACACAGTCTCTCACATACACTGGCGCGCACTCACACACTCTCACATGCTCACAGTCACACTCTCTCTCCTCTCTCCCTCACATATACACACACACGCACTCACAGACAAACACACAGTCTCTCACATACACTGGCGCACACTCACACACTCTCACATGCACACAGTCACACTCTCTCTCCTCTCTCCCTCACATATACACACACACACACACTCACACACATACACACAGTCTCTCACATACACTGGCGCGCACTCATATACTCTCACATGTTCACAGTCACACTCTCTCTCCTCTCTCCCTCTCATATACACACACACACACTCAGAAACACACAGTCTCTCACATACACTGGCGCGCACTCACACACTCTCACATGCACACAGTCACACTCTCTCTCCTCTCTCCCTCACATACACACACATACACACTCACAGACAAACACACAGTCTCTCGCATACACTGGGGCGCACTCACACACTCTCACATGCACACAGTCACACTCTCCTCTCTCCCTCACATACACACATACACACACACACACGCACACATGCGTATGGGGTGAGTTTGCATTTGCAGAATTGTAGATACATTCAATCTGTCAATTCGTATAACATCTTATAAATTCCTACCTTGGAAATAGAACCAGTCTGACTCAAGATTGGGGTTCAGACAGATTCGAACCTTACACCGTTAATACTTTGTCTGAGGTGAGATATCACTTTTTTTTATATAAAACCAGCAGTTATCTCGAGAATGTGACTTAAAAGAAGTTCTGGGATTTACATATTAATGAACTGAAACCTGCAACCCATTCTAAAAGATGAAAGACTTAAGAGCAATCTAGGTTTGTTCAATATATTGTTTTAATTGCATCACAATGCGATCTTTTACTATAAATTCTATGTCTTATGATCCTGTGTTATTAGTTGCCGGATGAAGGAGAGGTGCTCCGAAACCTAATGCTTCCAAATAAGCCTGTTGGACTATACCCTGGTGTTGTGGGATTTTTAACTTTGTACACCCTAGTCTAACACCGGCACCTCCAAAATCAAAACAATAATACAGTGAGTGCAATTGCAAACCATTACACACAGACCAATACTAAACAGCTACACACATGTAAAAATAACAAACTATTGCACAGAGAGAGAGAGAGACAGTGTAACGGAGCAGTATAAAATAATTACTCAAGTAGAGCCATTACAAACAAGTACATTGAGAGCATCACTACACAGGAACAGGCGGAGCATTATCAGAAAATTGCAAAGATTATGCAGGCAATTGTTTGGCATTACTCTGTGTATGAATATTTGGTCTTGTGCTATGTGTAATTGCTCAGTGTGGAATTGGTATTGCTCGGTCTGGATATTTGTTTGATCATGCTCTGACTGTATATCTTTTTGCTATTGCTCTGTCTGTATGTTAGTTTGGTGTTGCTTTGCCTGCATATTTGTTTGGTCTTGCTCTGCCAGTATTTTCATTTGGTATACCTCGGCATGTACATTTGTTTGGTATTACTCAGTCCATAAATTTGTCTGGTATTTATCCGCCTGTATATTTGTTGGATATTTCTCCATCTGTATATGAGTTTGCTGTTGCTTTGCCTGCATATTTCAAAGGTATGGCTCTGCCTGTATATCTATTTGGTATACCTCGATGTGTTTTTTTTTGGTATTACTAAGTCAATATACGTATTTGGTATTTCTCTGTCTGCAAATTTGTTTGGTATTGCTCTGTCTGTAAATTGTTTAGTGTCACTCTGTCTGTAGATTTGTTTGGTATTCCTCTGCCTGTATATTTGCTTGGTATTGCTCTATCTGCATATCATCTGGTATACCTGTAAATGCATATTTATTTGTATAACTCAGTCTATATATTTGTTTGGTATTTCTCTGTCTGTAGATTTGATTGGCATTGCTCTGTGCTACTGTTTGGCAATGCTCCCTCTCACTGCAATGTTTGGTACTGCTCTGTCGTTGTAATTTGCAATATTCTGTGAGCAATGTTTGGTATTTGCTGTGTCTGTGCAACTGGTTGTTGTTGCTCTGTCTGTGTAACTGTTGGTTATTGCTCTGATTGTGTAACTGTTTGTTATTGCTCTGTCTGTGTAACTGTTTGTGATTGCTCTGCCTGTATAACTGTTTGTTGTTGCTCTGCCTGTGTAACTGTTTGTTATTGTTTTGTTTTGTAACTGTTTGTTATTGCTCTGTCTGTGTTACTGTTTGTGATTGCTCTGCCTGTATAACTGTTTGTTATTGCTCTGTCTGTATAACTGTTTGTTATTGCTCGGTCTGTGTAACTCTTTGTTATTGCTCTGTCTGTGTAACTGTTTGTTATTGCTCTGTCTGTGTAGCTGTTTGTTATTGCTCAGTCTTTGTACCTGTTCGTTATTGCTCTGATTGTATAACTGTTTTTATTGCTCTGTCTGTATAACTGTTTGTTATTGCTCGGTCTGTGTAACTCTTTGTTATTGCTCTGTCTGTGTAGCTGTTTGTTATTGCTCAGTCTTTGTACCTGTTCGTTATTGCTCTGATTGTATAACTGTTTTTATTGCTCTGTCTGTATAACTGTTTGTTATTGCTCGGTCTGTGTAACTCTTTGTTATTGCTCTGTCTGTGTAGCTGTTTGTTATTGCTCTGTCTTTGTACCTGTTTGTTATTGCTCTGTCTGTATAACTGTTTTTATTGCTCTGCCTGTGTAACTATTTGTTATTGCTCTGCCTGTGTTACTGTTTGCTATTGCTCTGTCTGTGTAACTGTTTGCTATTGCTCTGTCGGTGTAACTGTTTGTTATTGCTCTGCCTGTGTAATTGTTGATATTGCTCTGCCTGTGTAACTGTTTGTTCCTGTTCTGTCTGTGTACATGCTGTTATTGTTCTGTCTGTGTAAGTGCTATTGCTTATCTGTGTAACTGTTTGTTACTGTTCTGTCTGTGTACCTGTTTGTTATTGCTTTGTCTGTGTAACCGCCTGTGTGTTATTGCTCATTCCATGTGACTGTTTGTTATTGCTCTGCCTGTGTAACTGATGTCATTGCTTTGTCCGTGTAACTGTTGTTATTGCTCTGTCTGTGTCACAGTTTGTTATTACTCTGTCTGTGTTTATGTTTGTTATTGCTTTGTTCATGTAATGGTCATTGCTCTGTCTTTGTAATTGTTTGTTATTGCCCTGCCTGTGTAACTGTTATGGCTCTGTCCATGTAACTGTTTGTTATTGCTCTGCCTGTGTAACCATTTTTGGTTTATGTGTATAACTGTTTGTTATCGCTCTGTCTGTGTAACTTGTTATTGCTCGGTTTATGTAACTGTTTGTTATTGCTCTCTCTGTGTAACTGTTTGTTATTGCTTTCTCTGTGTAACTGTTTGTTATAGCGCTGTTGGTATAATGGTTTGTTATTGCCGTGCCTGTGTGTCAGTTATTGTTTTGTCTGTGTAACAGTTTGTTATTTCTCTGCCTGTGCAGCTGTTTGTTATTTCTCTGCCTGTGTAACTGTGTGTTAATGCTCTGCCTGTGTAACTATTTGTTATTGCTCTGTCTGTTTAACTGTTTGTTATTGCTCTGTCTGTATAACAGTTTGTTATTGCTCTGTCTGTGTAACTGTTTGTTATTGCTCTGTCTGTTTAACTGTTTGTTATTGCTCTGTCTGTATAACAGTTTGTTATTGCTCTGCCTGTGTAACTGTTTGTTATTGCTCTGTCTGTGTAACTGTTTGTTATTGCCCTGCCTGTGTAACTGTTTGTTATTGCCCTGTCTGTGTAACTGTTTGTTACTGCTCTGTCTGTGTAACTGTTTGTTATTGCTCTGTCTGTGTAACTGTTTGTTATTGCCCTGTCTGTGTAACTGTTTGTTACTGCTCTGTCTGTGTAACTGTTTGTTATTGCTCTGTCTGTGTAACTGTTTGTTACTGCTCTGTCTGTGTAACTGTTTGTTATTGCTCTGTCTGTGTAACTGTTTGTTATTGCCCTGTCTGTGTAACTGTTTGTTACTGCTCTGTCTGTGTAACTGTTTGTTATTGCTCTGTCTGTGTAACTGTTTGTTACTGCTCTGTCTGTGTAACTGTTTGTTACTGCTCTGTCTGTGTAACTGTTTGTTATTGCTCTCTCTGTGTAACTGTTTGTTATTTCGCTGTCGGTATAATGGTTTGTTATTGCTGTGCCTGTGTGTCAGTTATTGCTTTGTCTGTGTAACAGTTTGTTATTTCTCTGCCTGTGTAACTGTGTGTTAATGCTCTGGCTGTGTAACTGTTTATTATTGCCCTGCCTGTGTAACTGTTTGTTATTGCTCTGCCTGTGTAACTGTTTGTTATTGCTCTGCCTGTGTAGCTGTCTGTTATTGCTCTGCCTGAGTAATTGTTTGCTATTGCTCTGTCTGTGTAACTATCTGTTATTGCTCTGTCTGTGTAATTGTTTGTTTTTTCTCTGTCTGTGTAACTGTTTGATATTGCACTTTCCGTGTAGCTGTTTGTTATTGCTGTCTGTGTGCTTGTTTGTTGTTGCTCTGTCTGTGCAACAGTTTGATATTGCTCTGTCTTCATAACTGTTTGTTTTTGCTCTGTCTGTGTAACTTTCGTCATTGCTCCGTTTATGTAACTGTTATTACTTTGCCTGTGTAACTGTTGTTACTGTTCTGCCTGTGTAACTGTTTGTTATTGCTCTGTCTATGTAACTGTTGTCATCATTCTGTCTGTGTAACTGTTGTTATTGCTGTGTCTCTGTAATTGACTGTTATTGCTCAAACCATGAAACTATTTGTCATTGCTCTGACGGCGTATCTGTTTGATATTGCTTTTTGCGAGTAGCTGTTTGCTATTGCTCTGTCTGTGTAACAGTTTGTTGTTGCATTCTCTGTGTAACTATCTGGTATTGCTCGGTCTTTGTAACTGTTTGTTATTGCTCTTTCTGTGTAACAGTTTGTTGTTGTATTCTCTGTGTAACTATCTGTTATTGCTCGGTCTTTGTAACTGTTTGTTATTGCTCTTTCCGTGTAACTATTTGTTATTGCTCTGTCTGTTTAATGGTTTGTTATTGCTTTGCCTGTGTGTCAGAAATTGCTTTGTCTGCGTAAAAGTTTGTTATTTCTCTGCCTGTGCAGCTGTTTGTTATTTCTCTGCCTGTGTAACTGTTTGTTATTGCTCTGCTGGTGTAACAGTTTGCTATTGCTCTGTCTGTGTTACTGTTTGTTGTTGCATTCTCTGTGTAACTATCTGTTATTGCTCTGCCTGTGTAACTGTTTTTTATTGCTCTCTCTGTGTGACTGTTTGTTATTGTGCTGTTTGTTTAGTGGTTTGTTATTGCTGTGCCTGTGTGTCAGTAATTGCTTTGTCTGTGTAAAAGGATGGAATTTGTCTGCCTGCGAAGGTGTTTGTTATTTTTCTGCCTGTGTAACTGTGTGTTAATGCTCTGCCTGTGTAACTGTTTATTATTGCCCTGCCTGTGTAACTGTTTGTTATTGCTCTGTCTTCATAACTGTTTGTTATTGCTCTGTCTGTGTAACTGTTTGTTATTGCTCTGCCTGTGTAACTGTTTATTATTGCTCTGTCTGTGTAACTGTTTGTAATTTCTCTGCCTGTGTAACTGTTTGTTATTGCTCTGTCTTCATAACTGTTTGTTATTGCTCTGTCTGTGTAACTGTTTGTTATTGCTCTGCCTGTGTAACTGTTTGTTATTGCTCTGTCTGTGTAACTGTCTGTTATTGCTCTGTCTGTTTAACTGTTTGTTATTGCTCTGCCTGTGTAACTGTGTGTTAATGCCCTGCCTGTGTATCTGTTTATTATTGCTCTGTCTGTGTAACTGTTTGTTATTGCTCTTCCTGTGTAACTCTTTGTGATTGCTCTGTCTTTATAACTGTTTGTTATTGCTCTGCCTGTGTAACTCTTTGTGATTGCTCTGTCTTTATAACTGTTTGCTATTGCTCTGCCTGTGTAACTCTTTGTGATTGCTCTGTCTTTATAACTGTTTGTTATTGCTCTGCCTGTGTTACTCTTTGTGATTGCTCTGTCTTTATAACTGTTTGTTATTGCTCTGCCTGTGTAACTGTTATTGCTCAGCCTGTGTAACTGAGTGTTGCCGCTCTGTCTTTGTAACTGTTGGTTATTGCTCTGCCCTGTGTAAATGTTTGTTATTGCTCTCTCTGTATAACTGCTTGTTATTGCTCTGTTGGTGTGATTGCTTGTTATTGTCTTGTCCATGTAAGTGTTTGTTATTATTCTGCCTGTGTAACTACTTGTCATTGCTCTGTTTGCTAACTGTTTGTTATTGCACCGTCGGTGTAATTGTTATGTTATTGCTCTGCCAGTGTAACTGTTTTTTAGTGCTCTGCCTGTGTAACTGTTTGTTAGTGTAAAAAGTGAGGTCTGCAGATGCTGGAGATCAGAGCTGAAAATGTGTTGCTGGTTAAAGCGCAGCAGGTCAGGCAGCATCCAAGGAACAGGAAATTCGACGTTTCGGGCAAAAGCCCTTCATCAGGAATGAGGAAAGTGTGTCCAGCAGGCTAAGATAAAAGGTAGGGAGGAGGGACTTGGGGGAGGGGAGATGGAGATGTGATAGGTGGAAGGAGGTCAAAGTGAGGGTGATAGGCCGGAGTGGGGTGGGAGCGGAGAGGTCAGGAAGTAGGCCTCCATGCCTACTTTTACAACCAAGACTCCCGACCACCCTCTGACGACCCCTACTCCCGCCTCCAACACCCCCCATCCACCTGGACACCCCATGCTGGCCTCTTACCAGCCCTCGATCTATTTATAGCCAACTGCCGCCGCGACATTAACCGACTCAATCTGTCCACACCTCTTACCCACTCCAACCTCTCACCCTCGGAACGTGCAGCCCTCCACTCCCTCCGCTCCAACCCCAAACTCACCATCAAACCGGCAGACAAGGGAGGCGCGGTAGTCGTTTGGCGCACTGACCTTTATACCGCTGAGGCCAAACGCCAGCTCGCGGACGCCTCCTCCTATTGCCCCCTTGACCATGACCCCACCTCCCACCACCAAACCATCATCTCCCAGACCATCCATAACCTCATCACCTCAGGGGATCTCCCATCCACCGCCTCCAACCTCATAGTCCCACAACCCCGCACCGCCCGTTTCTACCTCCTGCCCAAAATCCACAAACCTGACTGCCCCGGCCGACCCATTGTCTCAGCCTGCTCCTGCCCCACCGAACTCATCTCCGCGTACCTCGACACGGTTCTGTCCCCCTTAGTCCAAGAACTCCCCACCTACGTTCGGGACACCACCCACGCCCTCCACCTCCTCCAGGATTTTCGCTTCCCCGGTCCCCAACGCCTTATCTTCACGATGGACATCCAGTCCCTGTACACCTCCATCCCCCATCACGAAGGACTCAAAGCCCTCCGCTTCTTCCTTTCCCACCGCACCAACCAGTACCCTTCCACTGACACCCTCCTTCGACTGACTGAACTGGTCCTCACCCTGAACAACTTCTCTTTCCAATCCTCCCACTTCCTCCAAACTAAAGGAGTTGCCATGGACACCCGCATGGGCCCCAGCTATGCCTGTCTCTTCGTAGGATATGTGGAACAGTCCATCTTCCGCAACTACACTGGCACCACCCCCCACCTTTTCCTCCGCTACATCGATGACTGTATCGGCACTGCCTCGTGCTCCCACGAGGAGGTTGAACAGTTCATCAGCTTCACCAACGACATCCATCCCCACCTCAAATTCACCTGGACTGTCTCAGACTCCTCCCTCCCCTTCCTAGACCTTTCCAGTTCTATCTCGGGCGACCGAATCAACACAGACATCTACTATAAACCGACTGACTCCCACAGCTACCTGGACTACACCTCCTCCCACCCTGCCCCTGTAAAAACGCCATCCCATATTCCCAATTCCTTCGTCTCCGCCGCATTTGCTCCCAGGAGGACCAGTTCCAACACCGTACAGCCCAGATGGCCTCCTTCTTCAAGGACTACAGATTCCCCCCAGACGTGATCGACGATGCCCTCCACCGCATCTCCTCCATTTCCCGCTCCTCCGCCCTTGAGCCCCGCCCCCACAACCGCCACCAGGACAGAACCCCACTGGTTCTCACCTACCACCCCACCAACCTCTGTATACAGCGTATCATCCGCCGTCATTTCCACCAACTCCAAACGGACCCCACCACCAGGGATATATTTCCCTCCCCTCCCCTATCAGCGTTCCGTAAAGACCACTCCCTTCATGACACCCTCGTCAGGTCCACACCCCCCACCAACCCAACCTCCACTCCCGGCACCTTCCCCTGCAACCGCAGGAAATGCAAAACTTGCGCCCACACCTCCTCCCTTACCTCTCTCCAAGGCCCCAAGGGATCCTTCCATATCCGCCACAAATTCACCTGCACCTCCACACACATCATCTATTGCATCCGCTGCACCCGATGTGGCCTCCTCTATATTGGGGAGACGGGCCGCCTACTTGCGGAACGCTTCAGGGAACACTCTGGGAAGCCCGGACCAACCAACCCAACCACCCCGTGGCTCAACACTTTAACTCTCCCTTCCACTCCACCAAGGACATGCAGGCCCTTGCACTCCTCCATCACCAGAACATAACAACATGACGGTTAGAGGAAGAGCGCCTCATCTTCCGCTTGGGAACCCTCCACCACAAGGAATGAACTCAGATTTCTCCAGTTTCCTCATTTCCCCTCCCCCCACCTTGTCTCAGTCGATTCCCTTGAACTCAGCACCGCCCTCCTAACCTGCAATCTTCTTCCTGACCTCTCCGCCCCCACCCCACTCCGGCCTATCACCCTAACCTTGACCTCCTTCCACCTATCACATCTCCATCGCCCCTCCCCCAAGTCCCTCCACCCTACCTTTTATCTTAGCCTGCTGGACAGACTTTCCTCATTCCTGATGAAGGGCTTTTGCCCGAAACATCGAATTTCCTGTTCCTTGGTGTTTGTTAGTGCTCTGTCTGTGTAACTGTTTGTTATTGCTCTGTCGGTGTGATTGCTTGTTATTGCTCTGCCTGTGTAACTGTTCTTGATCTTCCCATGTAACTGTTTGTTATTGCTGCCTGTGTATCTGTTATTGCTCTGTCTGTGTAACAGTTTGTTATTGCTCAGCCTGTGTAACTGCATGTTAATGTTCTGCCTGTGTAACGGTTTGCTATTGCTCTGTCTGTGTAACATTGGTTATTGCTCTGTCGGTGTCACTGTTTGTTATTGCTCTGCCTGTGTAAGTGATTGTTATTGCTCTGTCTTAGTAACTGTTTGTTATTGCTATGTCTGTGTAACTGTTTGTTACTGCTCTGTCTTCATAACTGTTTGTTATTGCTCTGTCTGTGTTACAGTTTGTTATTACTCTGCCTATGTAACTGTTTGTTATTGCTCTGTCTGTGTAACTGATTGTTATTGCTCTGTCTGTGTTACTGCTTGTTATTACTCTGCCTGTGTAACTGTTTGTTATTGCTCTGTCTTCATAACTGTTTATTATTGCTCTGTCTGTGTTACTGTTTGTCATTGCTCTGTCTGTGTAACTGTTTGTTATTGCCCTGTCTGTCTAACAGTTTGTTATTGCTCTGTCTGTGTAAGTGTTTGTTATTGCTCTGTCAGTGTAACTGTTTGTTATTGCTCTGTCTGTGTTACTGTGTATTTTTGCTCTGTCTGTATAACTGTTTGTTATTGCTCTGCCTGTGTAAGTGAATGTTATTGCTCTGTCTGTGTAACTGTTTGTTATTGCTCTGCCTGCGTAACTGTTTGTTATTGCTCTGCCTGTGTAACTGTTTTTACTGCTCTGTCTGTATAACTGATTGGTATTACTCTGTCTGTGTAACTGCTTATTATTGCTCTGCCTGTGTAACTGTTTGTTATTGCTATGTCTATGTTACTGTTTGTTATTGCTCTGCCTGTGTAACTGTTTTTTACCGCCGTCATTTCCGCCACCTCCAAACGGACCCCACCACCAAGGATATATTTCCCTCCCCTCCCCTATCAGCGTTCCGCAAGGACCACTCCCTTTGTGACTCCCTCATCAGATCCACACCCCCCACCAACCCAACCTCCACCCCCGGCACCTTCCCCTGCAACCGCAGGAAATGTAAAACTTGCGCCCACACCTCCACACTCACTTCCCTCCAAGGCCCCAAGGGATCCTTCCATATCCGCCACAAGTTCACCTGTACCTCCACACACATCATCTATTGCATCCGCTGCACCCGATGCGGCCTCCTCTATATTGGGGAGACAGGCCGCTTACTTGCGGAACGCTTCAGAGAACACCTCTGGGCCGCCCGGACCAACCAACCCAACCACCCCGTGGCTCAACACTTTAACTCTCCCTCCCACTCCACCGAGGACATGCAGGTCCTTGGACTCCTTCACCGGCAGAACATAACAACACGACGGCTGGAGGAGGAGCGCCTCATCTTCCGCCTGGGAACCCTCCAACCACAAGGTATGAATTCAGATTTCTCCAGTTTCCTCATTTCCCCTCCCCCCACCTTGTCTCCCTCAACTCAGCACCGCCCTCCTAACCTGCAATCTCCTTACTGACCTCTCCGCCCCCACCCCACTCCGGCCTATCACCCTCACCTTGACCTCCTTCCACCTATCCCACCTCCATCGCCCCTCCCCCAAGTCCCTCCTCCCTTCCTTTTATCTTAGCCTGCTTGGCTACTCTCTCTCATTCCTGATGAAGGGCTTATGCTCGAAACGTCGAATTCCCTATTCCTGAGATGCTGCCTAACCTGCTGTGCTTTAACCAGCAACACATTTTCAGCTGTGATCTCCAGCATCTGCAGACCTCATTTTTTACTTGTTATTGCTAAGCCCGTGTAACTGTTATTGATCTTCCCGTGAAACTGTTTGTTATTGCTGACTGTGTATCTGTTATTGCTCAGTCAGTGTAACTGTTTGTTATTGCTCTGCCTCTGTACTGTGTTAATACTCTGCCTGTGTAACAGTTTGTTATTACTCTGTCTGTGTAACTGTTATCGCTCTGCCTCTGTAACTGTTTGTTATTACTCTGCCTGTGTAGCTGTTTTTTATTGCTCTGTCTGTGTTACTGTTTGTTGTTGCTCTCTCTCTGTAACTGTTTGTTATTGCTCTGCCTGTGTAATTGTTTGTTATCTCTCTCTCTCTGTAACTGTTTGTTTTTGCTCTGCCTGTATAAGTGTTTGTTATTGCTTTGCCTGTGTAAGTGTTTGTTATTGCTCTGCCTGTATAACTGTTTCTTGTTGCTCTGACCATGTAACTCTTTGTCATTGCTCTGTCTGCGTAGCTGTTTCTTATTGCTCTGCCTGTGTAACTGTTATTGCTCTGCCTGTTTAATCGTTTATTGTTGCTCTTTCTGTGTACTGTGTGTTAATGCTCTGCCTGTATAACTGTTTGTTATTGGTCTGTCTGTGCAACTGTTTGTTATTACTATGTATAATTATTTGCTTTGCTCTATCTGTGTAAATGATTTTTATTGCTCTGTCTGTGTATTGTTTGTTATTGCTCTGCTTGTGTAATTGCTTGTCATCGCTCTGTCTGGGTAAATGTTTGTTATTGCTTGGTCTGTGTAACTGTTTGTTACTGCTCTGTCTTCATAACTGTTTGTTATTGCTCTGTCTGTGTAACAATTTTTTGTTGCTCTGTCTGTGTAACTGTTTGTAATTGCTCTGACTGTGGAACTGTTTGTTATTGCTCTGTCTATCTAACTGATTTTGTTGCTCTGCCTGTGTAACTGTTTGTTATTGCTCTGCCTGCGTAAGTGTTTGTTATTGTTCTGTCTATCTAACTGATTTTGTTGCTCTGCCTGTGTAAGTGTTTATTTTTGCTCTGTCTGTGTAACAGTTTGTTATTGCTCTGCCTGTGTTAGTCTTTGTTATTGCTCTGTCTGTGTAACTGTTTGTTACTGCTCTGTCTTCATAACTGTTTGTTATTGCTCTGTCTGTGTTACTGTTTATTATTGCTCTGCCTGTGTAAGTGATTGTTATTGCTCTGTCCGTATAACTGTTTGTTATTACTCTGTCTGTGTATCTGTTTATTATTGCTCTTTCTGTGTAACTGTTTGTTATTGCTCTGCCTGTGTAATTGTTTATTATTGCTCTGCCTGTGTAAGTGATTGTTATTGCTCTGTCCGTATAACTGTTTGTTATTACTCTGTCTGTGTATCTGTTTATTATTGCTCTTTCTGTGTAACTGTTTGTTATTGCTCTGCCTGTGTAACTGTTTGTTATTGCTCTGTCTGTGTAACTGTTTGTTACTGCTCTGTCTTCATAACTGTTTGTTATTGCTCTGTCTGTGTTACTGTTTATTCTTGCTCTGTCGGTATAACTGTTTGTTATTGCTCTGTCTGTGTAACTGTTTATTATTGCTCTGCCTGTGTAAGTGTTTGTTATTGCTCTGTCCGTATAACTGTTTGTTATTACTCTGTCTGTGTATCTGTTTATTATTGCTCTGCCTGTATAACTGTTTGATATTGCTCTGCCTGTGTAACTGTTTCTTGTTGTTCTGACCATGTAACTCTTTGTCATTGCTCTGTCTGCGTAGCTGTTTCTTATTGCTCTGCCTGTGTAACTGTTTGTTATTGCTCTGCCTGTTTAATCGTTTATTGTTGCTCTTTCTGTGTACTGTGTGTTAATGCTCTGCCTGTATAACTGTTTGTTATTGGTCTGTCTGTGTAACTGTTGGTTATTGCTCTGTCTGTGTTATTGTTTGTTATTGCTCTGTCTGTGTTACTGTTTGTTATTGCTCTGCCTGTGTAACTGTTTGTTATTGTTCTGTCTGTGTTAGTCTTTGTTATTGCTCTGTCTGTGTAACTGTTTGTTATTGCTATGTCTGTGTTACTGTTTGTTATTACTCTGCCTGTGTAACTGTTTGTTTTTGCTCTGTCTGTGTTACTGTTTGTTATTGCTCTTCCTGTGTAACTGTTTGTTATTGCTCGGTCTTCATAACTGATTGTTATTGCTCTGCCTGTGTAAGTGTTTATTATTGCTCTGTCTGTGTAACTGTTTTCGTTGCTCTGCCTGTGTAACTGTTTGTTACTGCTCTGTCTGTTTAACTGTTTGTTATTGCTCTGTCTGTGTAACTGTTTGTTATTGCTCTGTCTGTGTAACTGTTTGTTATTTCTCTTCCATTGTGATTGTTATTGCTCTGCCTGTATAACTGTTTCTTATTGCTCCCTCAGTGTAACTGTTTGATATTGCTCAGCCTGTGTAAGTGTTTGTTACTACTCTGTCTTTGTAACTGTTTGTAGCAAACAGTTTGCTCTGCCTGTGTAACTCGTTGTTATTGTTCTGTCTGTGTAACTGTTTGTTATTGCTCTGCCTCTGTACTGTGTTAATACTCTGCCTGTGTAACTGTTTGTTATGACTTTGTCTGTGTAACTGTTTGTTATTGCTCTGCCTCTGTAACTGTTTGTTATTACTCTGCCTGTGTAGCTGTTTTTTATTGCTCTGTCTGTGTTACTGTTTGTTGTTGCTCTGTCTGTGTAACTGTTTTTACGGCTCTGTCTGTTTAACTGTTTGTTTTTGCTCTGTCTATATAACCGTTTGTTTTTGCTCTGCCTGTGTAATTGTTTGTTATCTCTCTCTCTCTCTGTAACTGTTTGTTTTTGCTCTGCCTGTATAAGTGTTTGTTATTGCTTTGCCTGTGTAAGTGTTTGTTATTGCTCTGCCTGTATAACTGTTTGATATTGCTCTGCCTGTGTAACTGTTTCTTGTTGCTCTGGCCATATAACTCTTTGTCATTGCTCGGTCTGCGTAGCTGTTTCTTATTGCTCTGCCTGTGTAACTGTTTGTTATTGCTCTGCCTGTTTAATCATTTATTGTTGCTCTTTCTGTGTACTGTGTGTTAATGCTCTGCCTGTATAACTGTTTGTTATTGGTCTGTCTGTGCAACTGTTTGTTATTACTATGTATAATTATTTGCTATTGCTCTGTCTGTGTAAATGATTTTTATTGCTCTGTCTGTGTATTGTTTGTTATTGCTCTGCTTGTGTAATTGCTTGTCATCGCTCTGTCTGTGTAAATGTTTGTTATTGCTCGGTCTGTGTAACTGTTTGTTACTGCTCTGTCTTCATAACTGTTTGTTATTGCTCTGTCTGTGTAACAATTTTTTGTTGCTCTGTCTGTGTAACTGTTTGTAATTGCTCTGTCTGTGGAACTGTTTGTTATTGCTCTGTCTATCTAACTGATTTTGTTGCTCTGCCTGTATAACTGTTTGTTATTGCTCTGCCTGCGTAAGTGTTTGTTATTGCTCTGTCCGCATAACTGTTTGTTATTGCTCTGTCTATCTAACTGATTTTGTTGCTCTGCCTGTGTAAGTGTTTATTTTTGCTCTGTCTGTGTAACAGTTTGTTATTGCTCTGCCTGTGTTAGTCTTTGTTATTGCTCTGTCTGTGTAACTGTTTGTTTCTGCGCTGTCTTCGTAACTGTTTGTTATTGCTCTGTCTGTGTAACTGTTTGTTATTACTCTGTCTATCTGTTTATTATTGCTCTTGCTGTGTCACTGTTTGTTATTGCTCTGCCTGTGCTACTGTTTGTTATTGCTCTGCCTGTGTAACTGTTTGTTATTGCTCTGTCTTCACAAATGTTTGTTATTGCTATGTCTGTGTAACTGTTTGTTACTGCTCAGTCTTCATAAACGTTTTTTATTGCTATGTCTGTGTTACTGTTTGTTATTACTCTGCCTGTGTAACTGTTTGTTATTGCTCTGTCTGTGTTACTGTTTGTTATTGCTCTTCCTGTGTAAATGTTTGTTATTGCTCTGTCTTCATAACTGATTGTTATTGCTCTGTCTGTGTAACTGTTGGTTATTGCTCTGTCTGTGTAACTGTTTGTTATTGCTTTGCCTGTGTAACTGTTTGTTATTGCTCTGTCTTCATAACTGATTGTTATTGCTCTGTCTGTGTAACTGTTGGTTATTGCTCTGTCTGTGTTATTGTTTGTTATTGCTCTGTCTGTGTTACTGTTTGTTATTGCTCTGCCTGTGTAACTGTTTGTTATTGTTCTGTCTGTGTTAGTCTTTGTTATTGCTCTGTCTGTGTAACTGTTTGTTATTGCTATGTCTGTGTTACTGTTTGTTATTACTCTGCCTGTGTAACTGTTTGTTTTTGCTCTGTCTTTGTTACTGTTTGTTAGTGCTCTTCCTGTGTAACTGTTTGTTATTGCTCTGTCTGTGTTACTGTTTGTTATTGCTCTTCCTGTGTAACTGTTTGTTATTGCTCTGTCTTCATAACTGATTGTTATTGCTCTGTCTGTGTAACTGTTGGTTATTGCTCTGTCTGTGTAACTGTTTGTTATTGCTCTGCCTGTGTAACTGTTTGTTATTGCTCTGTCTTCATAACTGATTGTTATTGCTCTGTCTGTGTAACTGTTGGTTATTGCTCTGTCTGTGTTATTGTTTGTTATTGCTCTGTCTTTGTTACTGTTTGTTATTGCTCTGCCTGTGTAACTGTTTGTTATTGTTCTGTCTGTGTTAGTCTTTGTTATTGCTCTGTCTGTGTAACTGTTTGTTATTGCTATGTCTGTGTTACTGTTTGTTATTACTCTGCCTGTGTAACTGTTTGTTATTGCTCGGTCTTCATAACTGATTGTTATTGCTCTGTCTGTGTTACTGTTTGTTATTGCTCTGTCTATGTAACTGCTTTTGTTGCTCTACCTGTGTAACTGTTTGTTATTGCTCTGTCTGTTTAACTGTTTGTTATTGCTCTGTCTTTGTAACTGTTTGTTATTGCTCTGCCTGTGTAACTGTTTGTTATTTCTCTTCCATTGTGATTGTTATTGCTCTGCCTGTATAACTGTTTCTTATTGCTCCCTCAGTGTAATTGTTTGATATTGCTCAGCCTTGTAAGTGTTTGTTACTACTCTGTCTTTGTAACTGTTTGTAGCAAACAGTTTGCTCTGCCTGTGTAACTCGTTGTTATTGTTCTGTCTGTGTAACTGTTTGTTATTGCTCTGCCTCTGTACTGTGTTAATACTCTGCCTGTTTAACAGTTTGTTATTACTCTGTCTGTGTAACTGTTTGTTATTGCTCTGCCTCTGTAACTGTTTGTTATTACTCTGCCTGTGTAGCTGTTTTTTATTGTTCTGT
The DNA here is from genome assembly GCF_020745735.1 of Hemiscyllium ocellatum. NCBI lineage: Eukaryota > Metazoa > Chordata > Chondrichthyes > Orectolobiformes > Hemiscylliidae > Hemiscyllium > Hemiscyllium ocellatum. Next base: position 14,768,163 of record NC_083403.1, read on the forward strand.
CTGTGTTACTGTTTGGTGTTGCTCTGTCTGTGTAACTGTTTTAATGGCTCTGTCTGTTTAACTGTTTGTTATTGCTCTGTCTATATAACCGTTTGTTTTTGCTCTGTCTGTGTAACTGTTGGTTATTGCTCTGTCTGTGTTATTGTTTGTTATTGCTCTGTCTGTGTTACTGTTTGTTATTGCTCTGCCTGTGTAACTGTTTGTTATTGTTCTGTCTGTGTTAGTCTTTGTTATTGCTCTGTCTGTGTAACTGTTTGTTATTGCTATGTCTGTGTTACTGTTTGTTATTGCTCTGCCTGTGTAACTGTTTGTTATCGCTCTGTCTTCATAACTGTTTGTTATTGCTCTGTCTGTGTAACTGTTGGTTATTGCTCTGTCTGTGTTATTGTTTGTTATTGCTCTGTCTGTGTTACTGTTTGTTATTGCTCTGCCTGTGTAACTGTTTGTTATTGTTCTGTCTGTGTTAGTCTTTGTTATTGCTCTGTCTGTGTAACTGTTTGTTATTGCTATGTCTGTGTTACTGTTTGTTATTACTCTGCCTGTGTAACTGTTTGTTTTTGCTCTGTCTGTGTTACTGTTTGTTATTGCTCTTCCTGTGTAACTGTTTGTTATTGCTCGGTCTTCATAACTGATTGTTATTGCTCTGTCTGTGTTACTGTTTGTTATTGCTCTGTCTATGTAACTGTTTTTGTTGCTCTACCTGCGTAACTGTTTGTTATTGCTCTGTCTGTTTAACGGTTTGTTATTGCTCTGTCTTTGTAACTGTTTGTTATTGCTCTGCCTGTGTAACTGTTTGTTATTTCTCTTCCATTGTGATTGTTATTGCTCTGCCTGTATAACTGTTTCTTATTGCTCCCTCAGTGTAACTGTTTGATATTGCTCAGCCTGTGTAAGTGTTTGTTACTACTCTGTCTTTGTAACTGTTTGTAGCAAACAGTTTGCTCTGCCTGTGTAACTCGTTGTTATTGTTCTGTCTGTGTAACTGTTTGTTATTGCTCTGCCTCTGTACTGTGTTAATACTCTGCCTGTTTAACAGTTTGTTATTACTCTGTCTGTGTAACTGTTTGTTATTACTCTGCCTGTGTAGCTGTTTTTTATTGTTCTGTCTGTGTTACTGTTTGGTGTTGCTCTGTCTGTGTAACTGTTTTAATGGCTCTGTCTGTTTAACTGTTTGTTATTGCTCTGTCTATATAACCGTTTGTTTTTCCTCTGTCTGTGTAACTGTTGGTTATTGCTCTGTCTGTGTTATTGTTTGTTATTGTTCTGTCTGTGTTACTGTTTGTTATTGCTCTGCCTGTGTAACTGTTTGTTATTGTTCTGTCTGTGTTAGTCTTTGTTATTGCTCTGTCTGTGTAACTGTTTGTTATTGCTATGTCTGTGTTACTGTTTGTTATTACTCTGCCTGTGTAACTGTTTGTTTTTGCTCTGTCTGTGTTACTGTTTGTTATTGCTCTTCCTGTGTAACTGTTTGTTATTGCTCTGTCTGTGTTACTGTTTGTTATTGCTCTTCCTGTGTAACCGTTTGTTATTGCTCTGTCTTCATAACTGATTGTTATTGCTCTGTCTGTGTAACTGTTGGTTATTGCTCTGTCTGTGTAACTGTTTGTTATTGCTCTGCCTGTGTAACTGTTTGTTATTGCTATGTCTGTGTAACTGTTTGTTACTGCTCTGTTTTCATAACTGTTTGTTATTACTCTGTCTGTGTATCTGTTTATTATTGCTCTTTCTGTGTATCTGTTTGTTATTCCTCTGCCTGTGTAACTGTTTGTTATTGCTCTGCCTGTGCTACTGTTTGTTATTGTGCCGTCTGTGTTACTGTTTGTTATTGCTCTTCCTGTGTAACTGTTTGTTATTGCTCGGTCTTCATAACTGATTGTTATTGCTCTGCCTGTGTTACTGTTTGTTATTGCTCTGTCTATGTAACTGTTTGTTATTGCTCTGCCTGTGTAAGTATTTATTATTGCTCTGTCTGTGTAACTGTTTTTGTTGCTCTGCCTGTGTAACTGTTTGTTACTGCTCTGTCTGTTTAACTGTTTGTTATTGCTCTGTCTGTGTAACTGTTTGTTATTGCTCTGTCTTCATAACTGATTGTTATTGCTCTGTCTGTGTAACTGTTGGTTATTGCTCTGTCTGTGTAACTGTTTGTTATTGCTCTGCCTGTGTAACTGTTTGTTATTGCTATGTCTGTGTAACTGTTTGTTACTGCTCTGTTTTCATAACTGTTTGTTATTACTCTGTCTGTGTATCTGTTTATTATTGCTCTTTCTGTGTAACTGTTTGTTATTCCTCTGCCTGTGTAACTGTTTGTTATTGCTCTGCCTGTGCTACTGTTTGTTATTGTGCCGTCTGTGTTACTGTTTGTTATTGCTCTTCCTGTGTAACTGTTTGTTATTGCTCGGTCTTCATAACTGATTGTTATTGCTCTGCCTGTGTTACTGTTTGTTATTGCTCTGTCTATGTAACTGTTTGTTATTGCTCTGCCTGTGTAAGTATTTATTATTGCTCTGTCTGTGTAACTGTTTTTGTTGCTCTGCCTGTGTAACTGTTTGTTACTGCTCTGTCTGTTTAACTGTTTGTTATTGCTCTGTCTGTGTAACTGTTTGTTATTGCTCTGTCTGTGTAACTGTTTGTTATTTCTCTTCCATTGTGATTGTTATTGCTCTGCCTGTATAACTGTTTCTTATTGCTCCCTCAGTGTAACTGTTTGATATTGCTCAGCCTGTGTAAGTGTTTGTTACTACTCTGTCTTTGTAACTGTTTGTAGCAAACAGTTTGCTCTGCCTGTGTAACTCGTTGTTATTGTTCTGTCTGTGTAACTGTTTGTTATTGCTCTGCCTCTGTAACTGTTTGTTATTACTCTGCCTGTGTAGCTGTTTTTATTGCTCTGTCTGTGTTACTGTTTGGTGTTGCTCTGCCTGTGTAACTGTTTTTATGGCTCTGTCTGTTTAACTGTTTGTTATTGCTCTGTCTATATAACTGTTTGTTTTTGCTCTGCCTGTGTAATTGTTTGTTATCTCTCTCTCTCTGTAACTGTTTTTGCTCTGCCTGTATAAGTGTTTGTTATTGCTTTGCCTGTGTAAGTGTTTGTTATTGCTCTGCCTGTATAACTGTTTGTTATTGCTTTGCCTGTGTAAGTGTTTGTTATTGCTCTGCCTGTGTAACTGTTTGATATTGCTCTGCCTGTGTAACTGTTTCTTGTTGCTCTGACCATATAACTCTTTGTCATTGCTCTGTCTGCGTAGCTGTTTCTTATTGCTCTGCCTGTGTAACTGTTTGTTATTGCTCTGCCTGTTTAATCGTTTATTGTTGCTCTTTCTGTGTACTGTGTGTTAATGCTCTGCCTGTATAACTGTTTGTTATTGGTCTGTCTGTGCAACTGTTTGTTATTACTATGTATAATTATTTGCTATTGCTCTGTCTGTGTAAATGATTTTTATTGCTCTGTCTGTGTATTGTTTGTTATTGCTCTGCTTGTGTAATTGCTTGTCATCGCTCTGTCTGTGTAAATGTTTGTTATTGCTCGGTCTGTGTAACTGTTTGTTACTGCTCTGTCTTCATAACTGTTTGTTATTGCTCTGTCTGTGTAACAATTTTTTGTTGCTCTGTCTGTGTAACTGTTTGTAATTGCTCTGACTGTGGAACTGTTTGTTATTGCTCTGTCTGTGTAACTGTTTGTTATTGCTCTGCCTGTGTAAGTGTTTGTTATTGCTCTGTCCGCATAACTGTTTGTTATTGCTCTGTCTATCTAACTGATTTTTTTGCTCTGCCTGTGTAAGTGTTTATTTTTGCTCTGTCTGTGTAACAGTTTGTTATTGCTCTGCCTGTGTTAGTCTTTGTTATTGCTATGTCTGTGTAACTGTTTGTTACTGCTCTGTCTTCATATGTGTTTGTTATTGCTCTGTCTGTGTTACTGTTTATTCTTGCTCTGTCTGTATAACTGTTTATTATTGCTCTGTCTGTGTTACTGTTTGTTATTGCTCTGTCTGTGTAACTGTTTGTTATTGTTCTGTCTTCATAACTGTTTGTTATTGCTCTGTCTGTGTAACTGTTTGTTTCTGCGCTGTCTTCACAACTGTTTGTTATTACTCTGTCTGTGTAACTGTTTTTACTGCTCTGTCTGTATAACTCAGATTTCTCCAGTTTCCTCATTTCCCCTCCCCCCACCTTGTCTCAGTTGGTTCCCTCAACTCAGCACCGCCTTCCTGGCCTGTAATCTTCTTCCTAACCTCTCCGCCCCCACCCCACTCCGGCCTATCACCCTCACCTTGACCTCCTTCCACCTATCACATCTCCATCGCCCCTCCCCCAAGTCCCTCCTCCCTACCTTTTATCTTAGCCTGCCTGGCACCCTCTCCTCATTCCTGATGAAGGGCTTATGCCCGAAACGTCGAATTCCCTGTTCCTTGGATGCTGCCTGACCTGCTGTGCTTTAACCAGCAACACATTTTCATCTGTGATCTCCAGCATCTGCAGACCTCATTTTTTACCTGAAGATTTTAACCTACTGCGAATCCTCTTGCAAGAATGCCTTCCTTGAAGAAGCTCTCTTCCTCCCTCTACAAGGACTTCAGTGAGTCTCTCTCTCACTGCACCCCCCAGGTCATCTCCTCTGCACAGAAACTCTTCAGCCACGTTCTCAAACAGACCCGTTACCACAGCCACATCTCCTTCCTCAGCACCTGCCTACGGAACCGACTGATCCCACACAGACTCCGAACTACATTCCAACCAACAAAATTTGGACCCAACCAGGACAACCTGTACCTACAACAAATCCGAAGCCTCCAGCATCAGACCTCCCTCCGGATCCTCCGCTCCACCCTTGCAGCCATGCGTCGCTACCTACATTCCCTGCAATCAGCCCTACCCCAGCTCAGGACAACACTCTCACAGACTTGCAAAGGACCCCTGCTGTTCTTTATCTACAGAAGAATCCACACACTAAACAAACAGTTCTTCCTAGCCATATCAGAAATTAAAGACAGTAAGTACCGAAAACTTTCATGTACTTACCCCTACACTCGTGGTTCCTCAACTGTTCCAGAATCTTCTATCGGCCTGTCGGACGCCATTACAAATGTGGCCGCTACAGCGCCCGCGGCACCAACGGCTGCTGCCGACCGTGACGTCACTTCCGCCCCCACCGATCTCGGAGCCTCCGCGATCGCCGCCCAAACAACCGCCCCGGCGATCACCGCACAGACAACCGCCTCCACGATCGCCGACGGACTCGCGACCCCTGCGGCTACCGGGAATGACTATGGTTCCTCCGTCGCCACAACCATTTCCGCCCCTTCGGTTGCCGTCGCCGCAGCCACTTCCGTCCCCACTGACATCACTAACCTGCAGGACCACAACGCCTCAGGCTTCTCCGCCCCCACGCCGTCTTACGTCACTACACGTAACCCCGCCCCCACGCAAACCTTCGTCACCACGCATAACCCCGCCCCCACGCCGACTTTCGCCACCACACGTAACCCCGACCCCACGCTTATTTCCGTCACGACGCATGACTCCGCCCCCACGCTTGACCTCGCCCCCACACCGAGCGACGTCACCACGTCCAACCCCGCCCCTACATCGATCTCTGTCCCCGACCCTAACCCCGCCCCCACCCCCAGCTCCAGTCCCACACCAGGTCCTAGCTCCCAGCCTTGCCGGATCTTCACCATCCCTCCAGACCTCCCCCTCTCTGAGGATGAAAGATCAGTCCTCAGCAGAGGCCTCACCTTCATTCCCCTACGCCCTCGAATCAATGAGTTCAACACTCGGCGAGATATTGAACAATTCTTCCGCCGCCTTCGCCTCTGTGCCTACTTTCACAACCAAGACTCCCGCCCACCCTCTGACGACCCCTTCTCCCGCCTCCAACGCACCCCATCCACCTGGACACCCCGTGCTGGCCTCTTACCCGCCCTCGATCTATTTATAGCCAACTGCCGCCGCGACATTAACCGACTCAACCTGTCCACCCTTCTTACCCACTCCAACCTCTCACCCTCAGAACGTGCAGCCCTCCACTCCCTCCGCTCCAATCCCAATCTCACCATCAAACCGGCAGACAAGGGACGTGCGGTAGTAGTTTGGCGCACCGACCTTTATACCGCTGAGGTCAAACGCCAACTCGCGGACACCTCCTCTTATCGCACCCTCGACCACGACCACACCTCCCACCACCAAACCATCATCTCCGAGACCATCCATAACCTCATCACCTCAGGGGATCTCCCATCCACCGCCTCCAACCTCATAGTCCCACAACCCCGCACTGCCCGTTTCTACCTCCTGCCCAAATTCCACAAACCTGACTGCCCCGGCCGACCCATTGTCTCAGCCTGCTCCTGCCCCACCGAACTCATCTCCGCATACCTCGACACGGTCCTGTCCCCTTTAGTCCAAGAACTCCCCACCTACGTTCGGGAAACCACCCACGCCCTCCACCTCCTCCAGGATTTTCGCTTCCCGGTCCCCAACGCCTTATCTTCATGATGGACATCCAGTCCCTGTACACCTCCATCCCCCATCACGAAGGACTCAAAGCCCTCCGCTTCTTCCTTTCCCGCCGCACCAACCAGTACCCGCCCACTGACAGCCTCCTTCGACTGACTGAATTGGTCCTCACCCTGAATAACTTCTCTTTTCAATCCTCCCACTTCCTCCAAACTAAAGGAGTTGCCATGGGCACCCGCATGGGCCCCAGCTATGCCTGTCTCTTCGTAGGATATGTGGAACAGTCCATCTTCCGCAACTACACTGGCACCACCCCCCACCTTTTCCTCCGCTACATCGATGACTGTATCGGCGCTGCCTCGTGCTCCCACGAGGAGGTTGAACAGTTCATCAACTTTACTAACACCTTCCATCCCGACCTCAAATTCACCTGGACTGTCTCAGACTCCTCCCTCCCCTTCCTAGACCTTTCCATTTCTATCTCAGGCGACCGACTCAACACAGACATCTACTATAAACCGACTGACTCCCACAGCTACCTGGACTACACCTCCTCCCACCCTGCCCCTTGTAAAAACTCTATCCCATATTCCCAATTCCTTCATCTTCGCCGCATCTGCTCCCAGGAGGACCAGTTCCAACACCGCACAGCCCAGATGGCCTCCTTCTTCAAGGACCACAGATTCCCCCAAACGTGATCAACTATGCCCTCCACCGCATCTCCTCCACTTTCTGCTCCTCCGCCCTTGAGCCCGCTCCTCCAACCGCCACCAAGACAGAACCCCACTGGTTCTCACCTACCACCCCACCAACCTCCGTATACAACGTATCATCCGCCGTCATTTCTGCCACCTCCAAACGGACCCCACCACCAGGGATATATTTCCCTCCCCTCCCCTATCAGCGTTCCGCAAAGACCACTCCCTTCGTGACTCCCTCGTCAGGTCCACACCCCCCACCAACCCAACCTCCACCCCCGGCACCTTCCCCTGCAACCGCAGGAAATGTAAAACTTGCGCCCACACCTCCTCCCTCACTTCCCTCCAAGGCCCCAAGGGATCCTTCCATATCCGCCACAAGTTCACCTGTACCTCCACACACATCATCTATTGCATCCGCTGCACCCGATGTGGCCTCCTCTACATTGGGGAGACGGGCCGCTTACTTGCGGAACGCTTCAGAGAACACCTCAGGGGCGCCCGGACCAACCAACCCAACCACCCCGTGGCTCAGCACTTTAACTCTCCCTCCCACTCCACCGAGGACATGCAGGTCCATGGACTCCTCCACCGGCAAAACATAACAACGCGACGGTTGGAGGAAGAGCGCCTCATCTTCCGCCTGGGAACCCTCCAACCACAAGGGATGAACTCAGATTTCTCCAGTTTCCTCATTTCCCCTTCCCCCACCTTGTCTCAGTCGGTTCCCTCAACTCAGCACCGCCCTCCTAACCTGCAATCTTCTTCCTAACCTCTCTGCCCCCACACCACTCCGGCCTATTACCCTCACCTTGACCTCCTTCCACCTATCACATCTCCATCACCCCTCCCCCAAGTCCCTCCTCCCTACCTTTTATCTTAGCCTGCTGGGCACCCTCTCCTCATTCCTGATGAAGGGCTTATGGCCGAAACGTCGAATTTCCTATTCCTTGAATGCTGCCTGACCTGCTGTGCTTTAACCAGCAACACATTTTCAACTGTCTGTATAAATGTTTGTTATTACTCTGTCTATCTGTTTATTATTGCTCTTTCTGTGTTACTGTTTGTTATTGCTCTGTCTGTGTAACTGTTTTTTACTGCTCTGTCTTCATAACTGTTTGTTATTGCTATGTCTGTGTAACTGCTTGTTATTGCTCTGTCTTCATAACTGTTTGTTATTGCTATGTCTGTGTAACTGCTTGTTACTGCTCTGTCTTCATAAATGTTTGTTATTGCTATGTCTGTGTTACTGTTTGTTATTACTCTGCCTGTGTAACTGTTTGTTATTGCTCTGTCTTCATAACTGATTGTTATTGCTCTGTCTGTGTTACTGTTTGTTATTGCTCTTCCTGTGTAACTGTTTGTTACTGCTCTGTCTTCATAACTGTTTGTTATTGCTCTGTCTTCATAACTGATTGTTATTGCTCTGTCTGTGTTCCTGTTTGTTATTGCTCTGTCTGTGTAACTGTTTGTTACTGCTCTGTCTGTGTAACTGTTTGTTATTGCTCTGTCTGTGTAACTGTTTGTTGTTGCTCTTCCTGTGTAACTGTTTTTTATTGCTCTGTCTTCATAACTGTTTTTTATTGCTCTGTCTGTGTAACTGTTTGTTGTTGCTCTTCCTGTGTAACTGTTTTTTATTGCTCTGTCTTCATAACTGTTTTTTATTGCTCTGTCTGTGTTACTGTTTGTTATTGCTCTGCCTGTGTAACTATTTTTTTATTGCTCTCTCTGTGTAACTGTTTGTTATTGCTCTGTCTTCATAACTGTTTGTTATTGCTCCGTCTATATAACAATTTTTTGTTGCTCTGCCTGTGTAACTGTTTGTTATTGCTCTGTCTGTGTAACTGTTTGGAATTGCTCTGACTGTGTAACTGTTTGTTGTTGCTCTGTCTATGTAACTGTTTTTGTTGCTCTGCCTGTGTATATGTTTATTATTGCTCTGTCTGTGTAACTGTTTGTTATTGCTATTTCTGTGTAACTGTTTGTTACTGCTCTGTCTTCATAACTGATTGTTAATGCTCTGCCTGTGTTACTGGTTGTTATTGCTCTGTCTGTGTAACTGTTTGTTATTGCTCTGTCTGTGTTACTGTTTGTTATTGCTCTCTCTGTGTAACTATTTGTTACTGCTCTGTCTTCATAACTGTTTTTTATTGCTCTGTCGGTGTAACAATTTTTTGTTGCTCTGTCTGTGTAAGTGTTTGTTATTGCTTTGCCTGTATAACTGTTTGATATTGCTCTGCCTGTGTAACTGTTTCTTGTTGCTCTGACCATGTAACTCTTTGTCATTGCTCTGCCTGTGTAACTGTACGTTATTGCTCTGCCTGTTTAATCGTTTATTGTTGCTCTTTCTGTGTACTGTGTGTTAATGCTCTGCCTGTATAACTGTTTGCTATTGGGTTGTCTGTGCAACTGTTTGTTATTACTATGTATAACTATTTGCTATTGCTCTGTCTGTGTAAATGATTTTTATTGCTCTGTCTGTGTAAATGTTTGTTATTGCTCGGTCTGTGTAACTGTTTGTTTACTGCTCTGTCTTCATAACTGTTTGTTATTGCTTTGTCTGAGTTACTGTTTGTTATTACTCTACCTGTGTAACTATTTGTTATTGCTCTGTCTTCATAACTGATTGTTATTGCTCTGTCTGTGTTACTGTTTGTTATTGCTCTGCCTGTGTAACTGTTTGTTATTGCTCTCTCTGTGTAACTGTTTGTTACTGCTCTGAATTCATAACTGTTTGTTTTAGCTCCGTCTATGTAACAATTGTTTGTTGCTCTGCCTGTGTAACTGTTTGTGATTGCTCTTTCTATGTAACCGTTTGGAATTGCTCTGTCCGCATAACTGTTTGTTATTGCTCTGTCTATGTAACTGTTTTTGTTGCTCTGCCGGTGTAACTGTTTATTATTGCTCTGTCTGTGTTACTGTTTGTTATTGCTCAGTCTGTGTAACTGTTTGTTACCAGTCTGTTGGTGTAACCGTTTGTTATTGCTCTGCCCATGTAACTGTTTGTTATTGCTCTGCCTGTGTAACTGTTTGTTATTGCTCTGTCTGCGTAGCTGTTCTTATTGCTCTGTCTGTGTTACTGTTCGTTATTGCTCGGCCTGTGTAACTGTTTGTTATTGCTCTATTTGTGTAACTGTCTGTAACTAGTCTTTGTGCAATTGTTTCGGTTTTTTTTACTTTTTTTTAAATAGGTGCTGAAGTGGGTCATTCCGCCATTTGAGCCTGCACCACCATTCAATATGTTTCTGTTGCTGTTGAATTCATTGTAGTGCTCTCTCTCTCTCTCTCTCTCTCTCTGAGTGAATATTTGGGATTGCACTGATGAAACAATCATTTGGTATTGCTCTGCTTGTGTCATTGGCTTGTATTTGTAGTGATTGTCACCACGTTGACCTCATTGGGAAGGTTTTTGATTAGCATTGTCAACCTTGGCCACTCTGGGGAGCCCTGGCTGACCATATCACCCAGAGATTAAAATCTTCTCAGTTTGAGAGACTAAGTCCAGCTGGTTGGCTGCAGCCAGTGTGCACTGTGCACAAGGAAATAAGGGGTTCCTTGGTGATGGAATACTGGCCTCTCTGCAGTTATTTCAATCCTGATCTGCTGGTGTATTTGTTTGTTATTGCTCTGCCATATTTTTGTTTTACCTATTCGAAAACCCAACAGATCATCCGTACTTAATGATGCTGTTCCAAATACTTGCAACAATTCCCATAAACAGCCGTTGGCACTAAATGTAAAATCAAACACCGGGTCTTACAGGAGAGAGGTCAGACAGAGACAGGACCAACCTGATCCAGCAGCTTTTTCCCCACACTACTGCTAAAACCCAAACCAAACCAGAGAGAAACTGAACTGGGAGAACTGACCACTGTCTTTTCATTGTACATGAGATTTTTTTTTACTTGAAATCTTTCTGTCTGTGGCAGTATCTGTTAGAGTTATCAAATTGCCCCTAAAACTTCAACCCTAGACTTTGCAGAGTCTGTGTTGTTTACGACATCTCTGAAAATACAAGCCAAAAACAAGATAACCTTGTTAAAGGAACAGTTTGGACACACTGTGTTTTTGTTTAGCATTGCTCTGCCCGTGTACTTGACTGGCATTTGTCAGTCTGTTTATTTGTTTGGTTTTGCTCTGACTATATACTTGTTTGATGTTGTCTGCCTATATACTAGTTTGGTATCGCTCTGCCTGTATACTTGTTTGGCTTTTGTCAGTATGTTTATTTGTTTGGTATTGCACTACCTCTATATTTGTCTGGTCTTGTTCTGCCTGTATATCTGTCTGGTATTTCAATGTCTGTGTATTTGTTTCGTATTGCTCTGCCTGCATATTTGTTTGGTATTGTTTGGTCTGTAAATTTGTTCAGTGTTGCTCAGCATGTACATTTGTTTTGTGATGCTCTACCTGTATATTTTTTGACAATTGTCAACCTGTTGAATTGCTTGGTGTTTCCCTGCCTGTATATTTGATATTTCTGTGTTTGTGTGTTTGTTTGGTGTTTCCCTGCCTGTATATTTGATATTTCTGTGTCTGTGTATTTGTTTGGTGTTGCTCTGCCTGTTCATTATTTGATATTTCTGTGTCTGTGTATTTGTTTGGTCTTGCTCTGCCTGCATATTTATTTTATGCTGCTCTGCCTGTACAATGGTTTGGTGTTGCTGTGCCTCTATATTTGTTTGGTGTTGCTGTCCCTGTAGATTTGGTTGCTCTTGCTCTGACTGTGTATTTGGTTGGTGTTGCTCTATCTGTGTATTTGTTTAGTATTGTTCTGTACGTCGAATTGTTTGGTACTACTCTGCCTATAGATTTGTTTGGTATCGCACACTTTGTGTAAATAAACGGTGGGGCTCTATATGTATTCACCTTATTTGGTATTGTTTCAGATTTCAGTCTCCATGTAATTGCTCGCTATCGTCTTCTCTGTGTCATTACTTGGTGGTGGTCTGTCTCTGTAAAAGTTTGATATTGCCCCCTCCGTACAATTGTTTGGTGTTACTGTCTGTACTTTTGGTTTTTCTCTCAGTGTAATTTTTTTGCTTCGCCTGTTTCTGTATTTGTTTGTTATTGTTGTGTGTGTGTAATAATTAACCAAACAATTACACAGTGAGAGTGACACTAAACAGTTAGACAGGGAGAGTAACACCAAACAATTACCCAGGGTGAGCAACTCTAAACAATTACTCAGGGTGGGTAATACTAAACAATTACACAGGGAGAGTAACACCAAACAATTACACAGGGAGAGTAACACCATACAATTACCCAGGGTGAGCAACTCTAAACAATTACACAGGGTGAGTAATACTAAACAATTACACAGGGTGGGTAATACTAAACAATTACACAGGGAGAGTAACACCAAACAATTACACAGGGAGAGTAACACCATACAATTACCCAGGGTGAGGAACTCTAAACAATTACACAGGGTGGGTAATACTAAACAATTACACAGGGAGAGTAACACCATACAATTACCCAGGGTGAGCAACTCTAAACAATTACACAGGGTGGGTAATACTAAACAGTTACACAGGGAGAGTAACACCAAACAATTACACAGGGAGAGTAATACTAAACAATTACATAGGGAGAGTAACACCAAACAATTACACAGGGAGAGTAATACGAAACAATTACACAGGGAGTGTAACTCTAAATTTTTACACAAGGAGAGTAACACTAAACAATTAAAAAGGGAGGGTAATACTAAAAAATTACATAGGGAGAGTAACACCAAACAATTACACAGGGAGAGTAACACCAAACAATTATACAAGGAGAGTAACACCATACAGTACACAGGAAGAGTCACACCAAACAATTACATGTAGATAGTAATAACAAACAATTACACAGGGAGAGTAATAACAAACAATTACCACAGGGAGAGTAACACCAAAAAATTACATGAGGAGAGTAACTCCAAACAATTAATAGAGAGAGTAACACCAAACAATTACACAGGGAGAGTAATAACAAAAAAACTACATGGGGAGAGTAACACCAAAACATTACAAGAGGAGAGTAACTCCAAACAATTAACAGCGAGAGTAACACCAAACAATTACACAGGGAGAGTAACTCTGAACAATTAACAGGGAGAGTAACACAATACAATTAACAGGGAGAGTAACACCAAACAATTACACAGGGAAAGTAACACAATACAATTAACAGGGAAAGGAATAAGAAACAATTAGCCAGGGAGAGTAATACCAAACAATTACACAAGGAAAATATTGTCAAAAATCAACAGGGAGAGAAACGCAATGCAATTAGACTGGGAAGGTAATAACAAACAATTATTCAGGGAGGACAACACCAACTAATTAACAGGAGGAGTATTAACAAACAATTACATAGGGAGTGTAATCTAAAGAAGGCCCAGAGGGCAACAGTTTCATGCACAAGGTGGTGCATGTGTGGACTGAGATGCCAGAGAAACTGGTGGAGGCTAATACAATTACAACAATTAAAAGGCATCTGGACATTTGTATGAATTGGTGGGGTTTCGGCAGAGATGGGCAAAGTGCTGGCAAATAGGACTAGATTAGGTTAGGATATCTGGTCAGCATGGGTCGGTTGGACCAAAGTGTCTGCTTCTGTGCTATACAGGTCTATGACTCTATTACTAATTACACAGGGAGAGTAATAACAAACACTTACACAGGGAGAGTAATAAGAAACAATTACACAGGGAGAATAACACTAAATCATTACACAGGGAGAATAACACCAAACAATTACACAGGGAGACTAACACTAAACAATTACACGGGGAGAGTAACACTAAACAATTACACAGAGAGAGTAATAACAAACACCTACACAGGGAGAGTAGCACTAAACAATTACACAGGGAGAGTAATACTAAACAATTACACGGGGAGAGTAACACTAAACAATTACACAGAGAGAGTAATAACAAACACCTACACAGGGAGAGTAGCACTAAACAATTACACGGGGAGAGTAACACTAAACAATTACAGGGGGAGAGTAACACTAAACAATTACACAGAGAGAGTAATAACAAACACCTACACAGGGAGAGTAGCACTAAACAATTACACGGGGAGAGTAACACTAAACAATTACAGGGGGAGAGTAACACTAAACAATTACACGGGGAGAGTAACACTAAACAATTACACAGAGAGAGTAATAACAAACACCTACACAGGGAGAGTAATAAGAAACAATTACACAGGGAGAGTAACACTAAATCATTATACAGGGAGAATAACACCAAACAATTACACAGGGAGAGTAATACAAACAATTAACAGGGAAAGTGACATAAACAATTACACAGGGGTAGTAATAACAAACACTTACACAGGGAGAGTAATAGCAACAATTAACAAGGAGAGTGACATCAAACAATTACACAGGGAGAGTAACAACAAACACTTACACAGGGAGAGTAACACTAAATAATTACACAGGGAGAGTAACAGCAAACACTTCCATGGAGAGACTAACACTAACCAGTTACACAAGGAGAGTAACGCCAAAATATAACACAAAGAGAGTAACTCGAAACAATTACACAGGGAAAATAACAGCAAACAATTACACAGAGAGAGTAACACTAAAATTACGCTGGGAGAGTAAGGGCAACATTTACAGAGGGCGATAACACCAAACAATTACAGAGTCAGAGTAATAACAAACAATTACACAGTCAGAGTAATAACAAACAATTACACAGTCAGAGTAATAACAAACAATTATACAATAAGAGTAATAACAAACAATTACACAAGGCGCAATATCAAGCAACTACAGAACAAGGCAATACAAAAGAAATAAGCAGAGAGTGATACTAAACACTTATACAGAGAGTGTGACAGCAAAATGTTACACACTGTGATACCAAACTTACACAGACTAATACCTAACGACAACACAAGTAAAAAACAAAGTAATTCCAAAGACCAAGCAAAAGCAAACCCTTTCCCAAAGTGGAATATGAAACAATTACTCAGACAGAGCAATACCAAAATATAACATAGATATAGAAAATGAACAATGTTAAAATGTTCTCTGAGAGTCATGGTAACACCAAACAATTACTCTGTGTTAAATAGTCATCAATGCCAAACACTTACACAGTGAAGGAAAGTGAAATACTGAGTCACTCAGGACAGTGAGAGTGCATTCTAAACAATTATCAACACAGAGGCAGGAATGTTAAAACATTATACATAAAGAACCAGGAATAACGAAAGGTTGCAGAGAGAGGGAGACAGAGAGCAATAACTTACAACTGCAGAGACTGAGAGAGAGACAGGCAGAGAGACAGAGAGGCAGAGAGAGAGAGAGAGAGAGAGAGAGACTGACAGACATACAAACAGGCAGTGAGCAAAGCCAAGTAAACAAATAAAAGGAGGTGGTCGTTCCAAGCCAGAGCAATCAATGGCAGTGTGATAAAGATAATAATAATACTAACTATTAAATGAGTAATGATGGTAACAAATGATAAAGGAGTGATATCAATATCAGAGAGTGATCACACGAACAAACATTAACAAACTGTACCAGATGATATCAAAAACACTCGCAGAATGATAACAATAACAAACAATAATGGAGCGATGTTGAAAAGTGTGGTGCTGGAAAAGCGCAGCAGACCAGGCAGCATCCGAGGAGCAGGAGAATTGATGTTTTGGGCATAAGCCCTTCTTCAGGAATGAGGAGGGTGTGCCAAGTGGGCTGAGATAAAAGGTTTGGGGGGGGGGAGGGATCTGGGGGAGGGGCACTGGGAATACGATGGGTGGAAGAAGGTGAGGGTGAGGGTGATAGGCCGGAGAGGGGGTGGGGGCGGAGAGGTCGGGAAGAAGATTGCAGGTCAAGGACGGTGCTGAATCAGGGGGTTGGGACTGAGATAAGGTTGGGGGAGGGGAAAAGAGGAAGCTGGCAAAATTTACATTCATCCTGTGTGGTTGGAGGGTTCCTAGGCAGAAAATGAGGCGATCTTCCTCCAGGCGTCATGTGGTCGGGGTTTGGCAATGGAGGAGGCCAAGGACCTGCATGTCCTTAGCGGAGTGGGAGGGGGAGTTAAAGTGTTGAGCCATGGGGCGGTTGGGTTGGTTGGTCCGGGTGTCCCAGAGGTGTTCCCTGAAACATTCCGCAAGTAGGCGGCCTGTCTCCCCAATATAGAGGAGGCCACATCGGGTGCAGCGGATGCAGTAAATGATGTGTGTGGAGGTGCAGGTGAATTTGTGGCGGATATGGAAGGATCCCTTGGGGCCTTGGAGGGAGGTGAGGGAGGAGGTGTGGGCGCAAGTTTTGCATTTCTTGCGGTTGGAGGGGAAGGTGCCGGGAGTGGAGGTTGGGTTGGTGGGGGGTGTGGACCTGATGAGGGAGTCGCCGAGGGAGTGGTCTTTCTGGAATGCTGATAGGAGTGGGGAGGGGAATGTATCCCTGGTGATGGGGTCCGTTTGGAGGTGGTGGAAATGACAACAGATGATACGATGTATCCGGAGGTTGGTGGAGTGGTAGGTGAGGACCAGTGGGGTGCTGTCCTGGTGGCGATTGGAGGGGCAGGGCTCAAGGGCGGAGGAGCGTGAAGTGGAGGAGATGCGGTGGAGAGCATCGTCGATCACGTCTGGGGGGAAATTGCGGTCTTTGAAGAAGGAGGCCATCTGGGTTGTTCGGTATTGGAACTGGTCCTCCTGGGAGCAGATGCGATGGAGGCAAAGGAGTTGGGAATATGGGATGGCGTTTTTACATGGGGCAGGATGGGAGGAGGTGTAGTCTAGGTAGCTGTGGGAGTCGGTCGGTTTATAGTAAATGTGTTGATTCGGTCGCCTGAGATAGAAATGGAGAGGTCTAGGCAGGGGAGAAAGGAGTCTGAGATAGTCCAGGTAAATTTGAGGTCAGAGTGGAAGGTGTTAGTAAAGTGGATGAACTGTTCAACCTCCTCGTGGGAGCACGAGGCAGCGCCGATACAGTCACCGATGTAGCGGAGGAAAATCTGGGGGATGCTGCCAGTGTAGCTGCGGAAGATGGACTGTTCCACATATCCTACGAAGAGGCAGGCATAGCTGGGGCCCATGCGGGTGCCCATGGCTACTCCTTTGGTTTGGAGGAAGTGGGAGGATTGGAAAGAGAAGTTGTTCAGGGTGAGGACCAGTTCACTCAGTCGAAGGAGGGTGCCAGTGGAAGGGTACTGGTTGGGTCGGTGGGAGGGGAAGAAGTGGAGGGCTTGGAGGCCTTTGTGATGGCAGATGGAAGTATATAGGGACTGGATGTCCATGGTGAAGTTAAGGCGTTGGGGGCCGGGGAAACAAAAATCATGGAGGAGGTGGACGGTGTGGGTGGTGTCCTGAACGTAGGTGGGGAGTTCTTGGACTAAGGGGACAGGACAGTCCCAACCCCCGGATTCAACACCGCCCTCTTGACCTGCAATCTTCTTCCCGACCTCTCCGCCCCCACCCCCTCTCCGGCCTATCACCCTCACCTCCCTCCTATCGTATGCCCAGCGCCCCTCCCCCCCCCCCCCACCTTTTATCTCAGCCCGCTTGGCACATCAGCCTCATTCCTGAAGAAGGGCTTATGCCCGAAATGTCGATTCTCCTGCTCCTCGGATGCTGCCTGGCCTGCTGCGCTTTTCTAGCACCACACTTTTCAACTCTGGTCTCCAACATCTGCAGTCCTCACTTTCTCCAATAGTGGAGCGATACCAATATCAGAGAGTGATCACAGCATCAAACAATAACAGACCAATAACAATAATAAACAATAACAGAGTTAAATATATTAAGAAACAGTAACACAGATTGATACCAATAAGAAACAAGGGGGTGGTTGTATATTTTTAGATTATTAGATTGCCTACAGTCGATCTTCCAGTATGGAAACAGGCCCTTCTGCTCAACAAGTCCATCCCAACCCTCTGAAGAGTAATCATCCTTATATTTACCCCTGCCTAATGCACCTGACATTATGAGCAATTTAGCATGGCCAGTACACCTGACCTGCCCATCTTTGGCTTGTGGGAGTAAACTGGAGCAAACTCATGCAGACATGGGGAGAATGTGCAAACTACACACAAACAGTCACCTGAGGTAGGAATCAAACCCGTGTCCCTGGCACTATAAGACAGCAGTGTTAACCGCTGAGCCAGCGTGCTGTCCCATGTGATTGAGGGTGTGCTGTCGGCAGGTATACATTTAACTGTAAGTTGTTGAAGTGGGGTGTGGGTTTTAATGGTGGTGTCTACTTGCCTTTGACTGGGGAGTAGTGTTGGTGCTTTAGTGCAGTAATGTAGGAATGAAGGATGAAAATCATGGCACTAAATGTACCCAGCAGCCACTCAACTGAACACTGGACAACATCTTCAAATATGGGATGGTCCCAGAGATCTCAGGATGGCGCTTCATCCTGCTCCAACTACGCACGTTTATTGTCTCATGATATTCTACAACACCTCTGTCACTGAATCCCCCACTATCAACATCTTGGGGGTTTAACCATGGATCAGAAACTCAACTGGACCAGTTATATAAATACAGTGGCTCCCAGAACAGATCAGAGGCTAGACATAGTGTGGTGAGCTATTCACCTCCTGACTCCCCAAAACCCATCCACCATCTACAAGTTGGGAGTGTGATGGAATACTCCCCACTTGCCTGGATGGTTGCAGCTCCAACAATACCATCCAGGACAAAGTGCTACATTAACACTATGTCAACAAACATCCACTCCCTCTACCACTGACACTCAGTAGCAGCGGTGTGGACTGTCTACAAGATGCATTGCAGAAATTCACCAAGGCACCATAGACATCTCCTTCCAAACCCACAGCCACTTCCATCTCAAAGGACAAAGGCAGTGGATACATGGGAAGACCACCACCTTCACGTTCCCCTCCAAACCACTCACCACCCTGACTTGGAAATATATCAATGTTCCTTCATTGTCATTGGGTAAAGATCATGGAATTCCCTCCCTAATGGCATTGTGGGTCAACACACAGCAGGCAGACTGCAGCAGTTCAAGGAGACAACTCATCGCCACCCTCACAAGGGGCAACTAGACCCAGCCAGCGATGTCCAAATCCAATGAAAGATCAAAAAGCCCTAGATTGCCCTCTTGTGGTGAAGGCTCAGATAACAACTTGAGGTGGCAGCTGAGATGTCCTAACGCTGAAGTTTGAGATGGACCTTGGTCATCACGTTTGGATTGCTACGTTAAGTAGAAGGTGCTGGGCTAACCCAGCAGGTCAGACAGTGTCGGAGTCATTTGCTGACCATTTCCAACATGTTTCTGTTCCATTTCATTTCAGATTTCCGGCAGCTGCAGCATTTTGTTTCTTCTGTTGAGTGTGAAAGGGAGGAAAGGTGCAAGTGAACGGACAGAGCTAGTTCAGCCAGGTGGAGGGAGGAGAGCTCCAGCTCCTTTCTGACCCACAGTGCTGCCAGTGGGGCCAGAGAGGGTGCCTGATCAGCCAAGCTGATGTTTGATCAGTCTCAGTCCAGGGGATACCAATCCTCTCAGGGATACTTCATTTGAGATGGAACTGCAGGAATTTAGAGCAAAACACCCGATATCGAGCCAAGCAATTGGCCTTCAAACTGGGGAAAGAGTTAAGGCAGTTAACATGAATGTATCTCCCCTTCACTCTTCAATGGTGGGCCAATCATAGTAGTGCCCAGATTTTTTTCCCAAAGCTCACATATCTTTTACCTACCTATAACAGATTACATTTGCATTGTCTGCTATTACTTGGGTATGCGACTATATACTTCCTTCAATGCATTCTCTGGGCACTTTGTCCTATGGGTGGTGCCAGATGCTATGAGCTATGCACATAAAGAGTGTTTGTAACTAACATGCACTCACTCCACTCTCCTCCCTCGGTGCTACACTGCAAAGTTACAACAAAGTTACAACAATCTAATATTGGCTCTATGCCCTGAGCACTCCAAAGCAAGAGGTGTTCCACTGGCAAAGCCTCACTGGCAGACCCAGCCTTGAAACAAGCAGTTGACCTTTTGACCGGGAATGACATTTTGGCATTCAAAGCCAGCCGGGAAGTGCCTGCGATTTTGGCCCCTGACCTGCCACCAATGAAATGGCGCTTAGGTGCCAAAGGCCTGTTGGCAGAGTTGGCACTGGAGAGGTCAGCCATCCGTGCTGCTTGGGGGAAGGAGGACGGGATTGACCCTTTGGGATCTCCGAGCATCACAAGGCAGCCACAGTTTTCTGCAGTGTCACCACAGTCGGAAAGTAAGAAACGTGACAGCAAAATTGGTGCGAGCAAGCCCCCTGTTAACCGATGACCAAATAATGTAGCCTGTTGAGGTGGACTGACCAGGCGGGCGTACATGCTCATCTCCTTTTAAAAAGGAAGATGCCAAAGGATCTTTTGCAACCAACTGAGAGAGCTGATGGGTTCTAAATTTCAAACATCAGCCCCTCGGACAGCACAGCACACCCGCCGGACTGGAGTGGACTGGGCTGCACTGGATTGGGCTGGACTGGGCTGGGCTGGACTGGATTGGACTGGATTGGACTGGATTGGACTGGACTAGGCTGGACTGAATTGGACCGGACTGGACTGTTCTGGGCTGGGCTGGACTGGATTGGACTGGATTGGACCGGACTGGGCTGGACTGAATTGGACCGGACTGGACTGTTCAGGGCCGAACTGGACTGGGCTGGACTGGGCTGGGCTGGACAGCCAGTCTGCTCCACGGAGTGCGACTTGAAGTCACTAACACCAGAATTGGGGTCATGACTGCTGTCCATTGAGCAACTCCTGATGGCGGCACGGTGGCTCAGTGGTTAGCACTGCTGCCTCACAGCGCCAGAGACCTGGGTTCAATTCCCGCCTCAGGCGACTGACTGAGTGGAGTTTGCACATTCTCCCCATGTCTGCGTGGGTTTCCTCCGGGTGCTCCAGTTTCCTCCCACAGTCCAAAGATGTGCAGGTCAGGTGAATTGGCCGTGCTAAATTGCCCGTAGTGTTAGGTGTAGAGGAATGGGGTCTGGGTGGGGGCGGGTCGGTGTGGACTTGTTGGGCTGAAGGGCCTGTTTCCACACTGTAAGTAATGTAATCTAATCTGTAAGTAATCTAATCTAATCTAAAAAAAATTCAGGATTCCTTGGACAGTTGGTGTAAAAGAGAGAGATGTTTTTTCCAATTTAATATTCAGGTAAAACTGATACGACCCTTGGCCGACTTTTACTGCCAACTGACTCTGCCTTTTTCAGAATCTTTGCTGACATTGTTCTGTCTTTTTGAGTCTGCCGTTTTGTAAATGCCTGTCTTTCTCTTTTCCTCCTCTTTCAGGTGCGTGTGTGGAATGAGCTGCCAGAGGAAGTAGTGGAGGTTGGTACAACTACAACATTTAAAAGGCATTTGGATGGGTATATGAATAGGAAGGGTTTGGAAGAATATGAGCCAAGTGCTGGCAAATGGGATCAGATTAATTTGAGACATCTGGTCAGAGTGGATGAAAGGTATGTAATTGTCACCTCTATATCTTTCATATTGTTTCATTTTCCTTTTGTTTTCTGATGACTTTGTTCCCTTGTGCTCAATATTTTTGAATCCTTTGCTCTGTTTTACCCCTTTTCTCCCTCTCCTTAGCTAACTGTCCCAGGAGACATTGAGAAAGTGGGTGGGGTCTGTTGCTGAACAAAGGGACCTTGGAGTGCAGGTTCATAGCTCCTTGAAAGTGGAATCGCAGGTAGATAGGATAGTGAAGAAGGCGTTTGGTATGCTTTCTTTTATTGGTCAGAGCACTGAGTATAGGTGTTGGGAGGTCATGTTGCAGCTGTACAGGACATTGGTTAGGCCACTGTTGGAATATTGCGTGCAATTCTGGTCTCCTTCCTATCGGAAAGATGTTGTGAAACTTGAAAGGGTTTAGAAAAGACTTACAAGGATGTTGCCGGGGTGGAGGTTTTGAACTATAGGGAGAGGCTGAATAGGCTGGGGCTGTTTTCCCTGGAGCATCAGAGCTGAGGGGTGACCTTATCGAGGTTTATAAAATCATGGGGAGCATGGATAGAGTAAATAGATAAAGTCTTTGCCCCAGGTTAGGGGAGCCCATAACCAGACAGCATAGGTTTAGGGTGAGAGGGGAAAGATTTAAAAGAGACCTAAGGGGAAACATTTTCATGCAGAGGGTGGTACGTGTATGGAATGAGTTGCCAGAGGAAGTGGTAGAGGCTGTTACAATTACAGCATTTAAAAGGATTTGGATGGATATATGAATAGGAAGGGTTTGGAGGGATATGGGCCAAGTGCAGGCAAATGGGACTGGATTAAGTCGAGACATCTGATCAGCGTGGACGAAGGGTCTGTTTCCGTGCTGTACACCTCTACGACTTTAAGTCCCAGATGTCAGGCCAGAATCCAATCTGACACTCCCAGTAGGGTACTGAGGGAAATGCTGCACTGCACAGGTGCTGTTCTGGGGATGCATTTAAACATGGGTGTTAAAGCCAGTTATAATGATTTGCAAAAAAGGATCACTGCTAAGTGGCATTCGCAAAGTATCAGATGAGGTGCACCATTCCGCAGAGCAGGGTAAAAATCAGCTGTACACATTGAAATTAACTCAGACTCGAGATCTTGAACGAAGAATGTGAATTAATTGAGCCTACGCCCAATACTAGACAATTTAGATTAGATTAGATTACTTACAGTGTGGAAACAGGCCCTTCGGCCCAACAAGTCCACACCGACCCGCCGGAGCGCAACCCACCCATACCCCTACATATACCCCTTACCTAACACTACGGACAATTTAGCATGGCCAATTCACCTGACCCGCACATCTTTGGACTGTGGGAGGAAACCGGAGCACCCGGAGGAAACCCACACAGACACGGGGAGAACGTGCAAACTCAGGAGAAAGCATTATTGAAGTGATTATGTTACGTTGGGTTCAAGTTCAGCAGAAGTGCACTTTTGGAAACAAGCGATTGAAAAATGCCAAACTTCTTCCTTAGTACGAAAGGAGGTAGCAGTGTTTTGAAAATTGCATCAGGCATTGTGTCCACTAGAGACTGCCGCAGAGATTCATACCAGCAGAAAGAAATCAGATGCAAACCCACTTTTGACAGCACGTGCAGTTCTGCTTCAGAATGCCTTCGGCTGAGTTCTTTTTTTAAAATGAAGAATGTCACACCTCGCTGCCTCACTCCTTCCCCGTACAAGATCCTGCTTGAATTATGTGCCATTACCTGACAGTGCTGCTCAGTACACACATTACACAGAGCCATCCTGACAATTCCTGCCCTCTGGGAAGCAATCTGAATCTTTCGTCTCTGGCTAATGAGAGCAGTGATGAGTAGGAATCACATCCAGTCATTAATGCAGCACTTAATCATATTATCCAAAATATCGTAAAATGTCTTTCGCAACTCGGATCAGGCTAACACAAACTGTCCATTCCAGAAAGATCTCAAGACCAGCTATGTAAGGCGTGGACAGCTGATCTGTTTTATTTTTTTCAGTGCTTTCTGATGAAGCATTATAGAGTCATTAAGATATACAGCATGGAAACAGACCCTTCGGTCCACACTCATCTATGCCGACCACATATCCCAACCCAATCTAGTGCCATTTGCAAACACTTGGCCCACATCCCTCTAAACCCTTTTTATTTATATACCCATCCAGGTGCCTTTTAAATGTTGCAATAGTACCAGCCTCCACCACTTCCTCTGGCAACTCATTCCATACACACACCACCCTCTGCGTGAAAACGTTGACATGTAGGTCCCTTTTAAAATGTTTCCCCTCTCAGCTTTAACATATGCCCTGGATTCCTCTGCCCGAGGGAAAGGTCCTTGGCTATTCACCCTATCCATGCCCCTCATGATTTTATTAACCTCTATGTGGTCACCCCTCAGGCTCTGATGCTCCAGGGAAAATAGTCCCAGTGTGTTCAGCATCTCGCGATACCTCAAACCCTCTAACCCTGGCAACATCCTTAGGTGGGACACCAGAGAGCTCCCTGTTTCTTTTTCTGTGAGATCTGTAATATACATCTGAAAGGCCAGCCAGCCTTTATTTTAATGCTTCAATCAGGAATGGTACCTCCAGCATTGCAGGTTTCCCTCCTGTGCTGTGCATTCTTTCTAGCAGGAAAAATTTTATATGTAATCAAGTGAAAAGGAGAAGGCCATTCAGCCCCACAAGACTCGCCAACCATTCAGTTGGATTATCGTTGACCTCTACCATAGCACTACCCAGTAAAAAGTGAGGTCTGCAGATGCTAGAGATCACAGCTGAAAATGTGTTGCTGGTTAAAGCACAGCAGGTCAGGCAGCATCCAAGGAACAGGAAATTTGACGTTTCGGGCCAGAGCCCTTCATCAGGAATGAGGAGAGGGTGCCAGGCAGGCTAAGATAAAAGGTAGGGAGAGGGGACTTGGGGGAGGGGCGATGGAGATGTGATAGGTGGAAGGAACGAGTCTGTTTGAGAACGTGGCTGAAGAGCTTCTGTGCAGAGGAGATGACTTGGGGGGTGCAGTGAGAGAGAGACTCACTGAAATCCTTGTAGAGGGAGGAAGAGAGCTTCTTCAAGGAAGGCATCCTTGCAAGAGGATTCGCAGTAGGATAAGATCTTCGAGTAAAAAGTGAGGTCTGCAGATGCTGGAGATCGCAGCTGAAAATGTGTTGCTGGTTAAAGCACAGCAGTTCAGGCAGCATCCAAGGAACAGGAAATTCGACGTTTCGGGCATAAGCCCTTCATCAGGAATGAGGAGAGGGTGCCAGGTAGGCTAAGATAAAAGGTAGGGAGGAGGGACTTGGGGGAGGGGCGATGGAGATGTGACTTTTTACTCGAAGATTTTAACCTACTGCGAATCCTCTTGCAAGGATGCCTTCCTTGAAGAAGCTCTCTTCCTCCCTCTACAAGGATTTCAGTGAGTCTCTCTCTCACTGCACCCCCCAGGTCATCTCCTCTGCACAGAAGCTCTTCAGCCACATTCTCAAACAGACTCGTTCCTTCCACCTATCACGTCTCCACCCCAAGTCCCCTCTCCCTACCTTTTATCTTAGCCTGCCTGGCACCCTCTTCTCATTCCTGATGAAGGGCTCTGGCCCGAAACGTCAAATTTCCTGTTCCTTGGATGCTGCCTGACCTGCTGTGCTTTAACCAGCAAAACATTTTCAGCATAGCACTACCCACCCAACTTTTGTCCACAGTCCCTTGATGCCCTCTCCAAATAAAAATTCAACTTGGCGATCCCAATTGTGGCTTGTGCAGGCTTCCAAAGCTTGAGGTTTACATTATTCTTTCTCAGAAGGCGAGCTTCATAGGGTCACACTGACTGGGCTAGATCTCAGTAGACGATGAGGCTCCCTGGTTTCCAAATCCAAAGGAAGTAATTTCGCAAAATCCTTTTACAGCTCTACATGCCCCCATAAGGTCATGCCGCAAATACTCAGATTGGACTGAAAGCCAGTTTGGGCACTTTCTCCCTACTCCCTGTTTCAACTTTGTGAATCCATCGCTCCTCCTCCAAGCTTAACATATGACCTTGCAAGGTGCCCACAACTAAATGAGCACTGAGATCTCACTGATGCAATTTGTCCTCTGATCCAAGGAAATAGGAACAAGTAGTAAAGACCAGAAGACATTGGAGAAAGTGAGGACTGCAAATGCTGAAGATTCAGAGTCAAGAAGTGTGATGCTAGAACAGCCCAGCAGGTCAGGCAGCATCTGAGGAGCAGGAGAATCGACGTTTCAGTGAGCCCTTCATCAGGAATGTGGGGAGGGGGCGGGAAGGGGGCTAACAGATAAATAGGAGGATGGGGTTGGGGGTGGGATAAGATAGCTGGGAAGGCGATAGGCAAGTGTAGGTGGAGGGTGGTCGTGACAGGTCGTTGGGGAGGGTGAAGCAGATAGGTGGGAAAGAAGATGGGCAGATGGGTCAGGTCAAGAGGGTGGTGCCGGGTTGGAGAGTTGGATCTGGGATGAGGTGGAGGAGTGGAGGGGGGGGGAGATTCGGAAACTAGTGAGGTCGATATTGATGCGGTGTGGTTGAAAGGTCCCAAGGCGTTCTTCCTCCAGTTGGTGTCTTGGATTTGGTGGTGGAGGGGGCTCAGGACTCGCATATCCTTGGCGGAGTGGAAGGGAGAGTTGAAATGGTTTGCCACAGGACAGTTGGGTTGTTTGGTGCATGCAGAACAGAGATGTTCCATGAAACATTCTGCAAATGGACGTCCTGTCTCCCCAGTGACGGAGCAGAGGTATGCTGCTCTATTGAGTCTGCCCTGCCATTCAGTGAGATCCTGATTGATCTCATCATCATCAACTCTACTTTCCTGCCTTATTCCCACACCCATTGAACCATTTACTGAGTTTAAAAAGCTATCCCAACCTGGAATATATCTCAGCCGTGAATGTAGGTATTCCTCAAAAGGAGATTGCTTAGCACAGTTAGAAGAAAAACTTACCTCAGTTAAATCGTATTGTTTGTGAAATGTCCTGAGCAGGAGGCTTTGATTAGAAATCTGCATTAGTTACACAAAGCTGAGGAAACCTCGGATTTCTGTTTGTTTGTGGTGACCAGGAAAAGGCTTCGTTATCTGGGAACTGAGGGAAAAGTATTTAAACCAACTCTGCAAATTTGAGGAAGGAATTTTTCCTGGCTTTTGAGTAATTGTAAAGTGACATGAAGCGAAACAGAGTTTTGAATCCAGTGACCCTTCCTCAGAATTGTTTTGATCAGGAAGCACTGGCCTCAGTTTCTCTCTTCACAGATACTACCAGAACAGCTGTGTTTCCGCCGTAGTTTCTGTTTTGGTTTCAGATATCCAACATCTGATGTCCTTTGTTTTGTTTTGCATTTGTTATGAAGCTGAAAGAGGTCTTGTACCTTTTAGAGAGTTGAAAGGCTAGCAAGACCTGCCTGACACAGCACAAAGTGTTCTGAATAAGGTAACAATGTAACACTTGGTTGAAACAGCTAGCAGTAGATGGGTTGCCATGAGACAAAAACAAGTTCAAATTCAGCCGATCAGTTTAAATTATGCCCCAAGATACCAAACTTCAATCAAGTTTGAATTTAGTATTTTGAGAATATTAAAACCAATGACACGATCCGATGTCTTGGGGTATAAGACTGGACATTTTGAACGGTTAAGAGGCAACTGCCAAAATGCCAACAGATGTAGGCTGCTAGTTTAAGAGTGCTCTGAGAGATACCTGTCTGTGGAAAAATTTTGCATAACAGAACTTAGAAACCGACCTAGAGAGAATCTACAAAGGAGATTCAGTAAAGCTGATTGGGTTTGAAATGTGTTTTATTTTCATAAATTGTAATCAGGATTTTTATTGGACTAGTACTGTAGATAGTAGATAGGTAAAAGATAGGTTTAAGTGAAAGGAGTTATAAATAGTTGTTAGTTAATATTCTCTGTTAGGCTTAAAGAATAAAGTTGTTAATTTTACTGATATTAGTGACTTCTGAGATAATCCTTTGCCTTGCAAATTTTAACAGATTACAAAACGGGGTGAATCTTTTCTGTGTGCTGGTTTAAATTAGCAAGGGGGTTGACCCCATGTTGTAACACATGCAAAAGGAAATTAGATAAGGTAGAAGGGGATTGAAGATGAGACAGATATTGGCAGAGGAAGGGAGATGGAAGAGGCTGATAGAATGTATGCTCAATTTGAACACTACGACTAGGTTATCTGCAGTGTATTTTGGGAGATCAAGGTCTTTTGATAAGATTCCAGCCTGGGAGCTAAAAACTACAGCCATATTCTCCTAATGTGGGACTTCAACTCTCCAAAAGCAAGCTTTTCCGGACTGAAGTATTTCCCTCGCCTGCAATATGCCTTTTCCCCAGGATGAGGACTGAAGCCTGAGATGGGGAGCAGAGGGGGACCGCTCAGATGGTTATGAATCATTGGCAGTCTCTACGCCAGAGGGTTGGGAATTGGTCAAGTGCGGAGTATATTGAAGACGGAGATCAACAGATTTCTGGGCACTCAGCGAATCAGAGTGAACGGAGGAAAAAGGGAATTGTGGGTGGAATTTAATGCCTCCCCCACCTACGGCAACAGAGGGGCCAGTTTGCTAGGCAGGCAAGGAGGAACGCCTCTGCTTTACTCCTTTTGCCCCATTAAATCCAGCGATGTCGCCCTGCTCCTCTTCCCCACCAACCCCCACCCCCTCCCCTCCATCAATCAATTCACTTATTGACTTTCTCCCACAATCATGGTACTAATTCAATGATACATAAGGCTTTCCCAAAAGTAATAACATGAGGTTTCTGGTCAATCTCCACATCCCTCTCCCCTCCATCCAACACCGCCAATATGTCAGTTCAGCTGTCATCTTTTGTAAGTGGCAGAGAAAATGGCCTCTGCTTTTATTTCTTGAAGTGCACAAACATTCAGCCCCTCCATTCATCCATGACATGTCTGTTCAAATAGATGTAAGGGTTCGGTCCTGGTGACTCAGTGTGAAATATTTAAGGCCTCATTCTTTTTGGCGCTCACTAGACTCGGGGATATCTGGAATTCCAGCAGTTTGTCTGAAAGCTTCCTTTCAATGTGTCAGTCCACTGATGAATGAACATCCCCATCCCCAAAGCTCAAACAGCAGCTGGACTTCACTCTTACCAGCCGATGGGAGGGTGGAGACTGGCAGAACCCAGCCGCGTGACTGGGTGAGCCCCTCGGGCTCTGTTAGACTGGCCTGAGTCGTCTTTTTGGTCAACTTTCTTTAAGTTACCAATCCCACAGCCCTGGGAAAATTAGACATTCCTGCCAGATTAATGGAAATGCTATCAATGTTTTACATTGAATTTGGGCCATCATTCATAGAGATGTACAGCATAGAAACAGATCCTTCAATCCAACTCACCCATGACAACCATATATCCCAACCCAAACTAGCATTAGCACTAAACCCTTCCCATTCATATACCCATCCAGATGTCTTTTAAATGTTGTAATTGTACCAGCCTCCACCACTTCCTCTGGCAACTCATTCCATACCTACAATCATAATACAAGGAGGCATACACTCTTAGTTCTACTGTACTGACCTCAACTCATACTCAGAGCTTACCCACAGCTTTCTCATTCGCCTGTATGTGCTATAGACCTGTCATACCTTTGAGCTCCTCCCACAGTCCTGCGGTTACCTTTCCCATTCTCCCCTACCATGACCGTACTCTTACCTTTCCCCAAATTCCTACCTCAGGTCACCATTACTCTCCTTCTCAACCTATCCCCTTATTCCCTATACCTCTGCCTCTGCCGCATCTGCTCCCAGGATGACCAATTCCCACCATAGAAAATTCCAGATGGCCTCCTTCTTCAAACACTGCAATTTCCCCTATCATGTGGGTGATGATACCCTCCAGCGCATCTCTTCCACCTTCCACACCTCTTCCCTTGAACCCCACCCCTCCAACCGCAACAAGGACAGAACCCCCCTCCCCCGATCCACGCCTTCCACCCCAATAAACTCTGGATACATTGCATCATCTTCCACCACTTGCCCCACCTACAAACAGACCCCACCACTGGGGATATATTTCCCTCCCCACCCCTGTCAATGTTTCAGAGAGACCATTCCCTCTGTGACTGCCTTGTCAGGTCCACGCACCCCACCCCCCTCCCCCCACCAGCCCACACCCCACTCCTGGCACTTTTCCCTGCCACCACGGGAAGTGCAAAACCTGCACCCACACACTCCCCTCACCTCCTTCCAAGGCCCCAAAGGATCCTTCAAATATCAAACAGAAATTTACCTGTACCTCAACACACGTCATCTACTGTATCTGCTGCATTGAGGAGACAGGACGCCTTCTTGCGGATCATTTCAGAGAACATCTCTGGGACTCCCGCACTCACCGACCCCACTGCCCCATGGCTGAACACATCAACTCCCCCTCCCACTCCATCAAGGACCTGCAGGTCCTGGGCCTCCTCCACCGCCAAACCCTAACCACCCGATGCCTGGAGAAAGAACATTTCATCTTCCACAATGGGACCCTGTAACCACACAGGATTAATGTGGCTTTCACCAGTTTCCTCATTTCCCCTCCCCCACCACCGCCTCCACCCCCCCCCCCCCCCCCACGTTATCCCAGTCCCAACCTTCCAACTTGGCACTGCCCTCTTGACCTGTCCATCATCTTTCCCATCTATCCGCTCCACCCTCCTCTCCGACCTATCACCTTTTCCCCACCTTCATCTACCTATTGCATTCTCAGCTATCTTCCCCCGGCACTGCCCTCCAAACCGCGCCCCCCCCCACCCACCTCCCCCTGCCCATTTATCTCTCAGCCCCTCGACTCGCAAACCATATTCCTGATGAAGGGCTTATGTCTGAAACATCGACTCTCCTGCTCTTCGGTTGCTGCCTGATGCCTGACCTGCTGTGCTTTTCCAGCACCACCCTCTCGAATCTGACCTCCAGCATCTGCAGTCCTCACTTTCTCCTAACCCTTCCCCATGCCTGAGATGTGGTCACCCTTAGGTTAAGCCCACCCACACCAGTCGCCACTGAATGAAAGACTTGGAGGATCAGTGTGCATTGGGATTGATGGTCTCAGAGTGGAAAGACACACCCTGATGGAGGGCATCTGTTTATCCCCATTCCCTGGTACCCACCCCAGATGTTACAAGGCATCATTTTTATCCTCTCTGACCGTGGAGTAACCTACTGATGACCCACTTTTTAAAATGATAAACGATTGTCAGTGAACTGATTTCAGGGGAATAGATGGTAGATGCTACATGGGCCAGATGATTGGCCATTGCAGTTTGCACTCCAAGCAACAAAGATGAAAATCTGTCCCTATTTGCTTGTACAATGCGATTAGTTGTGATGTCTTTTCACTGCCAGTTTTCCATGTTGCCGATGGAATTCCCTTGCTGTCTGCTCTTCCCAGTGAGACTTGGATAAAGTATCGAAGTTGGGGTGAGAAATCTCACCCTCTGCTATTCTTCCCTCCTTGCCCAACTTGCTCATCTCACAAGGAACGACATCACAATGTTCCCCTAAATGTGCCACAAGTCACCGAGAGTCATAGGGTCATACAGCACGGAAAAGGCTCTTTGGTCCAACTCGTTCATATCATGAATTAATCTGCTCCCATTTGCCAGCATTTGGCCCACATCTCTCTAAACCCTTCCTATTCATATACCCATCCAGATACAGTCAGATAAAACAACCAAAACTGCCGAGTATCAACCTAGTTTAACACAGTTGTCACGATTTCAAATTCATGGACCATCTTTTCATCTGTTGCAGTTGAACAAAGTGAAAATGGATTTCCTGCTATAATCCTGATTTGAATCTCATTTTAATGTCTAATCCGAAAGATGGCACAACGTTATCTTATAGTTCTATGACTCAAATTCCCAAAGTCTAACTCCTGTTCTTCAATTCCCAACCTTCTGACCAAGAGATAATAGTACCACAAAATATGGGCCTCACTGGAACTAACTAAATGCAAATTGCTGGCTCACACCCGATTCACTGACTTCAATTGGAAACATCTTATGTACTCAAAGTAAATACTGGAAAACTCAAATCCACATGTACATCTTTTCTAAACAAACAATTCAGTAATTAAGGATGTGTGGCATGCTATAAAGAAACGCCCATGCCTTCTGCTTTTAAATGCTCACCGAGGGACATCTAAACTGTTTGATGTGAATGTGTGTACTCAGTGGGAATACAGGCCTCAGATCCCCAAGGTTTGCCACTCTGTTTGTGTTTGTTTTTTTTAATGTTCCTACTGAGCTCCGCAGTTGTAGCTGGGAATTTGTAGCTGGTTGCTCAGTGGTTAGCACTTCTGCCTCACAGCGCCTGGAACCCGGGTTCGATTCCACCCTCGGGAGACTGTCTTGTGTGGTGCTTGTATTCTCTCCATGTCTGTGTGGGTTTCTGCCCACAGTCCCCGGGTTAGGTGGATTGGCCATGGGAAGTGGAGAAGTAGGTTTGGGTGTTGATGCTCTTTGGCGGATTGATGCAGATGTGAAGGGCTGAATGGCCTCTGTCTGCACTGGAGAGATTCTATGAATTCTGACGTCAGTTTCTCATAAGTTACAAGTTTACACTCACTCTGTTTGGAAGGATGAAAGATTTAATTGAGGCATGGAAGATGCTAAAGGGAATGTGCAAGGGTAACATAGAACGATGTTTCACCTTGTGGGACAAGCCAGAATGAGCGGTTACCCTTTTAGGGTTGAGGGTGGCAGTTTAAAAAGAAATTAGGAGAAATGACTTCTCTCAACGAGTCATGAATCTGTGGAATTCACTAACCTAAGAGTGTGTTGGATGCAGGGATATTGAATAAATTGAAGGAGGAGAGAGATGAGGTTTTTAATTATTAACGGGTTGAAGGGTCATGGAGAATGGACAGGAGAATGGAGCAGAGGCAAAGATGAGATCAGCTGGAATAGTATTGAATGGCAGAGGAGGCTTTGAGGGGCTGCATGGCCTCATCCGTCGCCCAGTTATTCCATTTTTATGTACTTCCTCTGCCCCTTTTGACCCTGGACTACTTAGAATTTTTGGAACGTTATCAATATCCTCTACTGCGGAGACTAATGGAGAGTATTTATTCAACTTCATTATCATTATCATTTCGCCAGCCTCTGTCTCTTATGTTCACTTTGGTCTATGCTTTTCCTTTTTAGACATTTGGTTACAATGAGTAGCTCATTCCTTCGTTGGTGTGTGGAGTGATGACCAGGATAGTAGGTGGTGAATTAGACCACCCTTGGTCTTTCTGTGTCTAACAATTCCTATGTCGCCACGTTGCAAATGCGGTATTACTTTGGAACAATGGAACAACCTGCATCTAATTGAGAAATGGGAAGTGGAGAATTGCATCTTGAATGCATCGGTACATTGTTCTGGATGTTGACGGCGAGATTGTAGATTGGAGTTGTTCACCAAGATCCTGCAGAATGTGGTATCTGGGAATTTGCCAAAAAATTGCAGATTCCAATGGATAATTCCCCAGCACCTGGGACTCTCCAAATATATGGTTAGCATTGGAAAGTGCAGAGGGTCCTACTCCCGCTACATTTATAGTTACCAGGCAAGGTTGGATAATTAAAAACCTCGAGTAAAAAGTGAGGTCTGCAGATGCTGGAGATCAGAGCTGAAAATGTGTTGCTGGTTAAAGCACAGCAGGTCAGGCAGCATCCAAGGAACAGGAAATTCGACGTTTCGGGCCAGAGCCCTTCATCAGGAATAAGGAGAATGTGCCAGGCAGGCTAAGATAAATGCCTTATCTTAGCCTGCCTGGCACACTCTCCTCATTCCTGATGAAGGGCTCTGGCCCGAAACGTCGAATTTCCTGTTCCTTGGATGCTGCCTAACCTGCTGTGCTTTAACCAGCAACATATTTTCAGCGCTAATTACAAACCTCCCAATTTATGTCTCTCACACACTACATCTCCCCTAATCCTTTACGCACCCCACTACACTTCCCCTTAATTAATTACACACCCCACTATACTACCCCTTAATCAATTACACACCCCACATCTCCCCTAATCCCTTACACACCCAACTACACCTCCTGTAATCCTTTATACGCCCCGCACACCTTGCTTAATCCCTTACACACCCTACGGCACTTCTTCTTAATTAATTACACACCCCACTACACCACCCCTTAATCAAACATACACCGCACTACACCTCCCCAATCCCTTACACACCCCTTTACACTTCCCCTAACCCCACTACACCCTGCTGCACGTCCCATAATCTCTTACACACCCACTGTGCCTCCACCAACCACAGCTCAAGGGCTCTCCTACTCATTTACTCACCCCCACTACACCTCTTCAATCCCTTACACACTTCTCTGCACATCCCCTTATCGCTTTCTCAGCCCTGTACACCTCCCAATCCCTTACACACTCACTCCACTTCTCCTAATGCCTTACACACCCCATACATCTCCTCAATCCTTTACACACACCACTACACCTCTTCTAATGCCTTACACAGCCCTGTACACCTCCTCAATCCCTCACACACTCTACTGCACCTCTCCTTGTGCCTTACACACCCCAAGTGGCCACACCCCACACATGAGTTGTGCAAGGTTGCAGCTTTGGAGATGCACATTGAAATCACAGCATGCAGACTGCTGTTTAAGAAGCTCCCCCTGCCTTCCCACCCCCAGCTATCACACAACATGAGCTGATTGCAGATTCTTTGGTATCAGGGGCCATTCTGCCTATTTATTCCACACCAACCTAAGTCCCACAGTCCAAAAATGTGCAGGTTAGGTGAATTGGCCGTGCTAAATTGCCCGTAGTGTTAGGTGAAGGCGTAAATGTAGGGGAATGGGCTTGGGTGGGTTGCTGTTCAGAGAGTCAGCGTGGACTTGTTGGGCTGAAGGGCCTGTTTCCACACTGTACGTAATCGAGTCTAATCAAACCCGCCAAAAAGCATCAACACCCAAAACCCACGCCCTATCCCCCGTGACTCTGCATTTATCATGACTAACCCACCCAGCAGCACATCCCTGGACACTATGGGTAATTTAGCACGGCCATTTCTCTTTTTTTTAAGGCAGCAGCAGTGTGAGAGAGTGGGACCTGGCAGAGGAGAAGAGAGAGCGAGCTAGCTGTTCAAGGTGGCCCATCCATTCTAGGCCCTTTGTTATCCACTTTTATTCTCTTCTCTCTACTTCTCATCTTTAGTTAACTTACCTTCTGGAGTTTTGGAGAGAGAGTGCAGTGGTGATGGCGTGGCGAGGAGCGTGGCAATGGCTATGGGCCCAGACCCCTGAGAGTAGAGCAAGCCCAAACTGTCAATTCCCTGGCCTCCACGGTGCTGAGAAACAGGAAGTCTTAGGTTTCTTGACCCAGAGACCCAGGGAATGCGTTGGGGACTCAGGTTCGAAACCAGCCACGGCCGATGGTGGAATTTGACTTCAATAAAAATCTGTGGTTTTAAGAGTTTAATGACGACCACGAGGCCACTGTCAATGGTCAGAAAACTCCATGTGGTATAGGGAAGGAATCTTCCACCCTTACCTGGTCTGGCCTACATGTTACTCTAGACCCACAGCAATGTGGTTGACTCTTAACAGTAATAAGGGATGGGCAATCAATGCTGACCCAGCCAGTAACACCATTATCCCATGAATGAATAAAAACAAATTAGGAACTGGAGTAGGCCCCAGCCCTTCAAGCCTGCTCTGCTGTTCAATAAGATCATTGGTTAATCGATTTGTGCTCCGAATTCCGCATTCCCAAATATCCCGATCACATTTGATTCCTTTGCCGTGAAAAAATTTACTTATCTCCTCCTTAAAAAATACTCAGTGACCCCCATCTTCCGAGACAAAGAGTTTTAAAGTCACACAGCAGTCCAAGAGAAAAGGTTTCCCCTCATTTCTGTCTGAAAAGGACCATCCCTGACTTTAAAGGAGTGCTCCCTAGTTTTGGACTGATCCATAAGAGTCCTTTCCACCTCCACCTGGTCAAATCCATTCAGGATCTTATAAATGTCAATTATATCACCTTCGGCCTTCTGAACTACAGTAGAAATCCCAGCCTATCCAAACTTTTCTCATACGACATTCATCCCAGATACCAATTGAAAGCCTTACTTCTGTTGTAGGAAAGATTTTGGAAAGGATTATAAGATATAAGATTTATAATCATCTAGCAAGCAACAATTTGATTTCAGATAGTCAACATGGTTTCGTCAAGGGCAGGTCGTGTCTCACAAACCTCATTGCGTTTTTTGAGAAGGCGACCAAGCATGTAGATGAGGGTAGGGCAGTTGACGTGGTATACATGGACTTCAGTAAAGCCTTTGATAAGGTTCCACATGGTAGGCTGTTGGAGAAAATGCAGAGGTATGGAATTGAGGGTGATTTAGCAGTTTGGATTAGAAACTGACTTTCTGAAAGAAGGCAGCTAGTGGTGGTTGATGGAAAATATTCAGCCTGGAGTCTGGTTTCTAGTGATGTGCCACAAGGATCTGTTTTGGGACCACTGCTGTTTGTCATTTTTATAAATGACTTTGACGCAGGCATAGGCGGATGGATTAGTAAATTTGCACATGACACTAAAGTCGGTGGAGTAGTGGACAGCGTAGAAGAATGTTACAGGTTGCAGGGAAATTTGGATAAACTGCAGAATTGGGCTGAGAGGTGGCAAGTGGTGTTCAATGCAGCTAAATGTGAGGTGATGCACTTTGGAAATAACAGAGTACTGGGTCGATGTAAAAATTCTTGGTAGTGTGGATGTGCAGAGGGATCTTGGAATCCATGTACATAGATCATAGATCCCTGAAAGTTGCCACCCAGGTTGATAGTACTGTTAAGAAGGCATACGGTGTGTTAGGTTTCATTCGTAGAGAGATTGAGTTCCGGAGCCGCAATATCATGCTGCAACTGTAGAAAACGCTAGTGCGGCCACACTTGGAATATGGGGTACAGTTCTGGTCCCCATATTTCAGGAAGGATGTGAAAGCATTGGAAAAGGTGCAGAGGAGATTTACCAGGATGTTGCCTGGTCTGGAGGGAAGGTCTTACGAGGAAAGGCTGAGAGACTTGGGTCTGTTCTCATTGGAAAGAAGAAGGCTAAGGGGGGCTTTAATAGAGACATACAAGATAATCAGAGGATTAGATAGGGTAGACAGTGAAAGTTTTTTTTCCTATGATGATGACATCAGCATGGATGAGGGGGCATAACCAGAAATTGAGGGGTGATAGATTTAAGACAGATCTCAGAGGCAGGTTCTTTACACAGAGAGTGGTAAGGATGTGGAATGCCCTACCTGCTGATGAAGTCAACTCAACCACATTAGGGAGATTTAAACAATCCTTAGATAAGCACATAGATGATTTTGGGTTAGTGTAGGGGACGAGCTGAGAATAGTTCACAGGTCGGTGCAACATCAAGGGCCATAGGGCCTGTTTTGCACTGTATTGTTCTACGTTCTATGTTCTATGTTCTATGTTCTAAACCTTGTCTGATCTTCCTCCAATGCATTTAAGTCCTTCCTTGTACAAGGAGACCAAACCTATTCAGGATGTTGTGTCCAACTGATGCATGACAGCTGTCCTTTTATACCGAGAGTAACATACTGCGGATGCTGGAAACTTAAATCGAAAACAAAAAAGCACTGGAGTAGATCTGACAGCATCTGTGGAGAGAGAAAAACACAGAGTGATAATTTTGATTCTGGTATGGCTCCTCTTCAGAATTGAAGATGAGTCATGTTCTGACTTACATGTTCAATTCGTCTTGTAATAAAGGACAGCATCTTATCAGCCTTCCTGCTGTGAGTGCAAACTAACCTTTTGTGATTCATGCACTAGAACACCCAGATCCCTCTGCACTTCCAAATTCTGCTTTAAAGTAGGTTTCTTTTATCCTTCTTGTCAAAACCTCTCAGATGAAACATAATGTCAGTTCGATTTAAGTTACAATAACAAATCAAATCAAAATGACGTTATATTTCACCTTCTGGATTAGTGGTGCTGGAAGAGCACAGCAGTTCAGGCAGCATCTGAGGAGCAGTAAAATCGACGTTTCGGGCAAAAACCCTTCGTTATATTTCACCTGACAGGTCTTTACTTGTCATCCTATCTATATCGATTTGCATCCTCATTATGTCTTCTTCACAACACATTTTCTGACCTATACTTGTGTCATCTGCAAAGTTAGGCTTTGCTTGCCTCGCCTAAGTCAGGAACAAAGCTCAGATGGCGAGACATGACATGACATGTATGGTAAGGCAAATAAATCCTCAAAAATATACAGTCTCTGCATCCATGACCATGATGGTTTCATTACCACCCTGGAAGTGATTGTTTAGTGGGTGTGAGCATTTACATAGATGGGAGAAGATCAGCTGATTTCCATGGTAATTTCATTGGATCGTTAATTAGTGCTGAATGCATATCGGTTCTAGACGTGATGAAACTGCCACTGATTGTTATAAAACTTCACAATACAACTGCCCTTTAGGGGTTTAGATCTGCTGTTCTTACTTGATAATGCCTACAGGTGAAGCCAGATGCACAGCATTGTGGTTAATCGCGAGCAACTCTCTGAAAAAGCCTCTCAAGACATCAGCATTAAGGGAGGGGGAGATAGTGATGAGGAAATACAACTCAAAGTCCCCAAGAAGAGCCATAGCAAACGCAAAACTTGAACTCTGTCAACAAACACATAGAGTTAGACCCCATCTACCACCCCCTGAGAAAAAGAACAGGAAATGACATCACCACAGGAAATAACATCACCAACCCAAACATATAAATAGAAAGCAGAAATCATGTACACTGCTTCACCTGAGGCCCACTGAAGCTGTTACCTCGTAGGGTGATGGAATGTCTGGAAATGAACCTCCCAGCTCAGTGAGCAAACCTACATCCAGAACTCCATTTCTCTGTCCACAGATGCTGCCAGACCTGTTGAGCTGGTCTCGCACTTTCTATTTTTATATCACGTTTTCAGCGTCTGTAGTATTTTGCTTGAGTTTCAATCCCAATGCAGGTCCTTGAAAGAGGACTGATGTGGCAAATAAATTTTCAAGAATGTAATTTCATTGGCTGCCTGGAATGTCTGAGTGGGGTTACATCTGGATATGACTGGTATTAATGCCGCAGGTGTTGGGACTGGAAGGAGGTCAGCCAAGTGGGCGTCACAAGAATATGAGTTCCCTGACTTGGGGCTGTTAACTCAGTCCAATGAGGGAGCCCTGGCTGACAGATATAAACAGGGGTGTTAGATGTTCTGTTCACTCTGAGAACTAGTTCTGAGGAAGCAGGGTGAGTGTCATGTACCATGCACGTGTAAATAAAGGGTTGACAGGAGATTGGACTTTGTGGAGTTACTTCAGTGATGATG
Source organism: Hemiscyllium ocellatum (assembly GCF_020745735.1). Lineage (NCBI taxonomy): Eukaryota > Metazoa > Chordata > Chondrichthyes > Orectolobiformes > Hemiscylliidae > Hemiscyllium > Hemiscyllium ocellatum. The sequence goes on from NC_083403.1 coordinate 14,807,175, forward strand.
AGAGTAAAGCATGCTACTGAAGAAATTTGCTCACAACAGTCCTCTTTGAATTGAGTAAACATTTCTGACAACATGCCACTATTTGGGAAGCTCAACACGTTCGATCCTACTATTGAAGACTAGGCTCAATAAGTGGAAAGAATTGGTTACTTTTTCTGGGCAAATGACATTACGGCAGATGAAAAGCAATGAGTAATTTTCCTGACAGCTTGTGGACCCACAGCTTTTTCAGTTAATAGGGGCCTATCTCTTTCAACGGCATGAGATACTAAAACCTTTACCTCCTTTAAATCTGCGACACTATCAGTTTTACTCAACAGTTCGAGAACCAGGGAATTCCTATCAGGGCAATTTTTGGGAATTATTTCACTAGGGGTGTTTTTACTAAACTGATTGTGGAGAGTTTAAATAAAAATGACAGGATGAAACAGCGAGACAGAGGAGAGGGAAGCTAGGGTAAAAAACAAAAGACAGAATGGAAACTAAAAAAGTGATAAGCAGAGAATTCAAGGGCAAGATCAAACAGTGCCATAGTGCAAACTAACCCAAATGGGACAAAGATTGTTAAAAATGCCAGCCTCACAGCCTTGTGTCTTAATGCGTGGAGCATTCATGATAAGTGGATTAATTAATCGCACAAATAAATGTATGATTTGTTGGGATTACAAAGATGTGGCTTCAGGGTGACCCAGGAATGGGAATAGAATATCTGGGGGCATACACTATTTAGGTAGGACAGGCAAAAACGAAAAGGAGGTCGCTGCTAACGATAAAACTAATACAATAGTAGCTCCAGTAAAGTGAAATCTGCAGGTGTAGAGCTTAGAAACACCCAGAGGCAGAAAACGATAGTTGGGGGTTGTGTTCGGAACCCCAAAATTGTGGTGTTAATATTGGGGGAGGCATTAAACAGAAAATTAGAGATGCAAGCATTGAAGTACAGCTGTAATTGTGGGTGCCTTTAATCTGCATATGAATCAGGCAAATTAAATTAGGAATAATATCTTCAAGGAGGAATTTGTCAAGTGTTTGTGGATCAATACATTTTAGAACCAATGAGACCACAAGCCATCAGACACTGGGTATTGTGCACTGAGAAAGGAAATCTAACTGTGTGAAACCCTTTGGAGAAGATGGACTATTATAGGATAGGATTCTTCACTAAGATGGAGAACATTGTAGTTGATTCTGAGACTGGTGTCCTGAATCTAATAAGCTATGATAGTATGATGTACAAGCTGGCTAGGATGAATGGGGGAGCATTACATAAAGGGATGATAGTGAGCGGGCAATAGAACATAGAATATAGAACATAGAACATTACAGCGCAGTACAGGCCCTTTGGCCCTCGATGTTGCGCTGACCTGTCATACCAATCTGAAGCCCATCAAACCTACACTATTCCATGTACATCCATATGCTTAGGAAACATCTAAAGAGTGCATGGGGAAGATGTAACAATTATTCTTTCCTCTCTGGCATAAAAATGAAGCAGAAAAGATCAGGGCCAATAAGGGAGATTTGGGATAGTATTAGATCCAAGGAAGGGGCGTACAAATTGAACAATAGAAACAGCAAATCTGAGGATTGCAAGCAGTTTAGATTTCAGTAACGGAGGATAGGGGGAGTGATTGAGAGAGGGGGATGAAGTATGAAAGTAAGCTTGCAGGGAATATAAAAAGTGATTGTAAAAGATTCAATAGGTGCATGAAGAGAAAATGACCAGTGAAGGTGAATACAGAAATGGAGAAGGCTATACTGCAGAATGACCAATTAAAGGCTTATTTTGGTTCTGCCTTCACCAAAGAGTACACCAATAACATCATGAATGTTGGGAATTACAAGGTTTGAAGACAGGCAAGAACTGAAGGAAGTCAGTAATCAGAGGGAAATGGTGTTGAGGAATTAGTTGGAATTAAAAGTCGATAAATCCCAGGATCTGATCATCTACATCACAGACTTTTTTCAGGAAGTGCCGCAGAAATAGTGGATGCATTGATGGTCCTCTTTCAAGATTCTATAGATTCTGGAACAGTTCCTACTGTTAGTGAGATTCCTCCACAGAGATTGGTATCCTGTCACCGAATAATCTTTTATTTACATGTGCGTAGTACTTGACATTATCTGGCTTCCTCAGAGCCAGCTCTCAGGGTGGACAGAACCTCTGACACACCTGTTTATTTCTGAGAGCCAGGGATCCGATCCCTGATTGGACCAGGTTAACAGCCCCAGTCCGGGAACTCATATTCTATAAAGTCTACCTGGCAGACCTCAATACAAACACAACAGACAGGAGGATGACTAATGTAACCACACTATTACTCTTAAAAGCCGGTAGAGACAAAACAGAGAATTATAGATTAATTAACCTGATAGCGGTAGTGTGGAAAATGCTAGTTCCATTGTAAAAATTTAATAGCAGAGCACTTAGAAAACAGTGACAGAATTGGACAAAATCAGTGTGAAAGGGAAATCATTCTTGACAAATCCACTGGAATTTTTTGAGGATGTAACCAGTAGAGTTGATAAGGGAAAAATCAGTGGATTTCGTTTACTTGGACTTTCAGAAGGTTTTCGATAAGGCCCAATATAACAGATTAGCATGTACAATTAAAGCACATGAGATTGTAGATATTGTACTGTGAGGAGTTCTCAGGTATGTGTAAGATTAACAGGCTTGTAATAGTAGGGGATTTTAACTTTCTAAACATAGACTGGAATGGTCATGTGTTAAGGGCTTGGACTGGGAGGAATTTGTTAAGTGAGTTCAAGAAACTTTTCTTCATCAGTATGTAGATGCACCTATATACTGATGAAGAAAGCAGATCAGGTGAATGACGTATTATTGGGGAGCACTGTGGGACTAGTGACCATTATTCTATTCATTTTTAAATAGTTATATAAAAGAATAGGTCTTGTATGAAAGTTAGTTCTAAACTGGAGCAAGGCCAATTTTGATGTTATTAGACAAGAACTTTCAAACGTTGATTCAGGGAGGCTGTTTGCAGGTGAAGGGAAGACAGGTAGGTGGGAGGCTGTCAACAGTGAGATAACAAGAGTTCAGAGACAGTACGTCCCTGTTAGAGTGCAGGGCAAGGCTGGTAGGAGTAGGGAACACTGTCTAATGAGAGACTTTCAGGCTCAGGTAAAGAAAAAGAAGGAGGCATACATCAGATGTAGACAGTTGGGATCAAGTGAATCCCTTGAGGAGTATAGGGGGACTAGGAGCACACTTGAGAGGGAAATCAGGAGGGCATAAAGGGGACATGAGATAGCCTTAGCAGACAAGGTTAAGGAGAATCCAAAGAGGTTCTATAAGTACGTGAAGGGCAAAAGAGCAGCTAGGAAGAGAATAGGACCCCTTAATGATCAATGAGGTCACCAATGTGTGGAACCACAGGAGATCAGTGAGATACTAAACAAGTATTTTGTGTCAGTATTTACTGTGGAGAAGGATATGGGAACTTAGGGAAATAAATAGTGATGTCTTGAAAAGAGTTGAAAATCACACAACGCCAAGTCATAGTCCAACTGGTTTATTTGGATGTAAAAGCTTTCGGACTGCTGCTCCTTTGTCAGGTAGCTGGTCCACGTTACAGAGGAGGTGGTGCTAGAGGCCTTAAAACACATAAAGATAGATAAATCCCAGGGACCTGATCAAATGTACTGCAGGACACTGTGCTAAGCTAGGGAAGAAATTGTGGGCCTCGGCAGAGATATTGTCTACTGCCATAAGTGAGGCTGTGCGAGATTGATGAGTGGCTAATGGTGTGTCTTTATTAAAGAAAGGCTACAAGGAAAATCCAGGAAACCTCAGATCAGTGAGCCTGATGTCAGTGATGGGTGCGTTGTTGGAGGGGATTCTTAGAGAAAGGATTTACATGCATTTGAAAAGGCAAGGACTGCTTACAGATAGTCAGCCATGGCTTTGTGAGTGGGAAATTGTGTCTCACAAAAGTGAATTTTGAGGACGTGACCAAGAGGATAGATGAAGGCTGAACAGTAGATATTGTCTGCATGGACTTTAGCAAGGCCGTTGATATGGTTCCACATGGTGGATGAAATAGTAAAGTTAGATGACATGAGATTCAGGAAGAGCTAACCAATTAGATACAAAATGTATTTGATGGGAGGAAGCAGAAGGTGGTGGGGAGGGATGGAGGGCTGTGACCAGCAGTGTGCCACAAGGATTGGTGCTAGGTCCACTATTGTTCATCACTTAGATAAATAGTTTGGATGAGAATATAGGAAGTATGGTTAGTAAGTTTATGGATGACACCAAAATTGGTGGCATAGTGAAATGAACTGACAGAAGAAGTGATGTTTGAAAGACATTTGGATAAGTTCATAGTTTGGGGAGATATAAGCCTTACATAGACAAGTGGGACTAGTTTAATTTGGGACATGGTTGGCATGGACTAGTTGAACTGAAGGGTCTGTTTCCATGTTGCATGACTATGACTCTAGAACGAAATTGAGTCTATTTGTCACTCAATGAGGTCTGCTCATTGAGATCCAGATGGATCAGGATTCAAATTTTCATGACCTGAAAATGCCAGAAGTCACGGATAATCTGGGTATGACACAAATAAGGCTTCAGAGAGTGTTAGAAAGGTCGCAGCACTCTGCGCTGCCAAGAGTAACCCCATGATTTGATTAAAGAGCGAGACATTCTTCTGGTCTCCACCAAGAACTTGCCCCATGGATCCACCATTACTCTGTTTGAATTAGTTTATAGGCACCAAGTGCAAGCTCGTGTTAAACTAATCAAAGAGAGATTTTCTTTCGAATCGGGGCGGATTATCTCAATGTTGGACTACTTAGCAGAGTTCCGAGAGTGACTCTCATGCACCTGGGAAGCGCCCGAGAGGATGAAAGAATTTCTCAACCAGAGTGAAATGAAAGACAAATGTGCGAGGAGCCAACCCTTTCAGCCAGGAGCCTACTCCTGCCAATATCATGTAAACCTTCAATGCCAGGTTGAGTGGCGCAGGAAGTGCCTCAGAAATTGTGGATGGATTGACGGACATTTTTCAAGATTCTGCAGATTCTGGAGCAGTTCCTACGGATAGTGCAATAACTCCACAGAGGCTGGTATCCTGTCACCGAGTCACCCTTTATTTACATGTGCATAACACTTGACACTGATCCAGCTTCCTCACAGCCAGCTGTCAGACTGAACCGAACCTCAGACACTCTTGTTTATATCTGACAGCCCGGGCTCCCTGACTGGACCAGGTTAACAGCCCTAGTCCAGGAACTCATGTTCTATGAGATTCACTTGGCTGGCCTCGGTACAATCACAACAGACAGGAGGATGGCTAATGTAACCACACTATTATTTTTAAAAGAAAGTCCAGAGCAAACAGGGAATTATAGATTATTTAATCTGATATCAGTAGTGTGGAAAATGCTAGAGTCAATTGTAAAGGACTTAAAGGCAGAGCACTTGGAAAACAGTGACAGAATTGGACAGAACCAGCGTGAAAGGGAAATCATGCTTGTGAAATCCATTGGAATTTGTTGGCGATGTAACCAGTACAGTTGATAAGAGGAAAACCAGAGGATTTAGTGAGCTAGGACTTTCAGAAGGCCGCACGCAAGAGATTAGGATGTAAATTAAAGCACATGGGATTGGGGGCAGTGTACTGCAGGGATAGGTGTAAGATTAATAGGCTTGTAATTGTAGGGGATTTTAACTTTCCAGACACAGACTGGAATGGTCATAGTGTTAAGAGCTTGGATGAGGAGGAATTTTTTATATGTGTTCAAGAAAATTTTCTTCATCAGTACGTAGATGTACCTACTAGAAATGTAGCAAAACTTGACCTTCTCTTGGGAAATAAAACAGATCAAGTGACTGAGGCATTAGTGGGGGGAGCATTACTGGACCAATGACCACTATTCTATTCATTTTAAAATAGTTCTGGAAAAACTAAATCATAGAATCTCTACAGTGTGGAACCGGGCCACTTGACCCACCCAGACTCATTCCCCAACTCTATTATTCTACATTTCCCCGAGTAATGCACTTAATCTTCATATCCCTGAACACTGCGGGCAATTTAGCTTCTTTGGATTGTGGGAGGAAACCAGAGCACCCAGAGGAATGGGGAGACATGGGGAGAATGTGCAAACTCCATACAGACAGTCACCCAAGGCTGGAATCGAGCCCTAGTCCCTAGTGCTGTGACGCAGCAGGGCTAACCACTGAGTCACTGTGCCACCTTTGTGGGTATGCCTTATATAAAAGTTAAAGTTCTAAATTGCAGAAAGGCCGATTTTGAAGGTATTAGACAAGAACTTTCAAAAGTTGATTCAGGGAGGCTGCTTGCAGGTGAAGGGAAGACAGGTAAGTGGGAGGCTGTCAACAATGAGATAACAAGGGTTCAGAGACAGTACGTTCCTGTTAGAGTGCAGGGCAAGGCTGGTAGGAGTAGGGAACACTGTCTAACGAGAGATATTGAGCTCAGGTAAAGAAAAAGGAGGCATACGTCAGGTATAGACAGCTGGGATCAAGTGAATGCCTTGAGGAGTATAGGGGGACTAGGAGTGCACTTAAGAGGGAAATCAGGAGGGCAAAAAGGGGGCATGAGATAGCCTTAGCAGACAAGGTTAAGGAGAATCCAAAGAGGTTCTATAAGTACGTGAAGGGCAAATGAGCAACTAGGAAGAGAATAGGGTCCTATAAAGATCTATGAGGCCGCCTATGTGTGGAGCCGCAGGAGGTCGAAGAGATACTAAACAAGTATTTTGTGTTGGTATTTACTGTGGAGAAGGACATGGAAGATAGGGAATTTGAAGACTTGAAGACTTGAGAAAAGTCCACATGACAGAATAAGAAGTGTCAGAGGTCTTAAAATACATAAAGATAGATAAATCCTTGGGACCTGATCAAATGAACCACAGGACACTGTGCTAAGCTAGGGAAGAACTTGTGGGACCCATAGCAACGATATTGTCTACTGCCATAAGTGAGGCTCTGTAAGTTTGATGAGTGGCTAATGGTGTGCCTTTATTAAAGAAAGACTGCAAGGAAAATCCAGGGAACCTCAGACAAGTGAGCCTGACGTCAGTGATGGGTACATTGTTGGAGGGGATTCTTGGAGATAGGATTTACATGCATTTGAAAAGGCAAGAACTGATTAGAGATAGTCAGCCATGGCTTTGTGAGTGGGAAATCAAGGTTTCACAAACTTGAATTTTGAGGATGTAACCCCAAGAGGATGGATGAGGGCAGATCAGTAGATGTTGTCTACATGGACATTAGCAAGGTATTTTTCAAGGTTCTGCATGGTTAAGCTAAATAGTAAAGTTAGATGACATGGGATTCAGGGAGATCTAGCCAATTTGATACAAAAATGGCTTGACGTTAGGATACAGAAGGTAGTATTAGAGGGATGTTTTGCAGATTGGAGTCCTGTCACCAGTGGTGTGCCACAAGGATTGGTCCTGAGTCCACTGGTTTTTGTCATTTAGATAAATTATTTGGATGAGAATATGGGAAGTATAGTTAATAAGTTTGTCGATGACCCCAAAATTGATGGTATAGTGAAATGAACTGCCAGAGGAAGTAGTGGAGACTGGTACAATTGCAACATTTAAAAGGTATTTGGATAAGCACATAAATAGGAGAGGATTGGAGTAATATGGGCCAAGTGCTGGCAATGGGACTAGGTTAGTTTAGGATATCTAGTCATTATGGATGTAATGGATCTGTTTTCATGTTGTAAGACTCCAAGATTCTAGTAGACTGTGAAGTAGGATATCGAAGTGTACAATGGCATCTTGACTAGATGGGTGGAATAGCAGATGGAGTTTAATTTAGAAAAAAATGCTAGCTGTTGCATTCTGTAGACAAATCAGGGCAGAGCGTACACTGATAGAGCATTGGGGAGTGTTAATAGAACATAAAACATAGAACATAGAAAATTACAGCACAGAACAGGCCCTTTGGCCCACGATGTTGTGCCGAGGTTAACCCTAATGTAAATTATAATAACTTAACCTACGCACCCCTCATGTGCATGTCCGACAGTCGCTTAAATGTCCCCAATGATGTCGCTTCCACCACCACCGCTGGAATGCATTCCATGCATTCACAACTCTCTGTGTAAAGAACCTACCTCTGACGTCTCTTCTATACCTTCCTCCTAATATCTTCAAACTATGACTCCTCTATCAGTCAATCCTGCCCTGGGGAAAGGTCTCTGGCTATTGACTCTATCTATTCCTCTCATTATCGTGTACACCTCGATCAGGTCTCCTCTCTTCCTCATTCTCTCCAGAGAGAAAAGTCCGAGCTTATTCAACCTTTCTTCATAAGGCAAGTCCTCCAGTCCAGGCAGCATCCTGGTAAACCTTCTTTGCACCCTCTCTAAAGCCTCTGTATCTTAAACACAATATTCCAAGTTGAAAATGTGTTGCTGAAAAAGCGCAGCAGGTCAGGCAGCATCCAGGGAACAGGAGATTCGATGTTTCGGGCATAAGCCCTTCTTCAGGAATGAGGAAAGTGTGCCCAGCAGGCTAAGATAAAAGGTAGGGAGGAGGGACTTGGGGGAGGGGCGATGGAGATGTGATAGGTGGAAGGAGGTCAAGGTGAGGGTGATAGGCTGGAGTCAGGGTGGGGCGGAGAGGTCAGGAAGTAGATTGCAGGTTAGGAAGGCGGTGCTGAGTTCGAGGGATTTAACTGAGACAAGGTGGGGGGAGGGGAAATGAGGAAACTGGAGAAATCTGAGTCCATCCCTTGTGGTTGGAGGGTTCCTAGGCAGACAATGAGACGCTTTTCCTCCAACCGTCGTGTTGTTATGTTCTGGCGATGGAGGAGTACAAGGACCTGCATGTCCTTGGTGCAGTGGGAGGGGGAATTAAAGTGTTGACCCACGGGGCGGTTGGGTTGGTTGGTCTGGGTGTCCCAGAGGTGTTCTCTGAAACGTTCCGCAAGTAGGCGGCCTGTCTCCCCAATATAGAGGAGGCCACATCGGGTGCAGCGGATGCAGTAAATGATGTGTGTGGAGGTGCAGGTGAATTTGTGGCGGATATGGAAGGATCCCTTGGGGCCTTGGAGAGAGGTAAGGGAGGAGGTGTGGGCGCAAGTTTTGCATTTCTTGCGGTTGCAGGGGAAGGGGCCGGGAGTGGAGGTTGGGTTGGTGGGGAGTGTGGACCTGACGAGGGAGTCACGGAGGGAGTGGTCTTTTCGGAACGATGATAGGGGAGGGGAGGGAAATCTATCTCTGGTGGTGGGGTCTGTTTGGAGGTGGCGGAAATGACGGCGGATGATACGATATATATGGAAGTTGGTGGGGTGGTAGGTGAGAACCAGTGGGGTTCTGTCCCGGTGGCGTTTGGAGGGGTGGGGCTCAAGGGCGGAGAAGTGGGAAGTGGAGGAGATGCAGTGGAGGGCATCGTCGATCACGTCTGGGGGGAATCTGCGGTCCTTGAAGAAGGAGGCCATCTGGGCTGTACGGTATTGGAACTGGTCCTCCCGGGAGCAAATGCGGCGGAGACGAAGGAATTGGGAATATGGGATGGCCTTTTTACAGGGGGCAGGGTGGGAGGAGGTGTAGTCTAGGTAGCTGTGGGAGTCAGTCGGTTTATAGTAGATGTCCGTGTTGATTCAGCCGCCCGAGATAAAAATGGAAAAGTCTAGGAAGGGGAGGGCGGAGTCTGAGATGGTCCAGGTGAATTTGAGGTCGGGATGGAAGGTGTTGGTAAAGTGGATGAACTGTTCAACCTCCTCGTGGGAGCACGAGGCAGCGCCGATACAGTCATCAATGTAGCGGAGGAAAAGTCGGGGGTGGTGCCAGTGTAGTTGCGGAAGATGGACTGTTCCACATATCCTACAAAGAGGCAGGCATAGCTGGGGTCCATTTACTAACACCTTCCATCCCGACCTCAAATTCACCTGGACTGTCTCAGACTCCTCCCTCCTCTTCCAAGATCTTTCCATTTCTATCTCGGGCGACCGAATCAACACGGACATCTACCATAAACCCACTGACTCCCACTCCTCCCACCCTGCCCCCTGTAAAAACGCCATCCCAGATTCCCAATTCCTTTGTCTCTCCGCATCTGCTCCCAGGAGAACCACTTCCAATACCGTACAGCCCAGATGGCCTCCTTCTTCAAGGACCACAGATTCCCCTCAGATGTGATTGATGATGCCCTCCACCGCATCTCCTCCACTTCCCACTCCTCCGCTCTTGAGCCCCGCCCCTCCAAACGCCACCGGGACAGAACCCCACTGGTTCTCACCTACCACCCCACCAACCTCCATATACAGCGTATCATCCGCCATCATTTCCGCCACCTCCAAACGGATCCTACCACCAGGGATATATTTCCCTCCCCTCCCCTATCAGCGTTCGGAAAAGACCACTCCCTCCATGACTCCCTCGTCAGGTCCCCCCACCAACCCAACCTCCACTCCCGGCCCCTTCCCCTGCAACCGCAGGAAATGCAAAACTTGCGCCCACACCTCCTCCCTTACTTCTCTCCAAGACCCCAAGGGATCCTTCCATATCCGCCACAAATTCACCTGCACCTCCACACACATCATTTACTGCATCCGCTGCACCCGATGTGGCCTCCTCTATATTGGGGAGACAGGCCGCCTACTTGCGGAACGTTTCAGAGAACACCTCTGGGACACCCAGACCAACCAACCCAACCAACCCGTGGCTCAACACTTTAACTCCCCCTCCCACTCTACCAAGGACATGCAGGCCCTTGGACTCCTCTATCGCCAGAACATAACAACACGACGGTTGGAGGAAGAGCGTCTCATCTTCCGCCTGGGAACCCTCCAACCACAAGGGATGAACTCAGATTTCTCCAGTTTCCTCATTTCCCCTCCCCTCACCTTGTCTCAGTCAAATCCCTCGAACTCAGCATTGCCTTCCTCACCTGCAATCTACTTCCTGACCTCTCCGCCCCACCCTGACTCCAGCCTATCACCCTCACCTTGACGTCCTTCCACCTATCACATCTCCATAGCCCCTCCCCCAAGTCCCTCCTCCTACCTTTTATCTTAGCCTGCTGGGCACACTTTCCTCATTCCTGAAGAAGGGCTTATGCCCGAAACATCGAATCTCCTGTTCCCTGGATGCTGCCTGACCTGCTGCGCTTTTTCGGCAACACATTTTCAGCTCTGATCTCCAGCATCTGCAGACCTCACTTTCTCCACAATATTCCAAGTGTTGAACAGAGAGATGAGTACCTAGTTTCCTGAAAGTGGAATCAAAGATAGACAGGGTGGTGAAGAAGTAATTTGGCATGTATATCTTCATGGGTCAGTGCATTGAGTATAGGAGTTGCAGCTGTACACGACATTGGTGAGGCCACTTTGAGAATATTGCGTACGGTTCTGGTCACCCTGTCATAGCAAGGCTGTTTTTAAACTGGAAAGAGAACAGAAAAGATTTATGAGGATGTTAGGCATGACTGGAAGGTTTGTGTTAAAAGGAGAAGCTGAATAGGTTGGGATATTTTTCTCTGGAGGTCAGAGACTGAGGAGTGATATTGTACAAGTTTACAAAATAATGAGAGGCATGGATAAGTTGATTTACAAAGGTCTTTTCCCTAGGATAGGGGAGTTCAAAACTAGAGGGTATAGTCTTAAGGTGAGAGGGGAAAGATTTAGAAGGGACAACATTTTCACACAGAGGGTGATGCGTGTATGGAATGAGCTGCGAGAGGAGGGGGTAGAAGCAAGTACAATTGCAACATTTAAAAAATATTTGAACAGGAATGATCTTGAGGGATATGAGCTGAGCTCATTCCTGATGAAGGGCTTATGCTCGAAACGTCGAATTCCCTATTCCTGAGATGCTGCCTGGCCTGCTGTGCTTTGACCAGCAACACATTTTTAGCTGTGATCTCCAGCATCTGCAGACCTCATTTTTTACTTGAGGGATATGAGCCAAACGTGACGCGTTTGAGAAACTTGATCATCATGGACAAGAGGATCTGCTGAAACATTGACTCTCCTGCTCCTCGGATGCCACCTAACCTGATGTGATTTTCCAGTGCCACACTTTGACTTCAGTCTGTTTCCATGCCATATGACTCTCATCTCCCTAACCTACACACTAGACCGGGGGAAGGAAACCATGTACCTAGAGGAAACCTACACAGTCACCCGAGGGTGGAATCAAACCTGGGCCCCTGGTGCTGTGAGGCAGCAGTGCTAAGCCACAGAGCTACCGTGCTACCTCTTTTAGGGCTTACCTCTTGTCTCTAATCCCTGCCTGTGCAAATGCTATGCACCTATTTCTTCACTCATTTAGTAAGGGATAAACTCATTCTTGTTCTTAATTCAAGAAGGCCTGGTTAAAATGGCTCCTTTTAATATACGAGTTCATCTAGGTCTGGGAGAAGACAATCCTTTTAGAGTTATAGTCACAGCACAGAAAAGGCCCTTTGGCCCATCAAGGCTACACTGACCCATCTACATTAATCCCATTTCCCAGTATTTACCCCACAGCGTTGAATTTTATGACTTTTTAAATGATCATCCAATTACTTCTTGTGAGGTTTTCCAACTCAAATACTCTCCCAGGCAGTGAATTCTAGATTCCCACCACCCTCTGGGTGAAACCCAGTTTTCCTCAAATCCCCTCCTGCCTTTTGCCTTAAAATTATTCCCTTCATGATTGACCTTCATCTTGTTGGGATCAACCAAGGGAATTAAGTGTATAACTAAACTCCTCACCCGTGAGCTCTCTTCAAAAATGCATTCAGGGCAGTATTTGTTGTCTGTCTCTGCATAGAAACATAGCAGATAGGAGCAGGAGTAGGCCATTCGGCCCCTCCAGCCTGCTCTGCCACTCAATATGATTGTGGCTGACCGTCGAGCTCAGTACCCTAACCCCACCCTTCCCCAAACCCCTCCACCCCTTTAGCTACAAGAACTATATCTACCTCCTCCTTAATCCTTCAACCTCAACCACTCTCTGTGGTAATGGATTCCACAGGCTCACCACTTTCTGGGGAAGACTTTTCTCCTCATCTCAGCCCTAAAAGGGTTTCTCCTTATCTTTAATCTCTCTGCCCTGGTCCTGAACTCCCCCACCATAAGGAACATCCTTCCTGCATTTCCCCTGTCTAGTCTTGTTTGATAAGTTTCTGCAAGAATCCCTCCTCACTCTTCTCAACCCCAGTGAATCCAATCCTATCTGACTCAATCTGTTCTCATTCATCAGTCCTACTATCCCAGGGGTCAGTATGGTAAACCCTCCCTGCACTCCCTCTAAAGCAAGAACATCCTTTCCTCAGATAAGGAGACCAAAACTGCACACAGTACTCCAGGTGTGGTCACACCAAGGCCCTGTACAATTGCAGCAAGACATCCCTCACTATGAAGGCTAACATACCATTTGCTTTCTTCGCAAACTGCTGTACCTGCACCCTCACTTTCACCGACTGGAGCGTGGGGACATCCAGGTCTTGTTGAACATTCTATCAATTTACAGCCATTCAAATAATCATCTGCCTTCCTGTTTTTGCTATCAAAGTGGATAAGCTCACATTTATCCACGTTAGACTGCATCTGCCATACATTTGCCCATTTACTTGATCTGTCTAAATCACACTGCAACATCTCTGCCTCCTCCTCACAGCTCACCCTCCCTCCCAGCTACGTGGAGTCTGCAAATATTGACAGGAGTGCGGGTTTATTGTTACTTGAAAGTGGAGTCACAGGCAGGCAGGACAGTGAAGAAGGCATTCGGTACACCTGCCTTTATTGGTTACAGCATTGAGTACAGGAGTTGGGAGTCATGTTGCGGCTGTACAGGACATTGGTTAGGCCACTTTTGGATTATTGTGTTCAGTTCTGGTCTCCCTGCTATAGAAAAGATGTTGTGAAACTTGAAAGGGTTCAGAGTAGATTTATAAGGATGTTTTCAGGCTTGGAGTTGCGGGGAGAGGCAGAGTAGGCTGGGTCTGTATTCCCTGGAGTGTTGGAGGCTGAGGGGTGACTTTATAGAAGTTTATGAAGTTATGAGGGGCATGGATGGGGTGCATAGTCGAGGTGTTTTCCCCAGGGTAGGGGAACCAAAACCGGAGGGTATAGGTTTAAGGTAAGAGGGGAAAGATTTAAAAGGGACCTAAGGTGTAACCTTCTCACACAGAGGGTGGTGTGTGAATGGAATGAGCTGCCAGGGGAAGCGGTGGAGGCTGGTACAATTGCAACATTTAAAAGGCATCTGACTGGAGGAAGAGATGAGAGGGATATGGGCCAAGCATTGGCAAATGGGACTTGATTAATTTAGGATATCTGGTCAGCATGGACGAGTTGGGCTGAAGGGCCCGTTTTCATTCCGTACAACTCGAAGATTCTACGCAACATTTAGTTCCCTCGCTTTCTTTTTAAAAACGTGAAACCACATAGCGAGTCACCTGAGTCCTTGTGCTGGCGAATCACTCCCTGCCAATTGTCAAGGGTCAATCCCCATTGGCTGCGGGTCTGCAGTCACATGTCGACCATGTGATGGCAAATTTTGCCCCATCACCAGAGGATGGCAATGGTTTTTTTTGTAAAATGGTCAGCATTAGCACTCTTGTTTTGTTATAACTCCACCATGTGCCACTGTGGGATGTGAGCAGACTTTATCCTGAGGCACTGTGGGTTTGTCTAGCCTGGAGCTGTCTGGTTTGTCCAACCCAGGAACATTGTGCTGAACGTTTTGCCAGTTTGAACTGAAACAATTTGGGACACTTCGCCCCTGGGGAGGGTTCTGGTTTGGGACACATGCTTGAACGAGTTGATCAGGAATTATTTTGCACAGGCTCCCCTTTCATGTGCAGTGAGTGAACTGAAAGCTCCGGGGGAATTATAACCGCATTCATCACCCAGCGGGGCATGACGCCCTTTGGGTAAGGAGTGGAATTTCGCCTGGGGAGACTGTCGCTGAGCCCATCCCCACCCCTGAGATGGTGAATCATGTGGTGTCCCACCGACATGTCAGAGGAGGAACCTGAGAACGGGGTCAGCCACAAGCAAGGACTGACGCCAATGGAAACATGCAGCGCCAGGGGATTAGAGAGAGAGGGTGTGTGTGTGTGTGTGTTGTAGTTCAACCTCGCCTTTCCGGGGCTCTGAAACTCTGTCGTAGTTGACGCAGAGCTGTTGGCAGACAGGGTATGCCTGTTGGTGAGCACGTCCTGTTCAGTTTGCACCCTGACCATGTGGCGGAATGATTGAGAGAGGGGGTTGGGAGTGGTTTACATAACTCCAAATGTCATCTTTGTCAACCGATGAGTCACTGGATTTGGCAGGGAAGGATGGGGGGACTTTGTCCCTCCAATTATGGATTGTCTCGGTACGCAGTCAGAGTTTAATGAATTTATAATCGGCTAATTAAAGTGACTTTGGCTTGTGTGCTTGCGTGCCGTTTGGAGCGTACAATGTCATTGAACCAAGCTGCTTTCACAAGCCTCCAATATCATTGCAACTATTGTTTGCAATTTCGGCTGTTTACGACTCGTTGCAGATCCTTCCCCATGTCACACAATAGCCGCAACGAGAGAGCTCCAAAGTACGCTGCAATTGCCATCGTTGTTTTTTTTATATTGGTTCCTTGCTTACCTCCGAGCAGACAGTATCTCTTAAACATGTGGCATTACCATGTTTGGCACTACTGGCAACGTGTATCTGTGAAGGGTAAGGGTTGCTGAATCGCATCAATTCCCCTTTATCTCTACCTTGGTGCATCTTCTTCCAAATGTTACCTCATCCCCTGACTGATTATAAGTCAATCTCAACCTACCTGCCCTATCTCAACAGCTTTCGGTGGCTTTTTAAAACTCCTACAGATTTATTACCCTCTAACAGAAGAAATTCTTTCTCATCGAATGTGTGACAAGGTATTCTGAGATGATTCCCTCTGGTCTTTGACTCGCTCACAAGGGGAAACAACTTTTCTGTATTTACCCTGTCAGGTCCCCAATGAATCTAACAGGTCACCTCATTCTTCTAAGCACTTGTGACTACAGGTCCATCCTTGTCAATGTCTCTACATAAGATGGACTGTCCATAGTCAGGATCAACCTAGTGAATATTTTATAGTCATAGAATCCCTATAGTGTGGAAGCAGGCCATTTGGCCCATTGAGTCCACACCGACCCTTTGAAGAGCATCCCATGCAGACCCACCCCATTCCTGTAACCTTGCACATTCCCACGGCTTATCCACCTGACCTGCACACAGTTATGGGGGAACTTAGCACGGTCAATACACCCTAACCTGCACACAGTTGGACTGTGGGAGGACACCTACATAGATATGGGAAGCAGTGTGCAAACTCCACACAGACAGCTGTCTGAGGCTGGAATTGAACCCGGATTCCTGGTGCTGTGAGGCAAGGGTGCTGACCCACTGAGCCACCATACCCTTAATGGGACCAAAATTGTTCACAGTATTCGGCTGTAGGCTGACTAGTGCTTTGAGTAAAACCTCCCTTTTCCTTTGAAGTCAAGGCCAATGCACGATTTCCCTATTAACTAGTGAATTTATATGCTGGCTTTTTTTTTAGTGATTTATGTGTAAGGATCTCCAAAATCCCTCTGTGCTGTGGGTTACTGCCATCTCCTTTTTATTAATTTTGTGGAGTATGGGCATCAGTGGCAGGCTAGATTTATTGCCTGTCCCTAATTGTCTTCTCTCGCCATTTAATGGATAAGGTCTTTTCCCTGGGATGGGGGAGTCCAGAACTAGAGGGCATAGGTTTAGGTGAGAGGGGAAAGATTTAAAAGGTACCCAAGGGGCAACTTTTTCATGCAGAGGATAGTGCGTGTCTGGAATGAGCTGCCAGAGGAAGTGATGGAGGCTGGTACAATTGCAACATCTAAAAGGCATCTGGATGGGTATATGAATAGGAAGGGTTTAGAGGGATATGGGCCAAGTGCTGGCAAATGGGGCCAGATTAGGTTTCGATATCTAGTTGGCATGGATGAGTTGGACTGAAGGGTCTGTATCCATGCTGTGTATCTCTATAACTCTGTGTCTCGACTATCCATCAGCCCATTATCATCTTTTATTTCCATCCCCAGCCAATGACTGCCTCCCCTACTGTTTTCAGAGGCCCCACGTGAGTGAAAGAGCTAAAAGAAAGTGCCTCATCACTTAGATTATGGAAAGGGCTAAAATGATCTGTAACCTAGTGCAGATTGGAGAGGAGCTCATCCATAGCAGGAGTAGCAACAGAACAGAAACAAATTGAAAGATACATGTTTCTATAGCATTTTTCACAACCATCTGATGTTTTGATGGACGTTACTTGAAGTGTATATACGGTCACTGCTTTACTGTAGGAAACACAGCAACTAATTTATACACAGCAGGCTGTCACAAATAATAATGTGATATTGACCAGATAATCTGTTTTTTGCAATTGATTGAGATAGATAGCGACCAGGAAACTGGGAATATCATTCCTTTCCTGGTCCCAAGGGACCTTTTACATTAAACTGAACAGGAAGATTGGGCCTCAATTTAACATCTCTGAAAGATCGGCGATAGTTCAACACTCCTTCAGTAAAGCACTTGAGAGGCAGCCTTGCCTTTTACACTGGAGTGTGACTTGGGCCTTTTGGCATAGAGGGGGAGAATGCATCTCACTGAGTCAGACTGACAAGATAACTTCAGTTTCACCAAGTAAGTGATTCAATGAGGTTTCATTTGCAGGAGGAAGAAGGTGCATGATGTGGGAAAACATTGCGAGAAGAGTTTTCAAGTCCTTCGGGTACTGGAAAGAAAGGAATAAAATGTGGATCTTCCTTTTGTGCACCTCCTGTGCAGTTGTAACTTTATATGCCCCACTCTCTTCAATCACCCTGTGATCTGTATGTCCTTGCATGTTATGATCTGCCTGTACTGCTCTCAAAACTAAAACTTTTCACTGTACTCAGGTACATTTGACAACAATAAATCAAGTCAAATGTCTTCAAGCACCTAACTAAGGAGTAAAAATGTAACATTTAAATGATTTGGGGTTAGAGCTGGTGACGGATGCACATTATAAAGCTGTTATGGTTGCACTGATGGTTACCTCATGTAAAAACCTGGATGAATATCTCATTAGAAACAAGACTAAGGTCAGACAGGGTTAAAGAGTGAAGGTTAGAGGTCAGAAAGAAGTGACAAAAACATGGGCAACATTCTGACAGCAGTGAAGCTGTGGCAGATCGAAGTGGTCAGTGACACGGGGATGAAATAAATATTTATGATGAAGGACAATATATGGTGATAAAAAGGGATATAGCAGCATGGTGAGAATTCAGTCTGACAATGAATGAGTGGGAGAGAAAGTGTCAGAGTCCAAGGTGGATAATGAATGCGATGGCCCAGATTTTCTGGTCACTGACAAGGTGCTTTCCGAAGACTGTGATTGATTTTGTTTATTTTATTCATTAAAAGGACACAGACATCACTGGCTGGGCCAACATTTATTGCCCATCCCTAGTTGCCCTTGAGAAGGTGCTGATGAGCTGCTTTTTGAACCACTGCAGGCTACCTGTTGTAAGTTGACCCACAATGCCCTGAGGGAGGGAATTCCAGGATTTTGACCCAGCGATGTTGAAGGAACAGAGATATACAGAACAACCTTGATTATATGAACCTCAATGATCTGGATTTTGGATGATTTGACAAGATCTCAAGCTCCCGTAAAAACATTATCCATAATCCCCGAACAGTCAGTTATCTGAACAATCAGTTGTCTGAACAAAATACTCCCCGCCCATCTCGTGCAGATAATCGAGGTTGTTTTGTATTTCCAAGTCAGGATGGGAGTGAGTGGCGTGGAGGGGCATTTGCAGGGGATGGTGTTCCAAGGTATCTGCTCCCCTTGTCATTCTAGACAGTGGGAGTCTTAATTTGGAAGATGTTGTCCAAGGAGCCTTGTTGAGTTGCTATAGTGCAGCTTGTAGATGGTTGCTTCACCAAGAAAATGTTGAATCCATTCAAGAGTCAACAGAGAGGTGAAGATACAGGTGGGCCCTGTGTCTGTATGTCCCCTACAGTGGATATACTGTAGGACAGACAATAAATCAAGAGATAATGAGGGCATATTAAGAAAAAGGTATATGAACCATGGGTTACTTTAATGCTCATATACATCAGGAAAACCAACTTGTCCAAGGTGACTATGGGGAAGAATTCATAGAGTGAACTGGAGTTTAGACTGTTAAGATAGAGATGAAGAGGAATTTCTTGTTTCAGAGTGTAGTGATTCTGTGGAAGTCTTTACCACAGAGGTTTCTCAAGGCTGAGATAGATCTTTAAAAGGGAAGAGGATCAAGTTTTATGGGAAAAAGTCAGGAAAATGGAATTGTCGATTATCAGATCAGCTATCACCTCATCGAATGGAGGAGCAGACTCAATGGGCTGAATGGCCTATATCCACTTTTATGACATAGTTTTATGGGCTTCTCAGTTTGAGATTTGGTCTTATCCATGCGCTGTGTAACTGGAGCATAACATTCTAACCTTTTACATTCAGTTCCCCTCATAATAAAAGATAACTTCACTTTAGCCTTCTTTTAGGTGCTGCACTTACATGCTAATGTTTTGATTCTCGTGCACAAGTACACCTAAATCCTTCTGCAGCACGGAATTCAGCAGTCATTCTCCAATTAAGCACTATTTTGATTTTTCGTTTTCACTGCCAAATTGAACAGTTTCACTGTTTCTCACATCATACTCCATCTCCAAGGCTTTTGGCCAGTCAGACAACCTATCTATCTCCTTCTTCAGATCATGTGTTCAACCAGTCTCGGTGTCAGCTTTGAATTTAGCTGCCATGCCTTCACTCATAAAGTTGGCATTTTGACAATTGTTGCAAAATGAACGGAGTATAAAACATGGGGAGGTGTTGCTGCAAGTGTGCAAGTGCATTAGCGAGACCACAACTGGAGTATTGTGTACAACCCATTGAGAGGAGGGATGTCATTGTATTGGAGCAGTTCAGAGGAGGTTCAACTAGATTGATTCCAAAGCTGAATGGTTTGTCTTATGAAGAAAGATTGAGTAGTTTCAGCCTATACTCTCTGAATGAGAGGGCATCTGATTGAGGTACAGAAAGTGCGAGACAGGATTGATAAACTAGAAGTCGAGAGGACGTTTCCTCACATGGGGCAATCTAGAATCAAAGGTCATAGTTTTAGGATAAAGCGTAGCAGATTTAAGACAGAAATGAGGAGAAATTACTTAGAGTCAGGTAGATGTACAGCATGGAAACTCGTCCATGCCAACCAGATATCCTCACCTAATCTAGTCCCATTTTCCAGCACTTGGCCCATATTTCTCCAAACCTTTCCTATTCACTTCTATCAAGGGGTCATGAATCCGTGGAATTCCTTCCGCCAGAGTGCAGTGGAGGCTGGGACATTGTTATTTTAAGAACATGCACAGCTTTTTAATGAGTAATGGGTTGAAGTATGATGGAGAAACGGGCAGGGAAGTAGAATTGAGACTGAAATGAAATCAGCCTTGATTGTATGAAATGGCAGAAAGGCCTGAGGGGCTGAATTGCCTCCTTCTACTCCTGGTTCTTACATTCTTGTATATCTAACTCACTGGCGTAAATTGTAAAACGTTGAGGTCCCAGTTCGGGCTCCATTCATCACATCCTATCAGTAAGAAAAAGACCCACTTATGCAGTCTTCTTGTCTTCTTTGGTGCGGTTCCATATAATAGCTGCTCTGGAAGGTTAGATCGCATGGAATCCAGAGCTGAAAAATGTGTTGCTGGAAAAGCGCAGCAGGTCAGGCAGCATCCAGGGAGCAGGAGAATCGACGTTTCGGGCATAAGCCCTTCTTCAGGAATGAGGAGGGTGTGCCAAGCAGGCTAAGATAAAAGGTAGGGAGGAGGGACTTGGGGGAGGGGCGTTGGGAATGCGATAGGTGGAAGGAGGTTAAGGTGAGGGTGATAGGCCAGAGAGGGTGTGGGGGCGGAGAGGTTGGGGAGAAGATTGCAGGTCAAGAAGGTGGTGCTGAGTCCGAGGGTTGGGACTGAGACAAGGTGGGGGGAGGGGAAGTGAGGAAGCTGGAGAAATCTGCATTCATCCCATATGATTGGAGGGTCCTTGGCGGAAGATGAGGCGCTTTTCCTCCAGGTGTCGTGTTGCTATGGTCTGGTGATGGAGGAAGCCAAGGACCTGCATGTCCTTGGTGGAGTGGGAAGGGGAGTTAAAGTGTTCAGCCAAGGGGCGGTTGGGTTAGTTGGTGCGGATGTCCAAGAGGTGTTCTCTGAAACGTTCCGCAAGTGGGCGGCCTGTCTCCCCAATGTAGAGGAGGCCACATCGGGTGCAGCGGATGCAGTAAATGATGTGTGTGGAGGTGCAGGTGAATTTGTGACAGATATGCAAGGATCCCTTGGGGTCTTGGAGGGAAGTGAGGGAGGAAGTGTGGGCGCAAGTTTTGCATTTCTTGCGGTTGCAGGGGAAGGTACCGAGAGTGGAGGTTGGTTTGGTGGGGCGTGTGGATCTGACAAGGGAGTCGCGGAGGGAGTGGTCTTTCCAGAATGCTGATAGGGGAGGGGAGGGAAATATATCCTTGGTGGTGGGGGGCACTGTTTGGTGGTGGTGAAAATGACGAAGGATTCTGTTTGAAGGTGGCAGAAATGACGAAGGATTCTGAATCCAAGGAGAGCTGGCAAATTGGACACACAATTGGCTTGATGGTAGGAAGCAGTGGGTAAAGTGGAAGGATGCTTGTTGGACTGGAAGCTTGTGACTAGTGGAGTGCCTCAGGGATCAGTGCTGGGCCCATTACTGTTTGTTATCTATATCAATGATTTGGATGAGATTGTTTAGTAAGTTTGTAGATGACACTAAAACAGATGGTATCGTGGACAATGAGGAAGGTTATCAGAAAATGCAGCAGGACTTCGATCAGCTGGAGAAGTGGGCTGAGAAATGGCAAATGGAGTTTAATATAGATAAGTGTGAGGTCTTGCATTTTGGAAAGTCAAATCAAGGTAGAAGTTTCGTGGTGCACAGCATGGCTTTAAGGATTGTAGTGGAACAGAGAGACCTTGGAGTTTAGGTGCACAGTTCTTTGAAAGTGGAGTCACAGGCAAATAGGGCAGTGAAGAAGGCTTTTGGCACACTGGCCTTCATCAGTCAGGACACTGAGTATAAAAGACGGGAGGTTATGTTGTACAGGATATTGATTTTGCCACACTTGGAGTTCAGTTCTGGTCACCTTGCTATACAAAAAATGTTATTAAACTGTAAATAGCCCAGAAAAAGTTTACAAGGATGTTATCAGGATCCAAGTTATAGGGAGAAGTTGGACAAGCTAGGATATTTTTTGGAGCATAGGAGACTGAGGTGATGGATCTTAAGGAGGCATGGATAGGGTGAATGCGCTCAGTCTTTATGCCAGGGTTGGGGAATCGAGGATTAGAGGGCATCAGTTTAGATATAGAGATGAAGGAATAAAAGGGAACCTGAAGGGCAACTTTTTTACACAGAGGGTGGTACGCATATGGAATAAGCTGCCAGCAGAAATGGTTGCGGTGGGTACATTAGCAACATTTAAAAGGCATTTGGACTAATACATGGGTAGAAAAACTTTAGAAGGGTATGGGCCAAGTGCAGGGCAATGGGTAGTTAGTGTGGACAGGCATTCTGGTCAGCATGGACCAGTTTGGGCCGAAGGGCCTGTCTCCATGCTGTAGGACTCTATGACTCTTGTCCCAGACAGCCAATCTTCTCTCCATGCTAATACGTTTACTGTGAGATGTTACTTTTTGTAAAAACCTCTGATGTAGCACCTTATTAAATGCCTTGTCGAAATCCAAATATAGCGCCTTTGAAGCTCCCCTTCATCCACAGCCCATGCTACTTCTTCAAAGAACACAGAGAAATTGGTTAAGCCTGTAAACTCTTTCACTATTATTCTGAGAGCAGTAACACTATCCCAACGACAGATATAAGCTAACAGCCTTGGAGCTTCTTCAATGCTACCTCCCTCTCTGCTGAAGTGGTAGGATTACATTTGCTATTTGCCAGTCTGATGGAATCTTTCCTGAATAGAGGGAGTTTGGAAAATTGATACTAATGCATTTACTACCTCATTTGCAACTTCTAAGACCTTAGAATGGAGTTCACTTGGCCCCGAGATATTTGTCAGTTCTCAGTTCTGTCAGTTTGCTTGGTACCATTTGCCTTGTTGTAATCTTGTGATGTCTCTCTACCTTCTAGCTCTTGATTTATAGTTATTTTGGAAACGTTTTTTGTATCTTCTGTAGTGAAGACAAATAAAATATTTATTTAGCTCATCCATCATTTTCTTATGATCTTTTATTAAACCCCTATTCTCACTCTGTAGAGGCCAACACTCACTAGTTACTCTTTTCCTTATTAAAGACAAGTGGAAATGCTTGTAATCAGTTATAAACTTCAGGGCAGCTTCCTCTAAGGAAAGGTCACTTGACCCTTAACTCTGATTTCTCACCATAGATACAGCTGAGCTTTTCCACCAGTCTCTATTTTAGTTTCAACTTATACCGTACTTTTGTTCCCCTCCTGATTAACCTTTCAATCATTTTCTGCCATCCTTTATATTCTGATGAACCACCTAACTCACCATTTATCTGTGTGCAATTATATATTTTATCCTTAACTTTGATGCTTTCCCTAACTTCCGATTTGGCCATAAATGGTGATGCATGAATTTTTCATGATATAGGTGTATACTTATTCTGACTGTTCTGAAGTATCCCCTTAAATGTCAGCGTTGTATCTCTATCAACCAACCCCCTAGCTTCATATACTCATTCACTTTAACTAGTTCAGTTTTCATCCCCACACAGTCACCATTATTTAGGTTTAAGATGCTAGTCTTAGACCCAATCTTCTCTCTTACAAAGGGGATGTAAAATTTGATCATTTTGTGGTGACTGCTGCTGTAAAGGACTGCTGAGATCATTAGTTATTTGCTGATTCATTACACAATTAATATTAAAGTTCTTGTTAACCCTGTGTAGCAACAAAACCTCACAGGCGCAGAGGGTGCTCTGTTATTCAGAGTGACTGTTTTATCTGTAAGTCAGTAGGTCATTTTCAGAAAATATGCAGAGGTGTGACTCAGGAGAAACAAGAAATGGAATAGTTACTCACACAAGGAGGTTAATGAGGTCAAACAGCCTACAAAAGCCTAAAATAATCCTGGGGAAAGTAGGTGACCCAGGTAATACGTTTTGGCAAGCTGAGGTCTACTTCAATGGTCATTTCATGAATTTCATGTTAGACACCAGGCCACGTCACTGCTTAACAGCGAGCAATGGTTAAGAAACCACCATCTACAGCTGTCAAAGGTGCAACTATTACTAAAGGTTACAGGTATGCTGCTGTGTAAACATATCACAGAATACATACACACCATCAGTTGTTTCTGGTGACACTCACGTGACACCAGGATGGGAGGTTGCCTCCCTGGTGCCAGGGACAAGGAAGACACTGAGTGGCTGAGGGTACTGAGTGTGAAAAGCCAGAGGTTGTCCATTCTGAAGACAATACCATAGGCACAAAGTTGGATGTAGACCAGAAGCAGAGTATAGACAGCTAGGAAGCAGGTCCTCGAAGGTATTAATCAACAGTAAGACCAGATTATAGGGAGAAAGTGAGGACTGCAGATGCTGGAGATCAGTCAAAAAGTGTGGTGCTGGAAAAGCACATTCCTGCTGAAGGGCTTATGCTCGAAAGATCGACTTTCCTGCTCCTCGGATGCTACCTGACCAGCTGTGCTTTTCCAGCATCACATTCTTCGACTCTGATCTCCAGTATCTGCGGTCCTCACTGTCTCCTTGCTGATTATAACCTTACTGCGAAGCCTCTTCCAAGGATGCCTACCTTGAAGAAGTTCTCCTCCTCTCTCTACCATGACCTCAGTGAGTCTCTGTCACTGCAGCCCTCAGGTCGTCTCCACTGCCCTGAAGCTCTTCAGCTATGCCCTGAAGCAGACTCGCTACCACAGCTACATTTCCTTCCTCAGAACAAGACGAGATATAGGCTGGATGAATGTGTGGCTGGAGGGATGGTACAGAAGGGTGGAATTTAGAAATCCAAGGCATTGGGACCAAACCTGGAGAAGAGTGAACCTGTATAAGCTGCATAGGAAGCATCCCAGCAGGATTGAGACTCATCAGGATTGAGACTGAAATCACCTCAGAGGGGAATTTTTCAGGACCATGGGGGAGTTTAAAACAAAGGTGGCAGGGGTATGGGGAGACATGAGGATGGGAAACATTGCTGAAAATAAGAGCTAGATAAGCAGAAGGCAAACGTAGAAGGGAGCGGACGCAAGGTGAGAAGCGAATGGGACTGGAGTACAAACATAGCGTTCTAAAGCAAATAATGTTATTTTATCTGAATGCATGGAACATTTACAATAAGAGGGATGAATAAGCAGCAAAAACAATCATAAATGGATACAATATGAACATGACGATGTGGCAACTGAAAATCCTAGTGATTCTATGTTTAGGAAGGGCAAGCAAAAATTAAAGGGAGTTGGGGTAGCATTGTTAATAAGTTATAAAATCAATTAAAAATCAAACGACCCCAGGTTATAGTCCAACAGGTTCTTTTGGAAGCACTAGCTTTCGGGAGGTGTTCCTTCATACCCACCTGATGGAGGAGCAGCGCTCCGAAAGCTAGTGCTTCCAAATAGACCTTTAGATTAGATTCCCTACAGTGTGGAAACAGGCCCTTCGGCCCAACAAGTCCACACCGACCCGCTGAAGCACAACCCACCCATACCCCTACATATACCCCTTACCTAACACTACGGGCAATTTAGCATGGCCAATTCACCTGACCCGCACATCTTTTGGACTGTGGGAGGAAACCGGAGCACCCGGAGGAAACCCACGCAGACACGGGGAGAATGTGCAAACTCCACACAGTCAGTCGCCTGAGGTGGGAATTGAACCCAGGTCCCTGGCGCTGTGAGGCAGCAGTGCTAACCACTGTGCCACCGTGCCGCCCACTGTGCTAACCACTGTGCCACCTGTTGGACTA
This sequence comes from Hemiscyllium ocellatum, assembly GCF_020745735.1. Lineage (NCBI taxonomy): Eukaryota > Metazoa > Chordata > Chondrichthyes > Orectolobiformes > Hemiscylliidae > Hemiscyllium > Hemiscyllium ocellatum. The sequence continues at coordinate 14,833,205 of NC_083403.1, forward strand.
TAACCTGGGGTCGTGTGATTTTTAACTTTGTCCACCCCAGTCCAACACTGGCACCTCCAAATTATAAAATCAGTGCAATTGAGAGAAAGAAGATTGGCTCAGGAAATCTAAATGTTGAATCAGACTGGTTGGCCAAAGCTAAGAGGCAACAAAGGGCAGAAAACATTATTACATTAGTGATTTTTGAGAAGATTTGTAGCTCAGGTTGATGATCAGTATGTCAGGTAGATCGCTGAGTTGGAAGATTTGTTTTCAGACGTTTTGTCATCAATGATGTTACCTAGTATGATGTCGAAACATCTGAAAATAAATCTTCCAGCTCAGCGAGCTACCTTACATACGTAACATTAGTGGGTATTGTTTATGAGTTTCCAAATAGGTTACAAGGGGACTACAGCAATCATGGATGACTTTTAATCCACATATTCACTGGGCAAACCATGTGTGCAATTATACAGTCACAAATTAATTCCGAGATTGTGTACAGTGATTGGCTCAGTGGTTAGCACTGCTGCCTCACAGCGCCAGTGACCTGGGTTCGATTCCAGCCTCGGGTGACTGACTGTGTAGAGCTTGCATATTCGCCCCTTGTCTGCGTGGGTTTCTTCCAGGTGCTCCGGTTTCCTCCCACAGTCCAAAGAGGTTAGGTGGATTGGCTGTGAAAAACACAGGGATGGGGGAGGGTGAGTCTGGGTGTGACGTTCTTTGGAGTGTTGGTGTGGGACTTGATGGCCTGAATGACCTGCTCCCATGCTGTGGGGATTCTATAAATCCATGCGGACTCCATCCAATGTGGAACTGGCCGGGCACCAGTGCATTGATAACCTTGTGAAATCCAGTCCATGGTGTGCACAACGGGGATGACACAATGAGGTTTAATTTGTTCCGCCACTATCTGCTTTCACCGGTGAGGCTCTGAAACCTGCCTGAAGCTTTTCACCCTCACTCTCCTTCCAGTCACACTGTAAAACCTGCCTCTTTGATCCAGCATCACCTTACGTGGCTCAGTCATTGATAACACTCCTGCAAAGTATGGGCGGCTCAGTAGTTAGTGCTGCTGCCTCAGAGCACCAGGGACCCAGGTTCGATTCCAGCCTCGGGGAAGCATCTGTGTGGAGTATGCACATTCTCCCTGCATGGATTTGCTCTGGTTTCCTCCCACAGCCTAAAGACGGGTTAATTGGCCATGCTTAATTGCCTGAAGTATTCAGATTAGGTGCATTAGTCGGGAATAAATGTAGGATAGTAGGGGAGGGGAATGGGTCTGAGTGGGTGACTCTTCAGAGAGTTGGTGTGGACATTTTGGGCAGAGTGGCCTGTTTCCACTCTGTAGGGAGTCTACAATTCTATACCACACCAGTCTTGATGTGTTAAAGGTGCTGGTGGGTGACGGAGGAGGGGTCAAGGCATTTCAGAAGCGTGTGATCATCAGCCAGCTGAAGGGAAACGAGGGAGAAATATGTGGAGCGGGAGGATTAGGGAGAGATATACAGAGAGAGTTGGGCTTGAGCCAAGATATTGCTTGGGACTGAAAGGAAAACCGAGGTTGAGCAACGTGATTATGAAACTCAACACTGCTGTCATATGGCTGTTGCCCAGAGAAATGATCTGTGTGGGCCATAACTGACCGCAAAGGAAGGATACAAATGGATATTACACAGTGAAGCCAAGATTATAATAGGTTAGGAGAGAATATTTAACTTCCAATAAAATGAAATGCGGGAGGGAACTCATTATAAGCCTTAATTGCATGAGTCTCACGCGTTTTTAACAGATTGAATGGCTTCCACTGACCTTCCCATCCTTGATTGACATTATATTGAAAAATGACTAGAACGACCGATGATTGCAAAATTCCTGGGCACAACCGCTTATTATGGTAATTACCGGCTTTATAATGTACAGTAGCTTGGCAAACTGGCAATTTTTGAGCTTTTTTTAAAACTCCCATCCCAGTCAGGCCGCAATTTGAGCGGAGTGAGGATGCATTTCGATAACGCACTTACATCAGAAAATTCAACCAGGCCAACCGTGCAGGGTACTCATGCCAAGCCTTATCCCTCCCCCCCATCTCCTGCACCCATCCCCTACCTAGCCCCCCTCCAATGAAATGCAATGCATCAAAAATCCACATCTTACATTCCTGCAATTCATAGCCATGGATTTTAGCACTTAACACTCACCCTGCAGAGGTGATCATTTGTAATGAATGCTGCTGTCTATTTTCTACACTATGCGAAGTTTCTCCAGAGGCCTTTTTTTATTTCAACTTGCCTAACAGCCTGATGGCATTTTCCACAAATGGGTGGCTACAGCTGCACGTCCCAGTTGCACAGCTGAGGCGGTGTGATGCTTCTGGCCGGGGACTGGAGGTCACGAGTTCAACTCCCATCGTGGTCAAGTTGTGAAGCCGGACTCAAAAAATCACCGGGACGAAAATAACTAACCACGGGAAACATAACAAGCTGGCGATGGCCACACAGTGAAGTGAACCTGAAACCACCAACTAACTAGGCCGGCAAGTGGTTCCGCTACCAGACCCATAGGGTGAGGTATTCTGCTGGTTGGCGATGAGAGTTAGTCAGGGGTACGGGGAGTCCTTCTATAACGCGATGGCTGCGTTCTCATGCAACCCTGCATTATAGAATAGAACTGAATAGAATCCCTACATTGTGGAAACAGGCCATTCGGCCCAACGAGTCCTCACTGACCCTCTGAAGAGTAACCCACCCAGATCCATTCCCCTACATTTACCCCTGACTAATGCACCTAACCTAAACATCCCTGAATGCTATGGGCAATTTAACATGGCCAATTCACCTAACCTGCACATCTAGAAAAAAACACACTTTAAAAATAGCGGTTAAACTGTTGGGCAATGTTACCATGATACAACCAACGCATGTTTTAAACATTCGTGCTTTAGAGACAGTGTCTTCCATTTGTCAGTAATGAAACCCGCTTTATCACAGAGCACGTCTCCACGGAGTTGACCAGCCTTTGGGAAGATTATCCAGAGGAGCCCTGAAAAAAAAGGCACAAAACAATACAAACACCTCTGGAAGACAGGTCGGGTCAATTAATGTATACGACCAGCCATAAACACAGCCTCCACAGGGCTCTGACAGTCTACAAACAAGTAATAAAATCATTTGCGACACTTATGTTATAATTACCATTCGATCACAAAGTCATCTGAAAAATGCTGGCAAACGGGCTGAACTTTGCGAAACACCGGACATTCATGGTGAGTTTTGTGAAGGGATTCTCTCTGTGAGCCTAGACAAGTTTTCGCAGTCTACCCTCCCAGATTCGGCACGTTCCCTATGAACCTCTGTTGCCCCACCCCATTCCCTGCACCTCCTGGGCACTCCTGGCACCGGTGCCACCTATAAAGGCCAGCCACGGACCCAGTCAAGCGTCGGGCAGCTCCCACCTGACCCACACTGGTTTCTGGCAATTGTCCCAGATGTGTAAGGCCGGGACGAAATTGGCATGTAGCTGGCAGAGATCTGGTGGTCAAAGAGGTTGCAGTCACTGCCTGTGGAGTGTGCCCTGGGATCCAGGCCAGAGGAGATAGCGCCAGGGTGGGGTCACAAGGTACCCTCCCTGACTTTCACGTCGGGAATTGATGCTGTCTAGTTTCTGTACTCGGGCGGCAGAATGGGAAATTGGATACGTATAGGATGAGATAATATTGCAATGTGGATGCTGATGCATGCAAGTAGGCCTCTCACTGCCCACTAGTGAGAATCTCAACTCACTGTGCCATACCTTGGTTGGAAGAAAGGTTTTCCTATTCTCAATGTTGGGCCATCTCATGTAATTATACAATAATTCAATACAGCACAGGAACAGGCCCTTTGGCCCACTAAGCCTGCTCAGATTCCTAATTCTTACTTAGAGCTGCTACTTATTGCCCATGTGTGGTATCTATCCCTCTGTTTACCTCATGTTCATGTGTCTATCAAGATACACTTTAAATGTTGCTATTGCATCTGCTTCCTCCATCTCCATTGGCAGTGCGTTCCGCCACCCTCTGTGTGAACAATTTTTTCCTCACTTCTCCCCTAAAGGTCCCCCCCAACTCACCTCAAACCTGTGCCCTCTTGGAAATGACCTGGGGAAAAACCCTCTGACTATCCGACCTGTCTTCTTCAAATGTTCTCACCATGCTCCACAGACTTCAGCAACACTGTCACTAATGAGCATGCAGGTGCCACAGGTGGTAAAGAAGGCAAATGGGATGTTGGCCTTCATTGCGAGAGATTTCCAGAACGGTAGTAGGGATGTGTTGTTGCAGTTGTACAGGGCCTTGGTGAGGCCACACCTAGAATATTGTGTGCAGTTTTCATCTCCTTTTCTGAGGAAGGATGCTCTTGCTCTCCAGGGAGTGCAGTGAAGGTTAAACAAGCTGATTCCAGGGATGGTGGGACTGACATATGAAGAGAGATTGATTAGGTTAGGGTTGGTTTTGCTGGAGTTCAGAGGAGTGAGGGGAGGGGGAAATCGCATAGAGACTTATAAACTTCTAACAGGACTAGACAGGGTAAATACAGGGAGAATGTTCCCGATGGTCCCGAACCAGGGGTCACAGTCTGAGGATTCGGGTGGACCATTTAGGACGGAGATGAGGAGATATTTCTTCACCCAAAGAGTGAAGAGCTTGTGGAATTCATTGCCACAGGAAGTAGCTGATGCCAAAACATTGAATGTATTCAAGAGGCGGCTAGATATAGCACTTGGGGTGAATGGGATCAAAGGTTATGGGGAGAAAGCAGGATTAGGCTGTTGAGTTGGATGATCAGCCATGATGGTGATGAATGGCAGAGTAGGCTCGAAGGGCTGAATGGCCTCCTTCTGCTCCTTCGCTGTGAGGTTTGTGTGTTCAAGTCCCACACTGGGCACTCGGACCACATAGACATGCCATTGCAGAACAGAGGAGGTGCTGCACCGTGGAAGGCGCTGTGCTGAGGGTGCAATGTTAACCTGAGGCCTGACTTGCTCAGTGTAAAAGTCCCCGCTGCACTACTCAAGAGAAGGGATGATTTGGAGAGGCCGGTGTTGGACTGGGGTTAGGGAAGGGAAGTTCTGTCAGCTTTAGTAGTCAATACTTACCCTCTCGGCAACATCATTGAAGCAGATGATCTGATGGCTACCACATCGCTGCCGGAGGGAATTTGCTGTATGGAAGTGGCTGATGTGCTTGTGATATCACAGCAGCAACTCCACTTTAGAAATCGCTGCATTGTCTGGGAAGTGCTTCCTGAGAGGCGCTATGGAAATTAAGGCCCGTTCTTTGTCCTGTACAGAAGAGATTGAAAAGACCAAGCAAGTTTATTTATAAAACCAGGAAGTGGTGGCAAAAGTAACAAATTAATCCAGTGCCAGAATACAAGGCAATTATAAAGTACAACAAAGGTTCAGTAGAATTCTCACCACCACTTCTCAAATGGTTGGAGACTAATTCTTGGAAAGAATTCAACTCCTTTGACCAAAATAAAGGCCTGAAAATTGGCAGAGTGAATGCTCGTCTTCTGCTGCTCCATGGCAACAGAATGCTGATTGAAGCCATAATCTTAATTAAAGAGTTCCATGTGAGGCTAAGACACGCTGACATTAAACTGGAGATGCCCCAGGAAATTCCAGAGTAGGGCCGAGGCCTGACGTAATAGGCCTCAGCCCCTCCATTTTCCTGTCAACTGCACCCAGATACATCTATTCGACAGGGGAAGACCTCACAACCAGGAAGCTAAGAGTCACTGGCTCAGTCATGACAGGAGTCCACACTTAATCCACATAGAATTCCACAGGCTCACCGCTCTTTGGGTGAAGAAATGTCTCCTCATCTCCATCCTAAATGATCCACCCCAAATCCTCCACCCCTGTGGCCCCTAGTTCTGGATGCACCCATCATTGGGAACATCCTCCCTGCATCTATCCTGTCTAGTCCTGTTAGAATTTTATAAGTGTCTATGAGAAGTGTCTATAAGTATCTATGGGTGGCATGATGGCTCAGTGGTTAGCACTGCTGACTCATAGCACTAGGGACCTAGGCAACTATCTGTGTGGAGTTTGCACATCCTCCCCGTGTCTGCGTGGATTTCCTTCCCACAGTCCAAAGATGTTCCGGTTAGGTGAATTGGCCGTGCAAAATTGCCTGTAGTGTTAGGTGCATTAGTCAGGGTGTGTTGCTGTTGGGAGGGTCGGTGTGGACTTGTTGGGCCAAAGGGAGAATCTAATCTAACCAAACCCCCCTCTGAAATGGAAGAAATATTGTGATGAAGGTTCGCTGGACCTGAAATGTTAGCTCTATTTCTCTCTCTCACCACAAATCCAGCCAGACCTGCAGAGCTTCAATGGCAATTTCTGTTTTTGTTTCTGATTTCCAGCATCTACGAAGTTATTTTGTTTTTTTTGTTCCTGTGCTTTTCTGTTTTCCAAACTGAATTACAGAAGTTAACACCCAGTTTGATGTTCAATGGGTGCAGTTGAAAGTGAAATAGCGGCCATGACATTCAGAGAGCTAATTAAAATTGTATTTTAGGATTATTCAACCGAACTCAATCTAATAAAAATGCACAATATTGCAGATAGTTGAATTCTAAAACATAAAACGTCATGCTGGAAATAGTCAACCTGTCTGGCAGCATCTGAAGAGAGAGAAACTTTTCATATTCATCAGATTTCAGTGGAATATGTCCATATATTCAGTCTGGCATACCACATGACAGTCCGTGCTTCCTTAAGGTAGTGATCTGCACTGTATGCTGTTCTTTTATGTTCCAAACCTTGAGTGCAGCCTTAAAGCCACACCTTTTTCACTCCATTGAATCAAGCCATAGTATCACAAGCAGCTAGTGAGTTTAATAACCTGTAATCAAACCCTGCAAAAGCATGAAAAGATTTTTAACACGTGGTTGGACAATAAACAGGCATGATCTTCATCAGATGTTGGCAAGACAAAAGCCCGACTTGGCAGGAGGTGTTGATGGACTTGACCCCCTTCTTGTAGTCATGTTGCCCACGATCAGTGTACTGTCAGCTGATTGTTCTTCCTCGTTTCACCAAATGTTCCTCTCTGTTGAGTACCGTTGAATCGTGCCCTTAAATATTGATGATGATATTCAGTGTCAGCTCTCTGTGTTGCACCAGCTGTAGTGCAGGTTTTGTTTCTCTCCTGGGTCCTGTAGTTCTGCATTGAGACCTCCCTTTCGCTGTCTTGTAACCAGGTCAATTTGTGGTTTCAATCTTCCACACTGTTCGCCGTTGTCTGAATGCCCTGCTATTTACAGATGCTCTTATTCTTGGTGCTGAGTTGAAACCGTTTGCACTGATTCAGTACTCAACCCCTCGTAGCATTTGCCTGACGATTTCTGCTCAGTTCACGGGATGTGGACATCACTGGCTGAGCCAGTGTTTCTTACCCATCTCTGGCCCATTCTCCCCGTGTCTGTGCGGGTTTCTTCCGGGTGCTCCGGTTTCCACCCACAATCTTTGGTGAATTGGCTATGCTAACTTGTCCATAGTGTTCAGGAATTTGTAGGCTAGTTTCATTAGTCAGGGGTAAATATAGGACAATAGGGTAGGGGAATGGGTTTGGGTGGGTTACTCTTCGGAGGGTTGGTGTGGACTTATTGGGGTGAGCTGGCCTCTTGAACCATTTGCTATTGGTTCACCCATAATGCTGTTAGAGAGGGATTTGACTCAGTGACACCCTTCCAGTTGATAGAGATTGCAGATTTGGATCAAGATATTAAAGGAGCCTTGTGGAATTGATGGAAATAATTTTGTAGATGAGGACCAATGGTGAAGGGAATCGGTTACCTACCAACCCAACTCTTTTTCTTGGTCACTGGTGTATTTTAAGAAACATAAGGTGAACCGTGCACCACAGAACTCCCAATCTCTGACCCATTCTCTTGTAGCCACAGTATTTATATGTTTAGTCCAGTTCAATTTCTGGCCATTGATAACTGACGTAGAGGCTGGTAAACGTCACCATCTGCAGTATATTTACACAGGAACGGCTCTTGACTTTAGTGCTGCCTCATTCAGAATCAGGTACGCCAGTATCAGTATCTCGGACAATCCCCTTTTTATCTGTCATCCAGGGCTCCCTGCTCAGAACAGATTCACAGCCCCAATCTTGGAACTCATGTTCCATGAAGTCCAACTGGCTGGCCTCACTACAATTCTGTCCCAAGGATGTTGCGAAGTATTCAGACAAAGTAATGCTGCTGAATGTCAAGGGCTGGTGGTTTGATCCTCTCTGCTAGTGATGGTCATTGTCTGCCATTTGTATTCCACAAACAGAATTTTCCACTCACCAACCCGAGCCTAAATATAGTCCAGCTCTCTCTGCGTGTGCTTCATTATCTGAAGAGTCCTAAATGGTATGGAACACTATATAATTATTCCCACATCCGGACTAATGATGGCATGAGGTCATTGATGCTGCAGCTGAGGATGGTTGGGCTGAGGAGATGAGAATCTTAGAATTAGCTTTATTGTCATATGTCCTCACATGAGTACAGTGAAAAGTTTACAAGTCACCACTAATGGCACCATCTGAAGTACAGCGGAACCTAGGTGTACAGATTATTAAGTACAAATTCTAATTTTTAAAAAAGTCAAGAAATATGAATACAGCTTTTCAGATCATAAGAAAACATTGGAAGAATATAGAAATAAGAATTTCTGAACAACAGTCCATGCCATCCCTGACAGCTCAGTCCGCATCACCTCGAGGGTCTTCAGGCCAGGCGTCCACTCTGGAGTCATCTCGAGACTGAAAGTCCACACTGAGGCCATGCAAGGCCATTGAGAGACCACCATGTTGGGCCGCGGAGAGACCACCATGCTAGACCATCAAGAGACCACCATGCTAGGCCATCGAGAGGCCACCATGTTGGACCATCAAGAGACCACCATGCTGGGCCGCTGAGAGACCACCATGCTAGACCATCAAGCTAGGCCATCAAGAGACCACCATGTTGGACCATCAAGGGACCACCATGCTGGGCCGCTGAGAGACCACCATGCTAGACCATCAAGCTAGGCCATCAAGAGACCACCATGTTGGACCATCAAGAGACCACCATGCTGGGCCACTGAGAGACCACCATGCTAGGCCATCGAGAGACCATCAAGCTGGGCCACCGAGAGACCACCATGCTGGGCCACCGAGAGACCACCATGCTGGGCCACCGAGAGACCACCATGCTGGATCATCAAGACATCACCATGGTGGGCCGCTGAGAGACCACCATGTTGGGCAGCTGAGAGATCACCATGCTGAACACTGAGAGACCACCATGCTGGGCCATCGAGAGACCGCCGTGCTGGACGATCAAGAGACCACCATGGTGGGCCGCTGAGAGACCACCATGCTGGACACTGAGAGACCACCATGCTGGATCATCAAGAGACCACCATGCTGGACAATTGAGAGACTACCATGCTGGGCCACTGCGAGACCACCAAGCTTTATCACTGAGAGACCACCATGCTGGACACTGAGAGCTCCACCATGCTGTGCAGCTGAGAGACCACCATGTTGGGCCATCGAGAGACCACCATGCTGGATCATCAAGAGACCACCATGCAGGGCCATCAAGAGACCACCATGCTAAGCCATCAAGAGACCACCATGCTGGCCATCGAGAGACCACCATGCTGGCCATCGAGAGACTACCGTGTTGGATCATGAAGAGACCACCATGCTAGGCCATCGAGAGACCACCATGCTAAGCCATCGAGAGACCACCATGCTGGACGATCAAGAGACCACCATGGTGGGCCGCTGAGAGACCACCATGCTGGACACTGAGAGACCACCATGCTGGATCATCAAGAGACCACCATGCTGGACAATTGAGAGACTACCATGTTGGGCCACTGAGAGACCACCATGCTGGGCCACTGCGAGACCACCAAGCTTTATCACTGAGAGACCACCATGCTGGACACTGAGAGCTAGACCATGCTGTGCAGCTGAGAGACCACCATGTTGGGCCATCGAGAGACCACCATGCTGGATCATCAAGAGACCACCATGCAGGGCCATCAAGAGACCACCATGCAGGGCCATCAAGAGACCACCATGCTAGGCCATCAAGAGACCACCATGCAGGGCCATCAAGAGACCACCATGCTAAGCCATCGAGAGACCACCATGCTGGCCATCGAGAGACCACCATGCTGGCCATCGAGAGACTACCGTGTTGGATCATGAAGAGACCACCATGCTAGGCCATCGAGAGACCACCATGCTAGGCCATCAAGAGACCACCATGCAGGGCCATCAAGAGACCACCATGCAGGGCCATCAAGAGACCACCATGCTAGGCCATCGAGAGACCACCATGCAGGGCCATCAAGAGACCACCATGCTGGATCATCAAGAGACCACCATGCTAGGCCATCGAGAGACCATCATGCTGGGCCACTGAGAGACACCACCATGCTGGGCCACCGAGAGACCACCATGGTGGATAATCAAGAGACCACCACGCTGGGCCGCTGAGAGACTGCCAACAACTGCAACCATTTCTTCATTGTCAGCGTCCGTATGCACATGCTAATGCTTCCATTGTTATGGCTGCTACAATTGCTCTAGCCCAATGTAAATTGGAGGGACAGCACTGCATTCTCTGCTGAGGCACTTTGCAGCTTCAAGACTCAATGGCTAAGGCCTAACAGGCTCTGAAAGTCTCCTCTGTAAAAGCCCCTTCAGAGCCTTGAGTATTTCAAACATACACCTCTCGCTCTTAGACACTCCAAAGAATACAGCTGTAACTTATTCGGTCTGTCATGGTTGGACAACCCTCTTATCCCAGTGAACGTTCTGGTGTTTCTTTCCCATAATGCGTCCCGTGCGAATGTATTCCTCCGTAAATGTGGGACTAAAACTGCACACAGTTCTTCAGGTGTAGTGTCCGCAAAGCCCCATACATTTGTGGCAAGGCCCCATTACCCTTGTTCTCTGATGTTGCTGCACTAAAAGCAAATGTGCCTCTTGTTTTCCCAACTACTTGCTGCACCTACAAGCTCACACTGTTGTGTTCTTGTGTGAATTAGACCGTGTTCAGGGATGAGTGGGTTAGATGGGTTAGCCATGGGAAATGCAGGGGGATGAGTTTGGGTGGGATGCTGTTTGGTGTGGACCAGTTGGGCCAAGTGGGCTGTTTTCCACACTGTAGGGATACTATAACAATGCTTTTCATTGTTAAGATTTCCTAATAATGGATTCCAGCATTTTCTTCATGACTGACGTTAGCCTAACTAGCCTTCATTGTTTCTCCTATGCCTCTTTTTTGTGAAGAGCAGTATTACATTTAATCATTTCCAATCTGCTTGACCTCTCCTTGGGAATTTTGGAAAATGTTAAGTCATTTCACTCTCTCTACGGTTCACTTGCTGTTAGATCCTTAGAACGTGGGGTTCAAGTCCTGGGGATTTATTAAATTTTAGCCCCTTCAGTTTATCTGTTATTTTTCTCTGCAGATATTCAACACCTGAATTTCCTCACCATTATCAACCCTCTTTCGTTAATTTGCAACTTGCGACATCTGCAGTAAATGTAGGTGCTCCTTGTTAAAGATATCTGCCATTTCCTTATTCCCCATAGTCATTTCCTCTGCCTCTGTTTTTAAGGGACCAATGTTTATTTTAGCTACTGTCTTCCTTTTTGCAATCGCACTGTCGTATATTCTTCGATCATTTACCCTTATATCTATGTTTTATATTATCGTTTCATAGAATCCCTATAGCATAGAAGTAAGTCATTTGGCTTATTGGGTCCAAAGAACACCCCACCCAGACTCACCCCTCCCTACCCTATCCCTGTAACCCTGTATTTCTCATGGCTAATCCACCAAGCCTGCACACTACGTGCAATTTAGCATGGCCAATTCCTTTAACCAGCACATCTTTGGATTGTGGGGAGAATCCCACGCAGACACGGGGGAGAATGTGCAAATTCCACAAAGACAGTCGCCAGAGGCTGGAATCGAACCCGGGTCCGTGGTGCTGTGAGGCCGCAGTGCTAACCACTTTGCTGGTTTCCGATGCTCAGGTGCACTGTCATCCTTTGCAATGTTAAAAAACCTCTGAATCCAATGCTATAATAAGCCGCTGATTGATCTATCTTGCTTTGATTTGAATTCATGACGTCTATTTGCATTTTTCTCACACCTTTAAGGTGGTAAAATGCCCCAAGGCGCTTCACAAGAGAGTTATCAAAGCCACGGGGACAGAAAACGAGTGGTTAAAGAGGAAAGGACAGAAGGTAAAAGGACCACTGCCGATAAGATGGTCCCTCAATCTTCCACCTCAACCACAACTCCCTACCCTATCTCCCAAATTTCTGAGGTACATTTCAGGGAGATTCTTGAAGGAAAAGAAAAAGGAAAAAGACAGAGAGAACTGGGGATAGAAATTTGGGCCTCAACTGTTAATGGTACCGTTTATTATCAAGTTAAAAATCACACCACACCAGGTTATAGTCCAGCGGGTTTACTTGGAAGCACTAGCTTTCAGAGTGGTGTTCCTTCAGGTGGGCAGCTACCTGATGAAGGAGCAGCGCTGCGAAAGTCGGTGCTTCCAAATAAACCTGCTGGACTATAATCTGGTGTGGTGTGATTTTTAACTTTGTACAACACAGTCCAACACTGGCATCTCCAAATCACAATTATTATCAGTTATGTACTATGATTAAGTAAAAAATGAGGTCTGCAGATGCTGGAGATCACAGCTGCAAATGTGTTGCTGGTCAAAGCACAGCAGGCCAGGCAGCATCTCAGGAATAGAGAATTCGACGTTTCGAGCATGAGCCCTTCATCAGGAATAAGAGAGAGAGAGCCAAGCAGGCTAAGATAAAAGGTAGGGAGGAGGGACTAGGGGGAGGGGTGATGGAGGTGGGATAGGTGGAAGGAGGTCAAGGTGAGGGTGATAGGCCAGAGTGGGGTGGGGGCGGAGAGGTCAGGAAGAGGATTGCAGGTTAGGAGGGCGGTGCTGAGTTGAGGGAACCGACTGAGACAAGGTGGGGGGAGGGGAAATGAGGAAACTGGAGAAATCTGAATTCATACCTTGTGGTTGGAGGGTTCCCAGGTGGAAGATGAGGCGCTCCTCCTCCAGCCGTCGTGTAGTTGTGTTCTGCCGGTGGAGGAGTCCAAGGACCTGCATGTCCTCGGTGGAGTGGGAGGGAGAGTTAAAGTGTTGAGCCACGGGGTGATTGGGTTGGTTGGTTCGGGCGGCCCGGAGGTGTTCTCTGAAGCGTTCCGCAAGTAAGCGGCCTGTCTCACCAATATAGAGGAGGCCACATCGGGTGCAGCGGATGCAATAGATGATGTGTGTGGAGGTACAGGTGAACTTGTGGCGGATATGGAAGGATCCCTTGGGGCCTTGGAGGGAAGTGAGTGTGGAGGTGTGGGCGCAGGTTTTACATTTCCTGCGGTTGCAGGGGAAGGTGCTGGGGGTGGAGGTTGGGTTGGTGGGGGGTGTGGATCTGACGAGGGAGTCACGAAGGGAGTGGTCCTTGCGGAACGCTGATAGGGGAGGGGAGGGAAATATATCCTTGGTGGTGGGGTCCGTTTGGAGGTGGCGGAAATGGCGGCGGATGATACGTTGTATGCGGAGGTTGGTGGGGTGGTAGGTGAGAACCAGTGGGGTTCTGTCTTGGTGGCGGTTGGAGGAGCGGGGCTCAAGGGCGGAGGAGCGGGAAGTGGAGGAGATGCGGTGGAGGGCATCGTCGATCACGTCTGGGGGGAATCTGCGGTCCTTGAAGAAGGAGGCCATCTGGGCTGTGCGGTGTTGGAATTGGTCCTCCTGGGAGCAGATGCGGCGGAGACGAAGGAATTGGGAATATGGGATGGCGTTTTTACAGGGGGCAGGGTGGGAGGAGGTGTAGTCCAGGTAGCTGTGGGAGTCAGTCGGTTTATAATAGATGTCTGTGTTGAGTCGGTTGCCCGAGATAGAAATGGAAAGGTCTAGGAAGGGGAGGGAGGAGTCTGAGACAGTCCAGGTGAATTTCAGGTCGGGATGGAAGGTGTTAGTAAAGTTGATGAACTGTTCAACCTCCTCGTGGGAGCACGAGGCAGCGCCGATACAGTCATCGATGTAGCGGAGGAAAAGGTGGGGGGTGGTGCCAGTGTAGTTGCGGAAGATGGACTGTTCCACATATCCTACGAAGAGGCAGGCATAGCTGGGGCCCATGCGGGTGATACGTGATCGACGATGCCCTCCACCGCATCTCCTCCACTTCCCGCTCCTCCGCCCTTGAGCCCCGCTCCTCCAACCGCCACCAAGACAGAACCCCACTGGTTCTCACCTACCACCCCACCAACCTCCGCATACAACGTATCATCCGCCGCCATTTCCGCCACCTCCAAACGGACCCCACCACCAAGGATATATTTCCCTCCCCTCCCCTATCAGCGTTCCGCAAGGACCACTCCCTTCGTGACTCCCTCGTCAGATCCACACCCCCCACCAACCCAACCTCCACCCCCGGCACCTTCCCCTGCAACCGCAGGAAATGTAAAACCTGCGCCCACACCTCCACACTCACTTCCCTCCAAGGCCCCAAGGGATCCTTCCATATCCGCTACAAGTTCACCTGTACCTCCACACACATCATCTATTGCATCCGCTGCACCCGATGTGGCCTCCTCTATATTGGTGAGACAGGCCGCTTACTTGCGGAACGCTTCAGAGAACACCTCCGGGCCGCCCGAACCAACCAACCCAATCACCCCGTGGCTCAACACTTTAACTCTCCCTCCCACTCCACCGAGGACATGCAGGTCCTTGGACTCCTCCACCGGCAGAACACAACTACACGACGGCTGGAGGAGGAGCGCCTCATCTTCCGCCTGGGAACCCTCCAACCACAAGGTATGAATTCAGATTTCTCCAGTTTCCTCATTTCCCCTCCCCCCACCGTGTCTCAGTCGGTTCCCTCAACTCAGCACCGCCCTCCTAACCTGCAATCCTCTTCCTGACCTCTCCGCCCCCACCCCACTCCGGCCTATCACCCTCACCTTGACCTCCTTCCACCTATCCCACCTCCATCGCCCCTCCCCCTAGTCCCTCCTCCCTACCTTTTATCTTAGCCTGCTTGGCTCTCTCTCTCTTATTCCTGATGAAGGGCTCATGCTCGAAACGTCGAATTCTCTATTCCTGAGATGCTGCCTGGCCTGCTGTGCTTTGACCAGCAACACATTTGCAGCTATGTACTATGATTGTTGCACTATCGAACCATAATACAGTTCTGAAGAAATCACACCAGAAGCAAAGTATTACACAGTAAACAATAGATTATGAATAAAACACAGATAAAGACAATAGGTCATGAAATGCTGGGACAAATTAATAGCTATGGATATGCCTTATCAATGACAATTCAAGCTCGTGATCAATTCAATAGCTCCAGTTGTAGGGGGTTGGTTACAGTTCTGCTGTTTAGTTTCTCAGTTCCTGGATCACGAAACCAAAGAGAGACGATGGCAAGTGCCAGAGTCTCATGTGATCTTGACAGACAGGTAGTCATTAGCTCGAATAATTAAAAGGAAAATCCATATTTCTCAGCATGGGATTAAAGAAAAGCCTTACTATATTATAGACATTCAGAAGAGGCATTGTTTTGACAACCTGAATTAAGTAATCCCTTTTTTTTGAAAGCTGGAGTTTGGTTACGGTCCTCATTCAACTTCAATAGAGATATGGTATTTGTTGTGCCCTCGTGCAGTGGCTATTTGACTCAGTTGTGTTTTGACTGGACTGGGCTCATATCCCCTACAGAGATGTCTGCTTCTCAACAGTAGTCAACTATGCAAAACATTCATTGCACCTTGCGATTCAGACTGCCAGAATGACTCATCATTTTCCGTCACAAGGTTCTTTTGTAGCAGGGAGCTTTTCTGTTTGGGTTTGAATTGTGAGAGAGGGGGAAAAAAAAAGTTGCATTCTTTTGGATTAAGTGTGACTCCATGAAAAGGTTCTCTAAGTTCGCTTCATCTGGACTTGATCCAAGTTCAAGTTTCCTCGTTCCCAAGATTTCCCTTCCATTCACTGCAGAGTCACGTGCGGTACATCAACATATGTAGTAAAGGGGAGCTGCTGAAGAAAGCTCAGCATTGAATTGTGTTAATGTGCTTGGAATAGACTGAATGATTGTTAGCTGCACTCATTGCTAACACGTGCGTAATAAATTGAGTCCTGAATCAAGGCTGCACACCCCAGACTGTAGGAGTCACGTTTTGTTGGAGAGGCAAAGGCAATTATTAAACAAGCAGAAGAAATGCCATAACGCTACACTGCTTTCTGCTGACCCAAAACCAGAAAACTTGCAGGGGTTCATAACTGACTTCTGGTAAACAGGAACAAGAAGTTCAGCCTCCTCTTAATCAATACATCAATTCACTTTTCCAGTCTTTCTTTGATATCTCCTGACACCTTTATGTACAAAACATCTTTGTCTTATCAGCAGTTAGCTTCCTGGATGTATAGTAAGGGCAGGTTCACTCA
Organism: Hemiscyllium ocellatum; assembly: GCF_020745735.1. NCBI lineage: Eukaryota > Metazoa > Chordata > Chondrichthyes > Orectolobiformes > Hemiscylliidae > Hemiscyllium > Hemiscyllium ocellatum. Next base: position 14,849,735 of record NC_083403.1, read on the forward strand.
ATTCTTTCAAGAGGCAGACTTTTATTTGGAAAGGAATAATGTGCAAGGTTATGGGGAGAAGGCAGGTCTCTGCTCATCCGGCTGAAATTTTCCCTTCCCTAATTCATTACTTGCTCTGTATTTGTTGGTATTTGTCTTTTCCCAAAGCCAACTTATAACTTATGATATTATGATCACTGTTCCCTAAATTTTCCTCGACTGACCTTTGATCCACTGCGTCCATCTCATTCCCCAGAACCAGATACAGCAACGTTCACTTCCTCATTTTCTCAGCCAAATTCAAACTGATGGTGGAAACTTTCCTGAAACCCATCTCTACGTTAAGTAATGCGTAAGCTGTGATGAAGCTCCTCCCAATCTGAGGTTGTCACAAAGACTTCAGTGGCAACCTAACCTGCAATCTTCTTCCTGACCTCTCCGCCCCCACCCTCACCTTGACCTCCTTCCACCTATCGCATCTCCAACGCCCCTCCCCCAAGTCCCTCCACCCTACTTTGTATCTTTGCCTGCCAGACACCCTTTCCTCATTCCTAATGAAGGGCTTATACCCGAAAGGTCGAATCTCCTGTTCCTTGGATGCTGCCTGACCTGCTGCGCTTTTCCAGCAACACATTTTCAGCTCTGATCTCCAGCATCTGCATTCCTCACTTTCTCCACAAAGACTTCAGTGGACAAAGACAGAAATTCTTAGAACCCTGAAAGGGACAGATTGCTATAATAGGAAGGCAATGACCTAGTGATAAGCACAAGCAGGTGGGACCAGTTTAATTTAGGTTATGATTGGCATGGACTGGTTGGGCCAAAGGGTCTGTTTCCCTGCTGCATGCCTCTCTGGTTCTAGAGACCCAAGTAATGTTCTGGGGCCCTGAGTTCAAACCCTGCCATGGCAGATGGTGGAATTTGAATTCAATAAAAGTTTACAATTAATGAAGACCATGAAGCCATTGTTAGGTGTCTTGGTTCAGTAATGTCCTTCAGGAAAGGAAACTGCCATCCTTACTCCAGACCCACAGCAATGTGGTTGACTCTTAACTACTCCCTGGGGCAATTAGAGATGGGTAATAAACACTAGCCTAGTCAGGGAAGCCCACCTCCTGTGAATGCAGGGACCATCCTGTGAAGTCTGGTTCATGTTCACTGCACTCCTTCTGTGATAACAATATCACTCCTGAGATAAGGAGACCAAAACTGCATATAATATTCCAGGCACAGTCCAACCATGCTCCTATACAATTGAAGCAGAGCTCCTGTACTCAAGGCTACTTTCCATTAGCCTTCCTTGCTGTACCTGCTCATTAGCCTTCAGAGACTTACAGGCATGAATACCTCGTTTACTTTGTATATTTCCACTTTTCAACCACTTACCATTTCAGGAATTGGTGGCACAGTGGTTGAGTGGTTAGCACTACTGCCTCACAGCGCTAGGGACTAGGGTTCGATCCCACCCTTGACAGACTGCATGTGTGAAATATGTCTGTGTGGGGATGCTCTGGTTTCTTCATACAGTCCAAAGATGTGCAGATTAGGTAAACTGTCCATAGTGTCCAGGGATGTGTGGGTTAGTCATGGGAAATCCAGGTTTATGGGGTGGATCTGTGTGTGATGCCCTTTGAAGGGGTTGGTGTGAGTTCAATGGGCCAAAGACCTGCTTCCACACTGTAGGGATTCTGAGAATACTTTGCACATCCATTTCTTTTCCCAAAGTGGATACCCTCACATTTCTCCACATTATATTTCATCTTCGAACTTCTTACCCATTCACTGATAAATCCTCCTGATGCTGCTTTGCATCGTTGCAAATTTAGAAATGTAAGCATTTGCTCTCCGCCTCATCATTATTGACTTATTTATTGTGGACATCTGAGGGGCTTTCCAATGAACCCAGGCATAATTTCCCATTGCATTCTTAAGAATAACTCTGGCAGATATTCAACAAGAGAAACTGAACAACAAAACTTTTAAAAGACAGTTTCATGGCAAGATTCTACAAAGCAGCTCCAGTCAAGGGAAGAAGCATTTCAGATGTGCAAAGAGAGCTGCAGGAGCAAGTCTCGACTCAAAGCTCAGTGGAGCCAGACCTAGCAGTTCCAGATTGCATTGAATACTGATAAAGTATAAGATCTAATTAAACGTTCAGCCACAGATAGTTAATGGACATGAAGGCAGCGTAGGCAAAGGAGTAACCCTCGTGGTTAAGGGGACTTTAAAAAAAATAATAAACAGCGCAGTTACAAACCAGAAATGCGAAATGTTCAAAATAACTTACCTTTCAGAGTGAGAATGGTCATCATTGTTGGCTGAGATGAAAACCAAGAACGTTAGAAGTAACGCCAACAAGGTCATAACGGCACAAATGTCGCAAATGAGAGTGACAGAGGGGCAAGTTTGATACTGAGGCAGATGCATTCCAACAGAAAAGAGTGAGGAGATGGTTGAGAGTGTAATCAGAGCAGGAGATGCACAACTGAAGCCACGGCTACAGTGGGAAAGGTTTATTAAAGCCAAAGAAACCAGGATTCATACAGAGAAGGTGTAAAAGGGAATGCAATTGTTGGGCAACAGACATTATGAGACAGATTAGACCGCAGGCAGTGTGGTTCTTATGTTTGAACAGAACTGTTGAGCAAATACGATTCATCTTTCAGACAGCAGACAGCCGGATGTATCCAGTAAAGTTGGAGAAAAGGAAAGGAATTTTTGTTACTAGGCTGTGAAGGGTGGGAACATCTCAGCTTTGAGTGAAGAAGGGATGGTGGTGTAATGGCTTTGACACTGAGCTTGTTGAGCAGAGGTTCAGGCTTCTGGTGTTGGGGTTGAATCCCACCAGGGCTGACGATGTAATTTAAATTCAATTAGTGCAACCTGGAATTAAATATCACTCTCATTGTAACGATGAAACCAATTACAATTGTCATACAGGCCTGTTCTGTCCTTTAAGATAGGAAACCTGTCTACAGTGCTGTGGTTTCCTCTGAAATGTGCTAGCATGCCATCCCCTTTATTGTAGAGATGATGGCCTCATGGTATTATCACGGAACTGTTAATCCAGAGACCCAGCTAATGTTCTGGAAACCCAAGTTCAACTCCTGCCATGGTAGAACTTGAATTCAATACAAATCTGGAATTGAGGATCCAATGTACGCCCATGAAACCATTGTCAGACAAAACGTATTTGGTTCACTAATGTCCCTTAGGGAAGGAATCTGCCATCCCTGCCTAGTCTGGCCGACATGTGACTCCAGACCGACAGCAATATGGTTACTCTCAACCGCCCTCTGGGCAATTAGGGATGGGCAATAAATGCTGGCAAGGCCAGTGATGCCCTCATTCAAAGAATAATTTTTTTTAAAATGCTGCATGTATTATAGAGAATAGCACATCTTTTATAAGTAATATAGTGTATATATTATAAAGAATATCTTACCCTGGAAACATTCACATAAATATTTACATTGTAGAGGATAGATAGTACGATGCTGCTGCTCCTTTAATATGATTGTGCTGTCATTTTTTTCCACAAGAGTTGTACGAGGCAGAATTGCTGAAATGTCTGGGTTGAGCTACTTGAAGACGCTTTTAAGTTTAAAAAAAACCCTTGTTCAATGAAAGGGGAGTGGCCAGTTCTCCCAGCTCAGCTTATTCTGGTTTGGTTTGGTTTGGTTTTAGCAGTCTGGCTGTTCAGAGCAAGCCGTTTACCAATTTTATTGAGGCTGCTGGTCAAAGAAACAGGTCCATGTTAATTCTCCCTCTCCCTCTCTCTCTCTCTCTCTCTCTCTCTCTAACATCTCTCTTGTAAGACTTTGTGTTGGATTTTACCTTTTTTGCCGAGGGGTGTTTATGGGGATGTTGCTAATATTTGGAACAGCATCATAAGGTTGGCATGACCTGATGGGTTTTCAGATAGGTAAGTTATTTTGTACTCTGTTCTCTTTTGCTTGTGTTTCATCCGGTAATCTTGCACATAAATTTTGTTTTGTTTAAAACGAATTGGTTTGACCAGCCGCATCTCTCCTGGAATATCCACTTTACACCTGCTTAATACTACTACCAAAGTTAGGATATGGGCTACTTTCTTGTAATGTTTTGAGGGGATCTGGCCTGGTCCATAACAGATTGGGGGCTTTTTGCAAGATTTGTTCAATTGTTCCAATTTGAGTTTAGGGTTGCTAGACTCGAAATGGCAGGTGTTAATGTCTTTTGTCGTGGGTGTAGAATTTAATTGGTTCAAACAGTGCGTGGGATAGCAATGGCTCTTTCAGTCACCAAGGCTTTTCTGGGGGTGAAAGAAGTGATTTTGGGGGCTTTACAAAAGGTGACTAAGGCCAAGCTGCTGAGTTAGCTGGAGCTGAGCTGCCCCCTTCCACGAGGAAAGGAGAGAGAATTACAACAACAGCTCAGCATGTAAATGTGCTGGAAACGTCATCAGAATCTTTAGAGATGACGAAAATTCAATTGAAAATGAAGCAGCTTGAATTAGAGGCAAGAGACAAGGGACAGGCAAAAGGAACGAGACTGTTTGAATTACAATTTAAAGCAGAGGAATGGGAAGAAGAACAAATTGCTTTAGCAGCAAACAAAGAAAAAGAGAAAGAGAGAAGAGAGAGAGAAAGAGCGAGAGAAGAGAGAGAAAAAGAGAGGGAGTTTGAACTTCAGAAATTGGCACTTAGACAGACTCATGAAGAAGGACTCATGCCCGAAACGTCGAATCTCCTGTTCCTTGGATGCTGCCTGACCTGCTGTGCTTTTCCAGCAACACATTTTCAGCTCTGATCTCCAGCATCTGCAGACCTCACTTTCTCCTCCACTTAGACAGGAAAGTCAGCTTAAAAGGATGAAGATGAAGTCTGAAGGTAAGCTTGGTGAGGAGGAGCAGAGAGTTAAAATGGCAAGATTAGCAGATGAAATGGCTGATGTTTATGAGTTGGTCCATAAGTCAAAGTTAGGCTTCCAAAATCCATTTCAATCCGTGAGGGATAGAACTTGGGGAAAACAGAAATCTTCATGTGGAAAGGGAAAGGTAGATCTCAGTGAAGATCATAAGGATAACTTACCACAGGGTAAAAAGGAAACCCTTGTAGGGGACAGAGAAGTTAAAAAAGCTCTGGTGTTTTCACTGCAATAAAGTAGGCCACCTGAAATCACAGTGTTGTTGGGTTTGTAAAAGCACCAGGAAGCCAGCTGTCAGAAAACAGGATAAGCCAGCGAATTTTGTTGGAGTGGTAACGGAAAGCACAGTGGAGGCTAGAAAGTGGCACCAGAACGTACAAAATGGTCAGAGGTTGTGAAGGAGGAAGTACCAGATCATCTTATATCATACACCTGTGAAGGTAAAGCTTACTCACTTAGGCCAAGAGCAGCAGGTTACAATATTAAGAGGTACAGGATCCTCTCAATGTTGATGTTGAAAGATGAGGAGATATGTACCTCTAAAGGATTATTGCCAGAAAAGGCACTAGTAACAGGAATTCACGGTGATACAAGAAGTACTCAATTATGTAGAGTGAGGTTAGAGTGTACAGGGAAGAGTGGAGAAATCATGGTAGGAGTACTGGTCAAACTTTTAGCTCACGGAATACAATTTGTCCTTGCTAATGAAATAGCTGATTCATAGGTAGGAGTGCTCCCTACTGTGGTTGAAAAGCCACTGGGAAGTCAGGGAACTGAACTACTGCAGGACACACATCCTGGGATTTTTCCTACCTGCATGGTAATGAGGTCACAAAGTCACCAGTTGAAACAGGAGAGATCAAAGAGTACAGATAAGAAAGTTAAAGTGGAATTAGCAGAGATCCTATTTGATCAAATGGTGGAGACAAACCAGGAGCAAATAGATGGCAAAGTAGAAATCTTCAATTCAGAGAAATTAACTGGATTACAGCAGAAAGATGATGAACTGAATCAATTGTATCAAAAAGCATACATGGAAGAAGAATCTAGATGTATCACGTGTCCAGGCAGATGAGAAATGGGCAGAAGTTCATCAAATCATATTACCAGTGGGTTATAAAAAGGAGGTGTTGTGGGTAGCGCACAAGCTACTAGTAGGGGATGGTTTATGGGTAAGAAAAACACAAGCTAAAATACAAAAACATTTTTACTAGCCTGGACTGCACAAGTTGAATTTTGTCAGACATGTCAGGTAATTGGAAAACCACAGGCAGTAATAAAACTTACACCTTTATTACCTATTCTTGCATTTGAGGAACCTTTTACAGCAGTCTTAATTGATTGCGTAGGACTCCTACCTAAAACAAAAAGTGGGAATCAGTATTTGTTAGCAATAATTGATGTGTCCTCTAGCTTTCCACAGGCTATTCCATTATACAGTGTTACAGCTAAAAGGAGTGTAGAGGAGTTACTCACATTTTTCACTAGATATGGACTACCCACAGAGATACAATCAGATCAAGGGGTCAGCTTCACGTCAAAATTATGGACAGTTTAGGAGTAAAACAATTGAAATCTACTGTGTACGATCCAGAATCGCAAGGAACGCTAGAGAGGCAGCATCAGACATTAAAGACCATGTTGACGACTTATAGTCAGGACGATTCCAGATGATTGGGTTAAGGGAATACCTTTTGTACTTTTTGCGATCAGAGATGCACCAAATGAATCGAGCAAATTCAGTCCATTTGAATTAGCTTTTGGGCATGAAGTGAGAGAACTGCTAAAATTGATTAAGGAGAAATTATTAAGTCTGAATTTAGAGACCATATATTTGGACAATGTGTCAGATTGTGGAGACGGCTAAATAGAACAGAGGACAGCATTTAAAAGTATCACAGCATGCAATGAAACAGGAAGCAGACAAGAATCGAAAACTCACAATGTTTATATTAGGGATAAAGTGTATATTACAGTTAATACAGTGATAGGTGAAACTTATAGAAGCAAGGTTTGGTGGACCCTATCAAGCTGAAAGGAGATTGAGTGAGGTGAACTATTTGATAAAGACTCCAGACAGAAAGAAATCTTACAAGTGTGTCATGTGAATATGCTCAAAAGGTATTTTGATAAGGAAGAAAAGCAAAAGGAGACTGTGTTATTGGTTACAACACAGAGGGAAGAACTATGTTCAGAGGATTCTGAATTTGGATATTCATCAAATTAAATTGGACAATGAGGAAGTTGTGAAAAATTGGGATAAATTATTGAGTTACCTTCCATGGCAAAATAGAAATAACTTGAAAGAGTTATTCCAATCACTTGGGGAGATATGCAGAAATAAACTAGGAAGTACGAACCTAATTATGCATGATGTAGATATAGGAGATGCTGTTCCGATTAGGCAACATCCTTATAGACTTAACCCACTCGAGTGGGGCCCAGGTTCAAAAGAAGATTGAACGCATGCTCCAAGATGGCATAACTGAAGCGAGTTAAAGAGTGTGGAGCTCACCCATAGTACTGGTGTCCAAACCAGATGGTACCCAATGGTTACCTGTGGACTATTGCAAAGTCAGTGTAGTTACAAAGACTGATGCATATCTGATTCCACATTCGGAAGACTGTGTTGAAAAGGTGGGTCAAGCAACTTATATTTCTAAGTTGGACTTTCTCAGAGGATACTGGCGGACAATGTCGGCTTTCGTAACGCCCAATGGCCTGCATCAGTTTAAGGTCATGCTGTTTGATTTGAAAAATGTGCCAACCACATTTCAGAGAATTTCTGAATTACCCAATTGTGTCGTATATATAGATGACGTGGTGATTTTTAGTCACACATGGAAGGAACATTCGCAACATTTATCAGACTTGTTTGATCGACTTCAGGAGGCTGGTAAAAAAGTGAATTTGTCAAAGCCCAAGTCACCCTCCTGGGCCATGTTATTGGACATTGATAAATGGCCCCACAGAATGCAAAAACAAAGGTTATTACAGAGTTTCCCATACCATTGACAAAAAGAGCAGTACAATTCCTGGGATTGAGTGGATTTTATCGAAAATTTGTACCAAATTCTAGCAATGTAGCTGCTCCACTCAATGAATTACTAAAGAAAGGCAAGAAGTTTCAATGGGCAGTGGACTGTCAGAAGGCATTTGACAGCCTGAAAGGTGTATGAACCACTGCCCCGTTATTAGCCACACCTAATTACGCAAAGCCATTCAAGGTGGCTATTGATGTGAGTGATGTGGGCATCGGTGCTGTGTTCACACAGGAAGACGACGAGAAGATAGAAAGACCTATCGGGTATTTCTCCAGGAAGTTGAACATTCATCCGCAGAAATATTCGACAGTTAAGAAGGAGACTTTGAGCTTGGCGTTGAAGTTACAACATTTCAATGTTTATGTTACCAGTAATGTATCTGAGACAATCATATACACAGATCATAATCCATTGAAGTCTGTGGAGAAATGTAAGGACAAAACTTTCAGGCTGTTTAGATGGAGCTCATAGTTACAGCCATTCTATGTAGTCTAATGTTGATGCTACTAAGCCTTTGCCTCCTCTATATGCACAAGAATGAAAATCACCTCCCGTACATATTGTATTGAATAACCCACACTATACACAAGAGAATGAACACAATGATTTGTATATATAATTGTGAAGAAAATGTCTTGTCCATAGGTTCATGAATAGCATCATGGAGTTGTACAGCACGGAAACAGACCCTTCCCCCTAACACATCCATGCAGGCCTCAATTGATCTGGTCCCATTTGTCAACACTTGGTCCAAAGCCCTCTAAACCCTTCCTATTCACATACCCATCCAGATGCCGTTTAAATGCTGTAATTGCACCAGCCTCCATCACTTCCTCTGGCAGCTCATTCCATACACGCATTACCCTCTCTGCATGAAAAAGTTGTCCCTTAGGTCCCTTTTTCAATCTTTCCCCCTCACCTTAAACCTACGCCCTCTAGTTTTGGACTCCGCTACCTTGGGAAAAAGACCTTGACTATTTCACCCTATCCATGCTCCCTCATGATTTTATAAACCTCTATAAGGTCATCCCTCAGCCTCTGATGCTCCAGGGTAAATAGTCCTAGCCTATATAGCTTCTCTCTATAGCTCAAACACTCCAACTCTGTCACTCTTTTCTGAACCCTTTCGAGTTTGACAACATTTTGGATGGCATGGACCAGTTCGGGTCAAAGGGCCTGTCTCTGTGCTGTAGGACTCCATGACTCTAACATTGGGCTGCATGGTGGTGCAGTGATTAGCACTTCTGCCTCACAGTGCTAGAGACCTGGGTTCAATTCCCGCCTCAGGTGACTGACTGTGTGGAGTTTGTACATTCTCCCCGTGTCTGTGTGGGTTTCCTCCCACAATCCCAAGGGGTGCAGGTCAGGTGACTTGGCCTGCTAAATTACCTGTAGTGTTAGGTGTAGGGGTATGGGTGAGTGGTGGTTCGGTGTGGACTTGCTGGGCCTGTTTCCACACTGTAAGTAATCTAATCTTTCCTGGTCTTCTTCCCATTCAGATTTTGAGTTAACCAACTTTCAAAACATTATCGAGAGCAGTGCTGCACTGGTGTGGGACCTTTTAAAATAAGGTTGTACTTTCTGGTTGAGGTAACTGGATGTAAACATGTCCGTGAGTGTTGGACAGAAACCTCTGGGGGCTGAGGGACAGAAAAAGTCATCCCTCAGCCAAGACCGCAAAATAAAGTCACTGATCTGCTCGCCCAAGATATTGCAGTGGCTGTACATTGTGTGCTCTGTTGTAAATGCTTCAGTTAAGAGTTTTACTGCACCTCAGACATCCTGCAGTGCTTCCCCAAACTCTCACAGCTATACTTGGGATGTGAAAATCATCCTCTGTCTTGCTTAGTGTGCTGTGCACCGGGAAGTGGTTTTGACAGCCAGGGTTCCTTTTGTAAAGAGGGCCTGAGCTCTGTCTTTGGATCCAGCCTTCCTGCAGGTCATGTGGCTGATGGGAAACGACCAATGATCGCAAACGTGACTCTCTTTCTTCCAGTGGGCCCCTGATTGCCGAGGATAATTGCCTTGCACCTCTCACCGAACTCCCCTCTCACCCCTCTCACCAACACCCCCCCGCCCAGGAGCCTGACCAACAGCTGAGGATTAATTGCCCAGAGTCAGCCCTTGTCAGATTTATATCGGCTGTTTATACAGTAGCCATTCTGACTGCGGGTGTGAGATTTGATGGATGCATCCATCATGTGACCTTTGACCTGCCGACAGGCCAGTTGAAGTACTGGTGTAAACATCGATCAGGCCAAAACCTGGGAGGCCTGTGCTTTTCAGGCCTGTTTGTACAGATGGGGAACGGATGGCAATTTTAAAGGTGAATAAGCTTGCAGAAAAGGCACTGGGGTAACAGAGATCAGCCTGCAAACTCAGTATTCCCATTGAGTTGCACGTCGAAGTAAACATAGGGTCTGGTTCAGCTTCTCATTCGAACCCTTTAGTTTGTGATCATGACTATTTATCAGGAGTAGATATATGTGTGTTTGTGTGCATGTGCAAGTCTCTGTCGTGTACGTGTGTATGTGTGCATGTGTATTCCTGCACTTATGTGTATGTGTGTGTGGGATATGTGCATTTGTGTAGTGCACCATGTGCGTGTGTGTTTGTGTGCATTATGTGTAGTGCACAATGTGTGTGAGTGTGTGTGTATGTATATGTGGTGTGTCTCTGTGTGTGCATGTGTGTGTTTTTGTGTGTGCATGCATGTGTGTCTTTGTGTGCACGTGTGTCCATGTATCTGTGTGTGTGTTAATGCATGTGGGTGCGCATGTGTGTGTGTCTGTGCATGCAAGCATGCATGTCTGTGTGTTTGCACATGTGTGTCTGTGTGCATGCATGCATGTCTGTGTGCACGTGTGTGCGCACACATATGGTGTGTGCGTGTCTATGTGAGTGTGCGTGTGTTTTTGTATGTGCATGTCTGTGTGTTTCTCTGTGTGTGCCTGTGTGTGTGTGCAATATCCTAAGTCACAAACAGAACAGTTCCTGTCCTTGGATTTTTTAATAGAAGCAATTCATGAACTTGACTCCTGGTTTCGGGAATTGGTTTCATCAGGAAAGCCTAAGGAAGCTCAACTTGTTCTCGCTGGGAATGAAAGAGGAGGTTTCAGAATCTAAGTTTTCGATGCTTTGGTCGTTGATCCGGGCAAACTGGGTGCAAATAACTGGCAGATGTGAGCTAAAATAACAGAAACTCACACGGCAGAAAAGGCAAGCAGTTTGAACTGTTCAGTGCTCAGTTACTGAAAATGCAGCTTGATGGTATTTTATTGGGGAGGAAAATCATCAGGGCGGAAAACATGGAATTGGGATTGAATGGATAGCACTGGATGATAAAATAGTGAAATGTGCAATAATACAAGACAAGTGGTTGAAGTTACTCAATTACATAGGAGAATACTAGTTAATTTGTTTCAGAATTTTGGATAAGTATTTTCCATAAGTAGGATTTGATAATAAGCATTACAGTAAGCAAGGTTTTTCAGACAGGTTTTTATTGTCAAGATGCACATAAGACTGTAAGGTATAAGAGCATGATGGAGTTGGCCTTTTGTCTCTCGTCTGCGTCACAGGTAGACAGGGTAGTTAAGAAGGCGCGTGTGCCTTCATTGCTCAGATTTTTGAGTATCGGAGTTGGCATGTCATGCTGAGGTTGTACAGGACGTTGACAAGGTCTCCCTGTGGAGTACTGTGTCCTGTTCTGGTCACTTTGCTGTAGGAAGGATATTATTAAGCTGGAGAGAGTTCAGAAAAGATTTACCAGGCTGTTGCTGGGACTGAAGGGTTTGAGATATAAGTAGAGGCTGGAGAGGCTGGGACTTCTTTCACTGGAGCATAGGAGATTGAGAAGTGACCTTACAGACGTTTATAAAATCATGACAGGCATAGATAAGGTGAATGATAAGAGTCTTTTCCCTAAGGTATGGGATTTCAAGACTAGGGGGTATATTTTTAATGTGAGAGGGGAAAGGTTTAAAAAGGACAACTGTTTTACACAGAGAGTGGTTTGTGTGTGGAATGAACTTCCAGAAGATGTGGTGGATGCAGGTATAGCTGCAACGTTTAAAAGACATTTAGATAGGTACATGAATAAGAAAGGTTTGGAGGGCCAACCAGATGACTTCATCATGGTTTCACAAATGAGAGGACTCCATCCATCGCAGAACCCAAGAAACTGGCAAGAAATCTGCTCACCCCTGTCAGGATGAAATCCAGGATGGCAGCTGGGTGAACGGTAAGTTAATGTGAGGCAACACCATTTTCAGGACTCAATATCATCTACTGGTGGGCTCTAAGATGTAAGTGTAGTGAGAATAGTTGCATTAATCCAAACCTTTCTTGAATGTTACCGTCACCCTGTCCCCTCACTCTTTCCAATGGATTCACAACAAAGAATTTACAATTACAATTTTTTTAATAAAAAACACTTAACATATTTTAGTTTAAAAATAAATATGTGATGCTACGGAATAATTAACTACACAAAATAATATTGTTAATATTTAAACAGTATTCTTTTAACAATTATGAACAGAGAGACAGTAGCACCAATAAATATACTTTAAGTGACAAAAAATATACTAAAAATGTGACTATAAACATTGCGCAAAGAATCACTGGTGTGAATTTTTCTTACGTCCCCTCCTTCTGTTAATTTATAACAGGCTGAATAAGCAGTTTAATCCAACCATTTTCTTAATTCCAAAGTACACAGCAGTTCATAACAGTTAGATTTTAAGTTTGTCCTTCAAGCATCAGCCTTTCAGGGGAGGGGAGGGTGTGTTGGAAAGGAGGAGCAGGTCTAGGAGCGAGTACGTTTGAGCTATGTGTTTCTATCTCATGTTGCAAAGCAGCACCTGGGCCAAGTGCCATACAAGGAAAGAAAAAGCAAATCAGGTCATTTGTCTGTAATGGATCCCTGCTTTGATTTTCTAATCAATTTAAATGCTACGGAAATGTTGGTGATTAGGGCTGTTTCTGGCATGCTGGTTTGAATTTTTTTTGTATTGTTTGGCCAGGGTATTCATTTGCTACCCGGCTCATGGAGGTCAGGATTTGGCCTCCCATTTGGAGCACGCCAACTAGGCGTACAACCTGATGTGTGCAGGAATGTGCTTCAATTCACAAGATTGGGGTCAGTGAGGGGGGAGGGGGGTGTGCACAGGAGGCTGTTGTGGTCAGCAGTCCCTCCAGTCGGTCACCGCTACCCATAGACCCATGCTGTAGGTTTTGCTGCCGCCATATTGGTTTTTAGCCTTAAGCTCTAGCTTGGCGGAGGAGGTGGGGTGCCGAGTCAGTGCCGAGCTGGGAGCTCCGGGGGAAGAGTGGGGGTGTGAGAAGGGAGCGGGAAGGTTTGGCGGGGGTTGGGGGGAAGGTTGGGGAGCCATGCCGGAGAGAGTACATGAATTGTCATGACGACGACGAAACACCAACGAATGCATTTACACTTAACACTGCTTCACGAGATTCAGTTCTGTTGTGTTGAAGAATTTAACAGAAATTTACACAGTATATTTTCACTGACTGACCCACTCCCCCTCCCAACATAAACAAGACCCATCGGGATACAGATTTAGGATCAGTAGAGCTCGGGTGATTATCTCCATTATCTTCTCACACATGACTGCTACTGCTTGACTTGGGACCTTGGCTCTCTGTCCCAAATTGCTTTTGGGATGAGTTCGGTCTGCACCCACTGCTCTAGGCCCTTTCTTATATACGGGATGAACACTTAATGAAGGGTGCATTCACGGTGCACAGTCTCATTGCCCACCCTCTCTCCTAATTAAATGGGGTCCATGCCCCCCTCTGCTCCCGCATGTGTGTGAATGTATGGGGATGGGGTGGGGGGGTGGGGAGCATATTGCTGAATTGTGGTGAACACTCTGACAGGACATGACTCGACCAGTGCAGAAGCCAAAGTGGGTTCAACAGTGGCTGGCCCTGTTTTGGTTATTTCCTTGCTTCAGTCACAGCCAGCCTTTGGTTCAACAAGGCTGGACTACTCCCGATTTTAACCGGGTAGCCCCCGTTTGACCTCTGACGCCGTTCCCCCCCCCACCCCACCCCACCCTTCCCACCGCAACCCCCTCACCCCCAGCAACATTCTACATCTGCAATCATTCAAGGGAGCAGATCAGAAATGTCAATGCGACATCCCCAAGCCCCCTCGTTCCCCACAGAATTGTACCACATCTATAGGAGAGACTAGTGAGTCACAGCCGAATGACAGGGAAGTGTTAACTACTCGCTGTTCATTGTGTGGTTGAGGGCCGGAGGGGGGGGGGGGGCGGTCTTCATTTTACAATTGAAATGGGAAGGGTTGCGGGGAGTTTATAATCTCGAAGACAAAAACAAAACGGCCAATTGGCTTAAAGTCACCAGCTGCCACCCCGCTCCCCCCACCCCACACACACACACGCGCACACACACACACACACACACACAAACACACATACGGCCTGTCTAAAGGTACGGCCAAGCGAGCAGCAGAAAAAAAACATCTCCAGCCTGCAAATAAAAAACATTTCCTCTGCAGAACCCTTCCAGCCCTTTGGTTTCGTTGTTTTGTCAGGTTATACACCTCCGCAGTCCTTTCTCGTCTCCCCCATGTGTTGCTTGGTCGCGGCCCGGATATCCCTTTTGAATGTTCCGGCGGTCACGACGCCAGATTTTCACCACCGTTCCCTGGAGACGCTGGACCCAGGCTGCTGTTGGGTGGAGAGTTGTTGGGGTGGGGATTGGTGCAGGTTGGGTAGGGCGGTTGGGGGTTTTGGAGGGGGGGGGGGGTGGCGTGGTGTAGAGGATTGAAACAATCTTCTCCCCAGCAGAGAGGGTTTTGGGGAAGCGTGGTGTGCGGGGCTCCCGGTCGGATCCTCTTTGTTGGTTTGGCTTCGAGTCACTGCCAGATTTGGTTACGAGGGTGCTGTTAGTTCGAGCTGAGGTCTCCAACTCTCTTTCGAAAAGTAGAGTCTTGAGGCACATGTTATCATCTTCACACTCACCCCGGCCTGAAGTCCAACCCTTCCAATTAAAAGGTCTTTTTTCCTTGCTCATCATTCCCTGGAAAATGGCGGGTCTTTGACTTGAAGCTCTTCAGCGTCCGTATATTTATATAAGATATATTTAGATCTTCAGTCATTACAAGAAATCTTTCGCAAGCTTGAGTTTTTTTTTCTATATGTCTTATAAAGATTGACCCAATGAATAGAACCAAAAAGTCTGGATTCATCTCTTCACCATCAGATTTCCAAGTAATTTTAGCAGCATGTGTTTCAATAATACCAGGCCTCTTTAGAATTATATATCACCACGAGTCACAGAAGGCCTTCTTCCCAGGAATGACTCATTTTGTTTTATTTAAATTTGTCTCCAGAAATCTTTTTTTTATTGAATTCAAAGTGCTGTGCTCGTTCAAATCCTTCATGTGTCTGTCTTCTTTCTCAAAAAAAACAAGACACCGTTTTTTTTTAAAATAAGCAATGATTAAAAAAACTCACAGAAAATACATCTTGTTTCTACACCTCCACTCTCATCTCCTGGGTTTTTCACACCTGCAATGAGAAACAGAGAAAGAGAGAGGAGCAAAACACTGGGGTGAGTAGGTTATCGACATCAGAGGCCAAGACACAATGTTGTGTCCTTTATCTGCGTTCTGACAGACTGTCCCACTTCACTTTCTCTAGTGTTCTCAGACCTAGGCTTGTGTTTGGTTTCACAGGTCACCTTCAACTGTTTTTGACCTGATGTGACTCTAAGCAAGGCATGGAGACAGTGAGGTCTGCAGGTGCTGGAGGTCAGAGTTGAGAGAGTGTTGCTGGAAACGCACAGCAGGTCAGGCAGCATCCGAGGAGCAGGAAAATCGACATTTCGGACAGGAGCCCTTTCCTGGTGAAGGGTCTGGAATGCCGATTCTCCTGCTCCTCGGATGCTGCTTGACCTGCTGTGCCTTTCCAGCAACACACTCTCGACCCTAGGCATGGCATGATCCCACCTTACAGCAACTGGTTTGGATTTCAGCTGGTTGTGTGTGGAAGAAAAGGTTTGGCGATGGAGGGATGGAAGGGGGAAAAGCCGCAGGATGGGGAGAGACAACAGATTCCAACACGGGAAGCTCCCAGAAACGGGGAATCTGGACAGATCCCCACCCAAAGGGGGGGGAGCAGCCAAATTTAATCCCTCATTGAGCCATCCAGCAACAGAGGAAGAGGAGTTCAGCACCCCTCCCCTCCCACTTAGCTCATGGCGGATTGCATTTAGAAACATAGGGCAGCACAGCGGCTCAATTGTTAGCACTGCTGTCTCACAGCACCTGGGACCCTGGTTCGATTCCAGCCTTAGGCGCTTGTCTGTGTGGAGTTTGCACAATCTCGCTGTGTCTGTGTGGGTTCCCTCCAGGTGCTCCAGTTTCCTCCCACAGTCCAAGGATGTGCAGGTCAGGCGAATGGGCCATGTTAAATTGCGCATGGTGTTAGATGTGTTAGTCAGGTGTGAATATAGGTTGGGGGAATGGGTCTGGGTGGGTTACTCTTCGGAGGGTCGGTGTGGACTTGCTGGGCCAAAGGGCCTGTTTCCATACTGTAGGAAATCTTTTAAAAAATAGGAGCAGGAGTAGATCAATCAGCCCTTCTAGCCAGCTCCATCATTTAGTAATGGCTGCTCATCCATCTCAGAACCTTGCTTTCTTTAGCCTTCCTGTCCCTATTGGTATCAGATTAGATTACTTACAGTGTGGAAACTGGCCCTTCGGCCCAACAAGTCCACACCAACCCTCCGAAGAGCAACCATTCCCCTACATTTACCGCTTCACCTAACACTACGGGCAATTTAGCATGGCCAATTCACCTGCCCTGCACATTTTTGGACTGTGGGAGGAAACCAGAGCACCCGGAGGGAACCCATGCAGACACGGGGAGAATGTGCAAACGCCACGCAGACAGTCGCCTGAGGCGAGAATTGAACCCGGGTGTCTGGCGCTGTGTGGCAGCAGTGCTAACCACTATTTATCAGTTGACTAAAGTAAATAAACCTGGAATGCAACCAGTCTTGGGGAAGTGGGTTGGAAAGAGGCAGGGTAGCTGACTGATTTTGCCTTGGATGACACTGGCAATTCTTGCAGCCCGCACAGCAAGTCCTACACAGAAGCCTATCTGGCCCCATAAATCATTAAATTAACTTTGGAATGTGATTGCGGAGTCTGTCAGTACAGATAAAAGGTTCACCCATTGTTCATTCAGAAAAATAACTTAAATCATTAAACAAAACTTCACATCAGGACATAAAACTAGAAAATGCTGGAGAAACTCAATGGGCTTGCTGGAGATATAACTGTGGGACACCTTCCCCAGCACGTTTAACTCCGCATTCAGATCGCCAGCATCCATAGAACTTTTGCTTTTATTTGAGGGGATATTGTTTTTGTGTTGCCAAATCTTTGCTTTCAGTTGCCGGGGAAGAAGGTCACATATGGAGGATGCAATGGTCCCGTTTGGAAATCCTGTTGGAATTTCCAAGCCCATGGAGCAGCAATTTGGCGTAACCACTTCCCAGAAAATGATGGCCCTTTGAATACTGTCTCATTACTCAATCACATCTCAGTCAAATGCCAGTGTCGGATTTGACTGAGGAGCAGCGATGGAGGTAAGCGGATGAGGCTGTGAGTTGAGGAATGCCAGTTTTCCCAAGGGACCACAGGGTACACAGCATGTGACTGTGAGACAGCTACAGGTATCATATATACAGCCATACAAGGCCTGACCAACAACAGGTTCTGCTATCCTATCGCATTGTCTGATCAGGCAAACACGAACCTTTCCACAAAGGTAAAACAAAACCTGCATTTGTCAATATTATCACAATGCATTTTTAGTACTTAACCATAACTTTTTTTCAAGTTGTTAACACCTGGTTAGAGTGTCGCCATGGAAATGAACAGATGATTGCCCCCTCAGGTGAGAGTGAAATTGTCCACTTTTGCATCAAAAACAAGTCAATTGAATGGTATCGTTCCAGAGGGAGACCATTGGGCCCATTGCGTGACTGCCAGCCCTCTGAAAGAGCTTTCCAGTCAGCTCCTCAGTCTTTCCCGTTACCCCCATCACATCCACTCCGACCTCAGCCCTTTCTCCTCCTCCTCCTTCCCCTTTATCTAATTCCCTTGGGAAAGTTATCATGGAATCTGCTGACCCACCGCCCTTTCCAGACGGCGCACTCCAGATTTACAAGACAACATTCCGGAACCCAAAAAAAACCCCAGCATTGATTTGACGAGGCTGGGGGGGTGGAGGGGGTGGAGGGGTGTCATCTGCTCAAGGTCCATGCGACAGTCTACAGAGTTAGCTGTAAAAATTCTGATGGTGGATAACAGGTTCAGTGGAAGTGATCGTTTAACGTTGTCGGTGGTGAAGCCAACAGTTGAAGAACACGAACGGAAAGGGCTAATGCCCTAGGAACCATTCCCCACTCCCCCTACACCCAATACCGTGACAGCTTCTGCCCCCAGTCGGGGCAAACACGTTGCTTGTGAACAAACATAATGAGGCTTACAGCCGTGGGTCAGCACCATGTGACCTTCCCTATTGATATCTCAGGAAGTGAGAACTGTTTTTAGCTCCCCCTCCCACCTGACTAACAATACCTGACATTGTGAGGGCCTTAGTTCCTATACAACTGGCAGGTGTAAATCAGTCCCTCAGTGTCACTGTGGTCTCATTGGTATTAGCTTTGTAACCAGCCTGTGTTTTACAGTGTGCCATGAAGCAGCCATTTTAGTCCCCAGCGAGTTTGGCACCCTTATCCTCATTGAAGCTTCCTCTAGTTGGGATGGGTTGGCGATGAATGGGTATAATTGTTTGGAAAGTTGACCTGCTACTGAGAGGTCATTTGACTGCAGCTGCCTACGTCCCTAAAAGCACTTTCTGATTCTGCGTCTTCCTTTTAAAGCCTCCTTCCTCACTCCCTCACCTCAGCCTCCGACCTTTCCTTCTCCTAGTTCACTTTGCTGTTCCTTCCCTCCTTACTTTCCTCATCGCTCTGCCCTTCTACTGGAGCAGGGGTCACACAACTGCTGCCGGGAGGTCGACACGTGCTCCACGAGGCAACGTTAATGATTGACAGGGCAAATAAAAAGTCGTTCCGGCTTCAATTAAAGCCGCTAATAAAGCTCTACCAGTTCAGTCCATGTGATTACTTGCAAACATTCTGCCCTTCCGTGTAAACTCTTGTCGCAGTGCACAGTGCAGCTATCAAAGAGCTAATAAAACAACTTGTTCACACATTCCTACCATTCCTGAAACTGCTTCAGTGGCCAAGGAGGGGGGGTCAAAGGTCCTGCATAGATTCCACTTGATAAAGTGGGACATGCCCATTATGCTGCCGAGTCATTTAACTGTGGTCACTTGCAGAAAAGCAGGAAGAACACTGGGGATTTGAAAGGGTTCAAAAAAGATTTACAGGGATCTTGCCAGGGTTGGCGGGTTTGAACTATAGGGAGAGGCTGAATAGGCTGGGGTTGTTTTCCCTGGAACGTTGGAGGCTTAGGCATGACCATATAGAGATTTATAAAATCATGAAGGACATGGATAGGGTAAATAGACAAGGTCTTTTCCCTGGGATGGGGGAGTCCAAAACTAGAGGGCACAGGTTTAGGGTGAGAGGGGAAAGGGACCTAAGGGGCAACATTTTCACACAGAGGTACGTGTATGGAACGAGCTGCCAGAGGAAGTGGTAGAGGCTGGTACAATTGCAACATTTAAAATGGCATCTGGGTATGTGGGTATACATGGGTATATGAATAGGAAGGGTTTAGAGTGATATGGGCTGGCAAATGAGACTAGATTGGCTTGGGATATCTGGTTGGCATGGACGAGGTGGACTGAAGGGTCTGTTTCTATGCTGTACATCTCTATGACTCTATGATTCTGATGAGCTCACAGGTGCATTGGCTTTCGATCGTGTGTATGTTTGAGGTGTGCACCAGTTTGGGGGTGCTGTAAGGGAGATAGTGACTACCATCTGACGTTAATCTTAGAGGGACTCTTAATTTTCACAGGGACGGGGGTTAGCGGAGTTTTCAACTTGGCACTTTCAGGTGGGCCTTCTGCACACATGCCAGCTGTGGCAGTGTGTCCTTGTGAATCATCACTCCCTGAGCTATTGATGAGTCATTTATCAGTGAGTCAGGATTCGCCTGTTCAAAATAATCCCTTCGACCTTCAAGGCATGCAGCTCCCTGGGGATCGAGTAGAACATGTTGTGCACTTTCATCCCTTCACCGGTTCCCAAGTTTCAGATTTTCCTTTCATCTGCGGAGCAGATTTGTCGATCTTGGAAAAGCACATCCAATGGCTTCTCATTGAAGAGAGGAACCTTACCCCCGTGGAGGGAACGTGTGTGCCCTATCTTCACCTCACGTGGGCCTAGCTTCCAAGAAAAGGGCCCTCACATCAGCCCAGGGCTACCTGTTGCCTGTCCTGACCCTGCAGCATAACCTTCTCAGATATAAGAGATTGCTTCAGATCCTAATGTATTGTTACATCTTTTTGTTTCGATCCATTGATGAGCGTCCAATTTCCAGTTGCTCCCGGGACAGTGGGTGAAGATGGCCTTGTCTCCTGGCCGTGAAGATGCAATTCAAAAGTCAGGGCCTCTTGACTACTGCAGCCTGCAAGACCAGGCTGCAAGGGTTAGCACAAGAGCCACAAACCACCCCCACCCAGGCCTGGGCTGGGAGGAAGCCAGAAGGAGTTGGAATCTCCTCTTGGTGAGATTCAGGCCTCAGTGAGCAGCCGGCGTGATGCTCCAATCCATGGCAGCAAAGGCTGTGGGCCTTGCAGTTGGAGGTCACTTCAGCAGGTCCTCCAAACCCTGCAGCATTGGCCACTTAGAAAGAAACACCAAGCTCCTGTCCAATACACGGGCAGGAAAGAAGGGAGGATTGCTTTACAGCCTCCCAGACTCTTATTACTGAGTGGCTCACTTTCTCTGGTGTGTGTGCAGGGATTGCAGGAGATCCATGAAATGAAGGATTCTATTTACACTTGGGGCAAGTAATCGGGAATAAGACTGTGCCTCAATATCAAGACCTTTCTTTCTCTAATTGATCATTACTTTTAGCGTCTAACTCCAAACATATCATTGTCCTTAAACTCTCTTCCCCATTATGCAAACATCACTGCAATCAAATCCAGACTTTTTGTTCCGTCTCTTACTCACACCCACACCTTCCCCTGGATATCGAACTCTGGAATATCTGACTCCCTCAAATCCTTTTCATTGTTTAGTTAGAGGAGAGCTTGGTCAGTACCTCAGTTCCACTGACCCCATCCTCGGTCTATCTTTCTGGAAAACCAAAAATGGCGTCTCCCGCCCCCCTACCATTTGATTCATTTCCTCTCTTTTAAGGCACAGTAAAGGCCCTCTGCTTCTGAATTATAATCAAAACAAGCCTTGACGGAGGGTCCCAAGGTTTCAACAAAGCTGACTGGAGGTCGCTCTGTTGCCTCTCAATGCCTCTGGCACACCTAACATGCCAATGGGGTTACCAGATCAAACAGGCAGGTTGTTGTGTCAAAAGCCCCACTTTGGAGAGTGTCCCATGCTATACAAATGTGGAAAGGAAAGGGAAAACAGGTGTTATTCTGGAGATCTGCAGGGGTCGGGGGTGGGGGCAGGGTGGGCAACAAAATGGCCGCCAGGTAAGCAACGTATTTCTGGTTATACATGCTTAAGGTAATGCAATAGAAAATGCCAAGCAGTCCCACATGCTGAACTACTGTTAATGTTGTTGCCTGCAGTAATGAATAAAAGAGGTGTGCATTATGAGTCAGTTATACCACCACTTTGTTAACCTTGGACGGGATTGTGGGAGTGGTTGTAGGGTTGTGGATGAGGAAGATGGGGGGGCCTGGAGTAAGAGGGACGAGAGAACCCTAACCTCACCTCTCCAGTAACGGAAAGCTGAAGATTTTGACGTTCCATCAGATTTTAAGGTGAACTGGTGGCGACACTTGGCACTTGCGTTGGCCAGAGCCAATGGCCAATTATCCAAGATAAGCAGACGTTATGGCTTAATCTATATTATCTCGGCAGGGTCAACAGAAAACCCTCTGGACAATAGGTGCCATGTCATGTTGGAATAGATATGGGGTGAGTGATGTTGGCATACCTATGGCGTTTGTAAGTTCTTAGCGAGTTCTGAGAAGATTTGTAGCTCAGGATGGGGTTCTGGATGTAGGTTTGTTCGCTGAGCTGGAAGGTTCATTTCCAGACGTTTCGTCACCCTACTAAGTGACATCTTCAGTGGGCCTCCAGGCGAAGCACTGTACATGATTCCTGCATTCTATTTAGATGTTTGGGTTTCTTTGGGTTGGTTTGTAAGTTCTACCCAACCAAAGAGTTAAGGTGATTGAGTGGCCAAAGGAAACATTTCAGGGAGTGTTTGGAGACGTGTCTGGGAACCTTAAAGGAAGTGAGGGAGAGGTGTTGTGAATATGCCCAACCAAATCATCAACTACATCACCTGGTCAATATATCCGAGGATGTTCAATATTTTCAAAGTCTTTTCTCTCCTTGTTCAGCAATGATGTTCATGTGTTGCTGGCTTTGTCAGTAATAATTTAGCCAAGGTGCTATGGCAGAGCTAGACACTCTCCCCCTACCCCTCCCCGTCGGCCTGTCAGAGTCATGCACTATTTGCTTCCCTTTATCATTAGCATCAGTTATTAAACAGCCATGGTAAGAGAGAGTTAGGAGGGGAAGGTTAATGAATTTCTCTTTGAAGAACTGGGGTTTATTGGCATATGTAACCTTTCAAGATTGAGAGAGGACAATCGATGAACCTAACCATGCGGATTGTTGACTGTGGTGTAAGGTTCAAACAACAAGTTAATAATTAGCCCATGAGGAATGAGAAATGGGATTCTGGCAGAACTCTTTTCAGCTAATTTACCAGGAAAGTGGGTCATTCTACACGTTACAAAAAGAGAGTGAGGGGCAGTTTGATATAGCCACAATCAAATAATAATTAACATGTTGAAGTCTAATTCCCCAAAAAAATCTTAGGGGCAAACCAAAGTGCTTAGAGAAATAGAGGACTTAGATTTTCAGTGATGACTTATGTTGAGGCCTGGTCAGGAAGGCTGGTCCTGCCCAGGTTAGAGGTGGTGCCTCTGGTAAAGGTCCGTATTGAACTTCACTTCCAGCATTGATCATCAATCAACCACTAACACCTCCAGGAGTTAGAATTGGCAAGATTATCAGGAAGACTCTAATTTTCACTTGCTCCTCATCATTCAGGGTGCAAGTTTAGCTGTGCCCACCAATGCCCACACGAGAGGGACCTTTGTGTCATTACCTGGGCAGTTTTAAGCTGATTAAAATTTCCCTTGCTCTCTAGTAATGGTAACAAAGGGGTCTGTTAGGTTTAGTTCGACTGGGTGAACGCTGAGGTCAAGGGGAACTGAAAAAAAGGGGGTCTTACATTTTGAAGAGAAAGCAGAGTCAGCATTTCGAGAACCAGGTCAAATTCTACTTTTGGTTCAGATCTCCGCGGTTGTTTGTTTTATTTACAAATTTGGAACTGGGCCCCTACGGCAAACCACGGTTTCCATTTAGCCAAAGCCTTGGACACGGAGGGAATGTTCCAAGGTGCTTTGCAGTTTGGTTATCAGAGGCAAACTGAACTGTGATGGTGACACGAGGGAAGAGCAGGTACAGATTTAATGTTCCTATCGGAATCAAGGGTTATGGGGAAAATGAAGGAAAGTGAACGTGAGGAATGTCTGGTCAGCCATGATCCTATTGAATGGTGGAGCAGGAGCGTATTCCTGTTGCTATTACTAAGGAAGTCCATCACTTACAGAGTCAACTCCACAGGCCTTTCTGAGTAACAAGGTGGTCAACCGAGGCAAAGCTGAGGATGTACCAATAACGCACACACACACCTCTTTGTATTCTGTTACTGCTGTTAAGATATTGTTTCCTGGCATCATGCCAGTTCAGGGGGCAGAAAGGGGGCAGTGTTGAGCCACGTTAAACATCACCCAGGCCAAGGATCGGACACGGTATTATGTAATAGTTGCTATCCACCACAGAATATCAGGCAAATAAAGTAGAACAATAATGTTAATATATTCAAGACAGCCAGCATGCAGATAATACATTTCAGAGCAAAACAAGGCCAGAGATACTTAGCATATGGGCTTCCGATCTCAATGAGGAAGAACGGATATTTGTTTGGCAAACTCTTCCGACATCAAGGAGATCCGACCTCTTGCCCATATGATAAGTTGCTTATTACATACCCATGTCTAGAGAAGAGAGGAGGCAAAGGATGGAGGAGGCAGCCAAGAAAGGACAGGAGGAAGCTTAAGCCACTGCCACATCTTTTCTGGGAGTTTTCTTTAAGCACTGTATCTAGGGAAGGTCCCTGGCTTGGAGCTGAAAGAGTGAAGAGAAACCAGGTATGGGGAGGATCTAGATGCAATGAGGTCCCAACAGTCTCACTGGGTTGCCATAAAATCAGGCCTTAGGAATACAATTTTTCTTCAGAAGTCCATTTGATTCACTGCGTCGCGTTTTGAGTTTTAAAAATAGAATTTGGTCAGCGACGAGGTGAAGTTTCTTAAGCAATTGTCTTACCTCCCTCTCCTGGTTCCTGTCCCCCTGACCAGTGGTGACCCCTGGCCTCTCCAGTGAGTGGCTCTCTTCCTCGAGTTGTGACCCCTCTCTTCTCTGACCTCTCCATGAGGCTTGTCACCCTTTACCTTTCCAGCCCTGATATTCAGGAGCAGGAGACATCCAGAGCCTTATTTATCAGTTCATGAATCCCAGTGGACCATGGGTATGTAATAAGGTGATTGCCCTGCCCACAACAGAACCGACGCCATAAAAAGAGAGCACACAGCACTGACACTGTCAAAAAGTAATAAAGTAAAAAGCATGAAGCAAGCTTTGATTCTGACGAACCTGCAACTGTGTTCATTTAACTCAAGCCTCTTTGACTTGCAACGTAAATGTGTGAATTTACACGAACATTTACAGCTCTGTGGATCCTGAATAAACAAGTGCTTTCTCTTCTCTGAGCAAGGCTCACAGTGACTGCAAAAAGGTAACAGAAAAGATCGCTAAATCTGCAGCACGTCGGCAAAGTAACATTTAGACATGCAAATCCCACAATCAAGGTGCTCGTTTATCAGCTCAGCCGGGGTACGGGGAGGAGGAGATAGATGGAGAGAATGTTTAAGGCTGGCATCTTTTCTCGTTGGAAATGCACTACTTCTAACAACTACAGGCTGCACCAGGGAGATACATTTAAAGAGGAGGTGCTCATTAAAGCCAAATCACTGCCCCCTCCAACTCGTTTTGTCACACGCTGTCTTGCAAATCTTCTCTTTAGCTCTCACATTTTGGGCCCTCTCTCTTTCTCCATCTGTCTCACTCGGCCTTCGTCTGATTGGGCGTGTGGGACAATCCCCAAATTCTCATCACACATTTGATCTACAAACTCACTCTCACCATAGACACACACACACAAATGATAATCACTGTTCAATTGGATTTTATGTTCCTGCGCTGGGGAGAGAAAACAGTTTGGCTCAGTGGTTAACACTGCCGCCTCACAGCGCGAGGGACCTGGGTTCAATTTGGGTAACTGACTGTGTGGAATTTGTACATTCTCCCCGTGTCTGTGTGGGTTTGCTCCAGTTTCCTCCCACAATCCAAAGATGTGCAGGTTAGGTTGACTGGCTAAATTACCTGTAGTGTGCAGTCTCGGTGGATTAGCCATAGGAAATGTTGGGTATGGGGTGGGTCTGTGTGGGAGGCTCTTTGGAGGGTTGGTATGGACTCGATAGGCTGAATGGCTTGTTTCCATACTCGAGGGTTTCTAATGGCATCTATGAACTTCAGAGGGATTCAAATTCATTTGCTTTGCTGGTGCTAATACCCCAAGACCGTTGTAAGAGCTTTAACCATTTCATGCCTGAAAAGTTCCTACGATTAAGCAGGGAACAGAATAACTTCTGAGTCACTGAATAATCTTACAAGTCAGAAAAGCCACACAGTTTCCAGTGTCTCCTGGTAATCTGCTGTATTTACTGCATTAATATGGTTAGAGGAGCCAATCAAGAGAAATAACCATTGACTTTGATGAATGACAGAGCAGGTATGTGTAAGGGGGATGACTGGGTGTTCTGGAGTTCCGTCTGGTTCCTAATTGGGAGTAAGTGAGGACTGCAGATGCTGGAGATCAGAGCTGAAAATGTGTTGCTGGAAAAGCGCAGCAGGTCAGGCAACATCCAAGGAGCAGGAGAGTCGACGTTTTGGGCATGAGCCCTTCTTCAGCCCTTCTAATTTCCTGAAGAAGGGCTCATGCCCGAAACGTCGACTCTCCTGCTCCTTGGATGCTGCCTGACCTGCTGCGCTTTTCCAGCAACACATTTTCAGCTCCTGTTTGGGAGTGTTTTGCAGCAGGTTTACTAGAGCTGAAAGAGTTCATTCAGATGGAGAGAAGGTGGTGTTATCCCTCTGAGGTCCGAGAGTGTTAATGGGAGACCTAACACAGGGTATTCAAAATGCTGAGGGCTTTGTTCGAACAAATGGGCAGAAACTTTAGGAAACTGGACAGTAAACAGAAGCTAAGAGCTTAAAATAATTGACCAAAAAGGAAACGAGGAAAGCAGGATATATTTTTTTCAGAGCAGCTTGTTCCACCTGCAATACACCACTTGAAAAGCTGATCCCAAATTAGCTTTCGAAGCACAATTGGGCATGAAGCGGACTAATTCACAGAGTTATGGGACAAAGCTTTGGGCACTGGGAGGATAGGTTAGTCAAAGCACCAGCTAAATCCCAACTGATTGGTGAATATTGTTTAGGGAAGGTCTGGCCTATGTGTGACTCCAACCCCACGTCTCTCAGCTGTGCTCGAAGCCAAGCAAACCATAAGTGATTTGTTTTCCCATGTCACAAAGAAAGGGCAATAAATGTCAGACTTTCTAACCCTGAAAATAGTTCCTTCCCTTTAACAGCATCACTTCTTGATGCAATATCAGAAATATTCCAATTATGATTTTCACCAGGCCAGCACCTTCATAAAAATCCAAGGGATGATGGTGAGTTGAGAGACACATGGAATGAGTAAGGAAGTGTGTGTGTGTGTGTGTGCTGGGGGGTGGGGGGGGGAGCACTGAGAAGCTAGGTGAGGGGGGGGGTGAGGTAGGGGAAAGAGGATCGCTCATCTGCCAGCTACCCCCTTTCAGGTCAGCTGCCTGGCCCCCATTGGCTGGCCATGGGCAAACAAGCCGCTAATGGAGGAAAGTATGGCATGGCAGCGATCGCTTTCATTATGGTGAAAGGCCAGAGAAAGGTGACGCGGCAACAAAGTCATGAGTCTTTGTAAGACGCAAAAGGTCCTCCAATTTAAAGAGGTCCCTCCATGCACCACCATTCGGCCCATCTATGGAAACTGTGCCCTTGAGCTGATCATGCAGGAGTGCTACCAGAAAGCTTTAACATCATTTTGGATTGGCCCAGTGAGTTTGAACGTGATCATCTGTGATCAAAAGTGATTTACAGTCATCGTTTCATATCCCATTCAGTCAAAGTATGATCAACTGACCTCATTAATTATCAGACGAAACCATACAAAGCTCAAACAACATCATTTAAGATCACAAAGCATAATTTAATTGCTTTCAGAGCACTAAACATCTGTTGAACAACTAACATCAAATGAACTCATGCAAAACTCAAACATAGTGTGCACTGATATCATTGCCTCCAGGATATAAATGTACATAGTGGGTTAAAGTAACTGTTTCGTAAGCAGGGAATCTGGAGATCAAAATGCAGCAGTGTCTTTAAGAGCTCTTGTGATATAGTGTCCCTACCTCTGAGCCCAAGTCTGACACGACCCAGAGGCATGTCAGTACATCTCTAAATGGGTTGATTAGGAATATATCTGTAAATATACACATGAAATAGCAGTGCACATAAGACATCAGTCCCTTGAGCCCATTCGGCCCAGTTGATAAGGTCATAGCTAACTTGACGGTACTTTGTGACTGCTCCCCCACCCCAGCTATGATCTTTGATTTGCCTGCAGATCAAGAATCTGTCCAGCTCAGCCTCAGATGTGTTCAATGACCTGATCGCCATTGTTCTCTGGGGAAGGGCATCCAGTAAACTAAGCCATCCAGCTCCCCAAAGGGGTCTTGGGTTATTGTGGTAATGTACACTTTCTTTCACAAGTATGTTGGAGCCTGGAGCTCTGGGTTAGAGACAGTAGAGGCTCCAGTTGCTTTCCGTCATGTGACTGGCTAAGAATCTCCCACTCTCACCATCTGCCAATGATGTAACTTGGGAAGGATTTCAAAGTTGACACTCAATCTGTTTGGCCACATAATGAGCATATGTTCCACCTCGAGTCCTGCAGTGGGATTTGAACTCAGACCCACTGATCCGATCCACAGCACCATAAGGCATTGAACCAACCTTTCAGCTGGTTCCTCTCTATGTTGCTGGCACCCGTATGGATCATGATAATTGGATCCTTCCACTCTCACTGCAAGCTCCAATCCAGTTTCAGGGCAGATTTCCTAAAACCTGCTGCATTGGAATACGCAGAGCCGCCTGGACTCTTGGCTTATCAAGTGGGTGGCATGGTTGCACAGTGGTTAGCACTGCTGCCTCACAGCGCCAGAGACCCGGGTTTTCCCGCCTCTGGCGACTCTCTGTGTGGAGTTTGCACATTCTCCTCCGGGTGCTCCGGTTTCCTCCCGCAATCCAAAAATGTGCAGGTTAGGTGAATTGTCCATGCTAAATTGCCCGTAGTGTTAGGTAAATGTAGGGGAATGGGTCTGGGTGGGTTGCGCTTCTGCGGGTTGGTATGAACTTGTTGGGCTGAAGGGCCTGTTTCCATTCTGTAAGTAATCTAATCTAATCTAAACTATCCCTGACTCCCACTATATTCCTATTAACTTGCCTCAGTGGAACGGATTCCCATATCTTGATCCATTTGCTCATCCACCCTACCTGCTCATCCATACAAGAAACCACAAGGGCTGACACCTCTCCATCTCTAAATTCTGACCAAATTAGATGCCCCTCTCCCTAATGGGCCTTCAGCGTCTAAGTGTGCAGTTGGCTGTCTCTCCTATCCGCTCCTTGGTGCCCCAGTGTCTGCAGTGAGCTGCCTCCAGCAGCGTTCAGCTCTGAGGCCAACTCCATGTGCCACAGACACAGACTGGTTTGTCTCAGATTACCATGGGAGAGGGGGGAGGTCATGCTCCAGACAGTGCTTTATTGAAGGTGGAACACCTTGCCTGCAATGCCATTGCTTAATTGAACTCAATCATTTATTTTCTGAGTCGGTGGGGATCTGGGAGGATTGCCTGGACATGTGGGAGAGCAGATTAGCAGTATTCAGTCCCCGGAACATTAGCCAGGCTTTCTGGTTCAGCCAGCTCAATGACATTACCATCTCATCTTTGCAAACCCACCCCCCACACTGTAGCCATGTCTATGTTACACACATAGATAGTGAGTCAGGTGAAAACGCAACTCCCTTTCCCTTACACTTGTGAAACCCTCGCCTGCTCCAGTGACGAAACCTTTGGTTTGTCTCATTCCAAAACCAATGTGACTCCCTGTGGGTCTCCTAATGATTGTAGGCAAAAGTGAGTATTGCAGATGCTGGAGATCAGAGTCAAGATTAGAGTGGTGCTGGAAAAGCACAGCAGGTCAGGCAGCATCCAAGGAGCAGGAAAATCGATGTTTCGGGCAGGAGTCCTTCATCAGAAATGCTCATAAATGTATAAAAACTGCTCGTTCCCGATGAAGGGCTCCAAACTGAAATGTCAATTTTCCTGCTCCTCGGATGCTGCCTGACCTGCTGTGCTTTTCTTGACTCCTAATGGTTTTCCCCATTCCTGGATATACTGTCCCACACCCCTCAGTTGTTAGAATCCTGCAGCCTCAATTAATCTAACAGATATGTCAGCATCAGCTTTATTGGCATCTTGCAGGGAAGGGTGAGTGTTATTATTTATTTCACAACTATGGAGGGAATGGTGGATAGTAATACGACCTCAGTCTTTAAGAATAGGGCATAAAGGTAGTAAGTGTTGGAGACAGCCTGGCAGTATTGGTGGAGGGGGTGTCACAGCTAGCCTGTCGAGTCTGATACAACCCTACTTCTGGCACCTCTGACCAGACAAACTCACCCTCACAGCTTTCCGCCCACCTAACACTGGAAGGGTCTGCTACCCTAGCCATAGGGTCCTCTGTGCTTGCTATTGTATCAGCTGCCTAGGGTCTGATGATTCGAGCAAAGATCAAAAAGTGTGGCACCGGAAAAGCACAACAGATTAGGCCATGTCCGAGGAGCAGGAGAACATAGAACATTACAGCGCAGTACAGGCCCTTCGGCCCTCAATGTTGCACTGACCTGTCATACCAATCTGAAGTCCATCCCACCTACACTATTCCATGTATGTCCATATGCTGGTCCAATGACGACTTAAATGTGGCATGGTGGCACAGTGGTTAGCACTGCTGCCTCACAACGCCAGAGACCTGGGTTCAATTACCGCCTCAGGCGACTGTCTATGTGGAGTTTGCACGTTCTCCCCATGTCTGCGTGGGTTTCCTCCGGGTGCTCCGGTTTCCTCCCACAGTCCAAAGATGTGCGGGTCAGGTGAATTGGCCATGCTAAATTGCCTATAGTGTTAGGTAAGGGGTAAATGTAGAGGTATGGGTGGGTTGCGCTTCGGTGGGTCGGTGTGGACTTGTTGGGCCGAAGGGCCTGTTTCCACACTGTAAGTAATCTAATCTAAAGTTGGAGAATCTAATACCGATGCAGGCAAAGCATTCCATACCCTTACTACTCTCTGAGTAAAGAAACTACCTCTGACATCTGTCCTATATCTATCACCCCTCAATTTAAAGCTATGCCTCCTTGTGCTCGCCATCACCATACTTGGAAAAAGGCTCTCTCTGAACAAAACTGAGAAAGTCAACGCAGGACTGAGGGTGTTATACACAGTGCACAAAATGAGGTAAATGAGCTTGCAGTCCAGATTGAAGTTGCCAGGTAAGATGTTGCGGGTATCACAGAGATGTGGCTGCAAGGGGATCTGGGCTGGGAACCAAGGATGACGTGTCCTATCGGAAAACTAAATTAAATTAAGTCAATGACAGAAGGCATAGAATCTGTGCGGATAGTGCTGAGGAACTGAAAAGGGAAAATGGCCCAGTTGGGAGCTATTTACAGGCTACCTAACACTAATCAGGAGGTGGGGAAGAAAATAAATCGGGAAATAGAAAAGGCATGTTCGAAAGGCACTATTACAATAATCATGGAGGACTTCATTATGCAGGTGGACTTGGAAAATCAGGTAGATGGCAATCCCAAGAAAAACAGTTTGCGAAATGTCTATGACATGGCTTTTTGGAATGACCTGAGGTAGAGCTCTGGATTTCGTGATGTGTGGTGAGGGAGACTTGATTAGGGAGCTTAAGGTGACCCTCGGGGGCAGTGACCATAATATGATAGAATTCGCCCTACAGTTTGAGAGGGAGAAGCTGAATCAGATGCAACGGTATTATGACTCGAAGAAGCATAGAATGCGGCGAAGATTAGTGGGAAGCCAGAGGATTAGGAAACCTTTAGATACCAGTGGAAGATAACTGTAAAAGCCATGAGTGGAAAAGATGAAATATGGGTAAGCTAGTAAAATAAAGAAGATTGCTAGAATTTTTGTAGACATGTAAAAGGTGAGAGAGAGGCAAGAGTGGATATTGGACCGCTGGAAAATATGGCTGGAGGACAAGTAATGGGGAGCAAGGAAATGGCAGAAGAACTGAATAGGTACTTTGCATCAGTGGAAGATACCAGGAGTATATCAGAACTTCAAGACAATCGGTGGGTGGGAGGGGGGTGGAAAGAGGTAAGTGTAAGGCTCTGGTCAAACCACATGGGAATATTGTGAGCAGTTTTGGGCCCTGTATCAAAGGAAGGATATGCTGGCTTTGGAGGGGGTCCAGAGGAGGTTTAGAAGAATAATCCCAGGGATGAAAAGCTTGTTATACGAGGAGCCAATTGAGGTCTTTGGGTTTGTAGTCAGAGTTTAGAACTGTTAAAATCAGAAAAAACTTTGACTTCCTGAAGGAACTGAGGGCAATCAATTTTAAAGATGGCAACTGAATGCTTTTGATGGCAAATGATGTGCGTTTCTGCTGAATGGAAGACATTCCAAATTGCAGCTCGATGTCAAATTGCATAAGTGTGGGCGGCACGGTGGCACAGTGGTTAGCACTGCTGCCTCACAGCGCCTGAGGCCTGGGTTCAATTCCTGCCTCAGGTGACTCGCTGTGTGGAGTTTACACATTCTCCCCGGGTGCTCCGGTTTCCTCCCACAGTCCAAAAATGTGCAGGTTAGGTGAATTGGCCAGTCTAAATTACCCATAGTGTTAGGTGAAAGGGTAAATGTAAGGGAGTGTGGGTCCGGGTGGGTTGTGAGTCGGTGTGGACTTGTTGGGCTGAAGGGCCTGTTTCCACACTGTAAGTAATCTAAAAAAATGTTCATAGATAGACTAGCATCTGTGGAGGCATGTTCCATGCTCATTTCTCCCAATTACTAAAAACTAGTGCAAACAGGATGTAATATCTTAGATATAATATCTAACATTTTGAAGTGATGTTTCTGTTTTGACCCACATATCTTGGGCATTGAAGACAGGGGGCTAGAGCATAGATTCACAAGAAAGATACCAGGATCGTTCCGGGCCAGCACTTACAGCCCATCCCTAATTGTCCACAAGGCAGACAAGAGGCAACCACGTTGCTGTGGGTCTGGAGTCACACACAGGCCAGACCAGGTAGATTTCCTTCCCTAAAAAGGACCAGTGAATCTGATGGGCGTTTTTTTTGAACCATTGCAATGGTTTCTTGGTCATCATGACTCTGGACATGTTTATCGAAGTCACATTCCACCAACTCCCATGGCATATTTTGACCCCAGGGCTCCAGAACATTACCTGGGTGCCTGGATTAATAGCCTAGCCACCACCTCCCAGGTTGAGGGGGTTTGATAGTTATGTGGACGGATTACAGACATGCCTAATATTTCCCCAAGTTGAAAGGTTGAGGAGGCGATCTATTTTAAGTTTCTAAGAACGAAACTGATACCATAGACCAAAATGAGGCACCTCCTCCATTACAGAATCCAGAATGAAGGATATACTCGCTAAAATTTGAGCCAGATCATTTTAGAATAAAATCAGAAAATACTGACTGACAGAGATTGAACTTGCTCGATTGGTTTTGGGTGAGGCTACAAGTTAACTTGGGACGAAGGGGATACATGCAATTTTGGAACAGTTCAGCCAATGTCAAGTTGAAGGGTGGAATGTGATGAAGGTGCTGATCGACCTGTTCATCTGTGGTGTGAAGCACTTTTCAGAATAGCCAGCAACCGACCAGAACAAAATAAACCGATCCATTATTCAAGATAAGAAATCACATCATTTAATCAACACGGCAGAATTATCAACTTCAGATGAAGCAAAACAAGTAGGAGCAGTGTTGCCCAGTTGAGCCCATCGAGTAGTTATTTTAGAAGGTCTGTTTTGAGGAGAAATAGAGAACTCTGGCCATAAGTTTGGAATATTCTCCTTTTCGAATGGTTCACATGAGAGGAGAGCAGTTTAGGTGGCTGCACCCTTACTCTGCTATTGCGAACAGATGTATCCCAGTGAAAACAAATAGTAGATGCCAGAAACTAACAGAAGAAGGATCTACCAATAAATAAATAATTAGATAAATAAATAAATAAGCAAACTAGTGTTGGCACCAAATCTGGAGGACTACCTGTAAAGGGAAGCCAGTTTTGCAAAGAAGCAAAATGACTCCAAAATGGTATTATAATGAAGTACAATAAATAGTGAACAAAAACTATCCCTTCCAGAAAAAAAAGCCTGATTCAAACTGTCGAAATATTATTAATCCTAAACGTTTCACTGCCTTAATGCTAAACGTATCCTTGTGATAGCATTTTGGGCATTTCTGATTGGTATTGCAATGGGAATCAGAATTTCCAACGTTCAGCTTGACTAGTCAGACGTGAAGTCAAAAAATGAAGACGGGATGAACTAGTAAGCGATCAGTGTTAGTAGTGGCATGAAGATATAGCAGGGTGCATCATCATAGCGTGATTAGTAATGATTAGTCACACAAACCATCCATGATTTCCATCACATTCAAAGGTTGACCGTCCAACTCCTGTACAGATCAAAATTGATAAGAGTTTCTGGAGAATGCAATTGATTTTTCATGCCAAATTTTTTTCAGCTTCGCTCTCCCAGTCACCATTTCTGATCAGTCCCCAACAGCCCCCATTGGTATTACCCCACCCCCGTTTTTAAAAAAAATTAATCGTCAACTCAGAGATAATTATTCAGGCCAGGCATGAAATGTTGAGTGGGAAAGTGAAGACTGACATACGGCCTGCTTTGTCTCGCTCTGATTTTCTTTCTCCTTCGTTTCTGACCCTTTCTTTTCCCTCTCTTCGGCTCGCTGTAAAAAGAGCATAGTTCTACAGTTTAGCAAAAGGTCCGGGGTGGGGGGAATGGAGGAATGGTGTGTGGTCTGGGGAGAAGCAACTGGAAAGGTGGGCCCAACCAGTATGAATTCAGGTAGCCTCCCTCTGACCCATTGCCAGAGGGACTGAGGCGGAATAAGTGACAGCACATTACCCTTCTGGGTGTAGTTCATCTCCCTGACCTGAGAAGAGGTTGCCCTCAACATCTTCATTTAGTTCAGTAATTAAGCAAATAATAATTAACAGCCACAAGGGGGACTGAAGGAGGAATCGTTGAGGTGGTGGCATTATGGCAATGTCAATGGACAAGCAATCCAAATCAAGGAAACAATCATTGATGGATGCGAAAACCTATCTGGTTCGCTAGTGTCCACAAGGAAGGAAATCCTCCATCCTCTCCCTGCCTGGCCTACATGTGACTTCAGAACAACAGATTTGTGGTTGATTCTTATCTGCCCTCTGCCATGGCCTAGCAGTTCATGGATACTTAGGATCAGGCAATGACCAATGGCTCTGTCAGCAACGCCAACATCCCATGAAACAAGAAAGGGAAAGCTAGTGGATTCACATCCGAAAGGAAAGATAAATGAGGCCCAAGAAAGTACTCCTAGGCTCCTGCTGCTTTTGGAGCAATATCAATCTGAGAAGCTTTTGTTTTCCACATGATTATTTCATTAAGGAAAAAGACTGAGCTGATTGGTTAGGAAAAGAGCAATTGCCTGGAGATGGAAGTATCCAACAATAGCTAAGGTCAACTTGAGATGCACTACATTCAAAAAACGAAGGCTGGGTTGCCAGTAGGATCTTCTGCCACTGCTCTCCTTTTGCTGGACTCTCTCAACTTTGGTTCCTTTACAGTGCAGTACCGAGCTACACTGTCAGAGGGCGCTGCACCCTACATGAGACTGAGGCTCTGTGCTCCCAGGGGGGAAGATGAGGATCTCAGGGAAGTGTTTCTGACTGAGACCATGAGAGCTCTTCCCCAGTTTCCCTAATTGAAATCTATTCTGCAACAAACACCTGAAAGAGATGATGTGATTTAACCATATGGTTGTTTGTGAACTGCCTATATCTGCCATGGTGAGAATTGTGGTGTGCTGCCTTGGATTACTCACCCCATAATATTCCAAGACCCAAATGCAAAATAACTAATCTGGTGCTAAACATAACTAAGTGTTAGCTATACTGTTAAATACACAATGGAGAACATACTGTCTCACGTTAATAGAGGGTTGCTATTACTTATTCTCCCAGCAAGCAAATTTAGCCAAATGATGTTGATAAGTAATGCATTGAGAGCCACTAGCCCTTTCTTATGGAAGATATCAGTGATGTCTATTGCGTTCATTTCTAAATGATCTGCTCAATCATTGAATCCCTGGCAAGGGGAGTGAGAGAGCATGGTCTCACACAAGCAACAACACCAAGCAACAACACTACTTGATTCCAAAAACATTGTCAGCCAAACAATACGAGGCTTGCCAATTTGCATGACAGGATGGACTTACAGATTTGGGAGTCTGGTGGATTGTACACTGTTTGACACTGATAACATTCGATGGAAAGCATTATCCTGCCTAAGGCCAATATACCATTCCCAAAGTCAGCTGATGTTATATTCACAGACATCTTTGACCTCATTGTTTAGATAAATGTCAATAAACAGTAAACAAATTCCAAGATTCTCCAAGTATGAGACAAGTCATATGCCCATCAAATAGAGTGCCAATGATTCTTTGGTTAGCTTTATCTGTCAGACTAAGGTCTCTACCAATGACAATTCTTACCTTTTTGCTGCATCGCGTCTACCTTTCTTTGATCTGTTGGAAAAACACAACATTACAAATATTAAATGTGTAATATTCATTTCAACTGGTTATTACAGTAGGTTGTTACATGCTGTCCTTCCCCCTTTGGGACTGGGTGTTACAGTGGGTCACACACTGTCCTTTCCCCCCTCGGACTGGGTGTTACAGTGGGTCACACACTGTTCTTTCCCCTCTGTGACCTGGGTGTTACAGTGGGTCACATACTGTCCTTTCCCCCCTGGCACTGCGTGTTACAGTGGGTCACACACTGTCCTTTCCTCCCTGGGACTGGGTGTTACAGTGGGTCACACACTGTCCTTTCCCCCCTGGGACTGGGTGTTACAGTGGGTCACACACTGTCCTTTCCCCCCTGGGACTGGGTGTTACAGTGGGTCACACACTGTCCTTTCCCCCCTGGGACTGGGTGTTACAGTGGGTCACACACTGTCCTTTCCCCTCCGGGACTGGGTATTACAGTGGGTCACACACTGTCCTTTCCCCCCTGGGACTGGGTATTACAGTGGGTCACACACTGTCCTTTCCCCCCTGGGACTGGGTATTACACTGGGTCACACACTGTCCTTTCCCCCCTGGCACTGGGTGTTACAGTGGGTCACACACTGACCTTTCCCCCCGGGACCTGGTGATACAGTGGGTTACACGTGATACTGATGAGGAAACACTACTGATTAGATAACACTCTGCTCGCTGCTTTAACTCACGCTGTCTCTAAAGCAGTGAAACACATGCAGGAAGAGGTGGCTTTCAGGTATTGGTGTTTGAGAAGCAAATATACTTTACCGCTGCCCTGCTCTATGCTCTGGAGTAATGTGCTGAATGGCCTGATTGATCTAGATAGCTTGAGGTAACATACAATTGGCCCACTTGTGTACAGCAGGGCAGGGAGTCATGCTTAATGTTTTAACTAAAGGATGGGCTTCCCAAGTAAAACAAACTGAGACAAAGCATGAAAAGACTTTCTCACCTGCAAACACATTTAGTGTGTTCCTCAAACTTCATTTGACTTAAATGGTTCCCCTGGTGAGGTTTGATTTTCATTACCTAGGCGTGAAGAAAAGGGAATTACACATGCGTTAAGGAATTAATATTAAATCCTTAATAATTCCACATTAATAAGGTTGAAATAAACACAGCACTGCTTCCTCCCAGTCTCTCTCTCTTTCCCCCCCTCCCACACACACATTCAATAAATATGACTGTGCCACAAGCCTCAAGAACAAAGTTTGAGTTTGACTTATTGTTGTCAAATGTGCCGAAATACAGTGAAAAGTGTTGTATTGCATGCTTTACAGGAAGATGGTACAAAGTGCATCAGGGTTGTAGAACAGAATGCAGAATATAAGGGTTTTAGACAATTTGTGACTCCGTGTTACAAGAGGTTGTTTCCCTCCTGTTGGAATGCAGTGCTGATTGCTGTAGAGACCAGTATCGCCAGGACCTAGCTCCAATGTAACACCAGGGAGAAGGGTCACCAGTTCGACAGAAATTTGGCAGCACTCCCTTCGGAACACTGTAAATTGCTCAAGGTGGCCAGGATTAAAGAGACAAGTCGATAACCAGAAATGTTTCCATTAGCGAGTGGTTCAGTCATCAGGGGACAGAGAATTGAGGTCATTGCCAAAAGGAGCAGACGGGAGAAATCTTTTCATCTCCTACAACCTGCAACCCATTCAAAGGAGGTACTTGCTAATCATTAAACACCTCTGGAGCAGGTGGGACTTGAACTTGGCTCTTCAGGATCAGAGGTATGGACACTACCACTGTGCCACCAGTGCTCCAAGAATGAAGGACGTAGAGGTAATATTAATAAATAATAATATATATGATAAAAGGTAAAATAAATCAAAGGTCTGAGTGAAAGAGTGGGGCAGAGCGCTTCGTGATGGCATTGTGGGTCCACCCACAGCAGGTGGACTGTAGCAATTCAAGAAGGCAGCTCACCACCACCTACTCAAGGGGCAACTAGGGATGGGCAGTGAATGCTGGGCCAGCCAGCAACACCTGTGTCTCACTAGTGAATGGACAAAGTAGAATGGCTCAAAGCTAGCATAGCCAAATGGCCTCCTGCTGTGCTGTAGGCTGGTGCATGGGAGCAGAAACCTGAGAAAGTTGTCCTGTCTTAAACAGACAAGGTCAGTCATGGATCTGCTATTGTCATCCAGTGGGAGAAAGGATCAACTTTCATCGTCTATATTCTACACGACTACACTTTGTTGGCTGTCAAGCGCTTTGGAGCGTCCAGAGGTTTATAAATAAATATTTAAATCTATAAATATAGAAGGACAACTCGTGTCAAACTTTGGAACCTGGAAGCTCAGGGGGGCAGCCATTTTGTGCTGACATTAATTGGTGTTGACGAGATAGTCCTCAAGCTGACCGCACCCCCCCCACCCCCAAGTTACAAGCACCTGGCATTCTACGATTTTCCCTCGCGAGTAGCAATTGACCGGCATTTGACCTTGAGGCCTAGTTACAATTGCTTCCCCACAGTCTTAAAGTCACATTGACAGCTGCAGCTCCAGAGGCCCTTTCACTGTGAGCATCACCCAGGGAAAGTCTGCAAGTGTACGGAACCCACTGCATCAACCACGGAGGGGCTGTGGACTTGCCCCCATGGGATCAATGATGCTGACGGAGAGGGTGGGGCTGTACTCTTCCATTAGAAACACAGAAAAAATTAATAAGAGGAAGCCATTCAGCCCTTCGAGCCTGCTCCAACATTCAAATACGATCATGGCTGGTTGTCTAACTTGGTCACCTTGTCTTGTTTTCATCCCATGCTCTTTGATCCCATTTTTGGGCCTAGAGTTGCCAGAGGAAGTGGTGGAAGCTGGTACAATTACAACATTTAAAAGGCATCTGGGTGGGTAAGAAGGGTTTAAGGGACATGGACCAAGTGCTGGTAAATGGGACTAGATTGGGTTGGGATATCTGGTCGGCATGGACGGGTTGGACCGAAGGGTCTGTTTCCATGCTGTACATCTCTATGACTCTATAACGACACTCGTCTCCTTTTTGGAAAGCATTCAATGTTTTCGCCTCAACCACTTTTCCGTGGCAAAGCATTCAATAGGCTTACCACTTTCTGAATGAAGGAATTACCCTTACCCCTCATTAAAGGACGACCCTGTGTCCTTAGACCATCATTCCTGTTTCTCTTCAGTCATTGGCCTTCCTTTGGTCCCCCTGCCTTGGCTTGGCAACCTTTTATGGGTTTCTTCTAAACTCGCTACTGTGCGGAAACAGGCTATTCAGCCCATCAAGTCCACACCGATCCTCTGGACAGTATCGAACCCTACACTATCCCTGTAATCCCGCAATTCCAATGGCACCGCGGGAGGGAACAGGAGTACCTGGAGGAAACCCACGCAGACACGGGGAGAATGTGCAAACTCCACACAGTCAGTCACCCGAGGACGGAACCGAATCCAGGTCCCTGGTCCTGTGAGATAGCGGTGCAAATCACTCAGCCACCATGCCACCCAAATAAAGTCCTAACCGATCCAGTCTCTTTCCATATGTCATCCTAGGAATCAGTCTGGTGTTCCACTCACTTAATAATTCAATCTCTCCACCACCAACGCTCAGGAACAGCATTGGTAAGATGCACCGCAGCATCTAACCAAGGTTCCACTTTTCTAACCCACATCTTGAAGGACAAGAACAGCATAGGTAATGAGAGCACCATACCCGTCATAACACACACAATTCTTGACTTGGAAATATATCATCATCCTTTCCCTGTCATTGGCTTCTTGTAGAGCTGCAGGCCAAGTGGCGTAGGATTACCCACAATGCTGTTGGGCAAGCACAACCAAGGGACGACTGCGTCAAGGATGGACTGGTGAATAAAGAAATATTGGAGAGGGGCTCAAAACTGGACCAGAAGGTGACAGTGGCAATACTGAATCATGCCTTTGTAATGACCCATTTTACATCGAAGGACTGGAACTAGCTTTTACCTCCATTGTGACATTTTTCTTTTCAGTGGGCACACACTCTAACTCTTCATCGCTGCAGCATCCCCCGCATCTCTTCAGAAGCACGCAAGAAGGCTTGAAGATGTGCTCCACTTCCTCTGGGTACTCCTGCAAGATATCCACGAGGATCTCCATCGGTTGGCAAAAACTCCTGTCCCACACCTCCATGAACTTGATCACTGCAAAACAGAAAGGAAGGAGCAAAAGGTGATTACTCAAACGTGGCCTGGAACAGAAAGGAAGCAAACCCCACAAGGTTTCAGAATCAAGTGGGGAAATGTGTCCCTCTCACACAAGAAAATCACAGCTGAAATGCGCAATGCTGGAGGAACTCAGTGGGTCTGGCAGTGTCTGTGGAGAGAGGTTTATAAATCATACAACACTGGGTTACAGTCCAACAGGTTTATTTGGAAGGACAAGCTTTAGGAATGTCATGTAAGGATAGTGTTGGGTGGGATGCTCTTCGGAGGATTGGTGTGGACTTGATGGGCTGAAGTAGCACTCCGAAAACTAGTGCTTACAAGTGAACCTCCATGATGAGGGAAGGTCTTATGAGGGACTGGAGGCTGTTTTCGTGAAGAGAAGAAGGTTAAGAGGTGACTTAATAGAGACATACAAGATGATCAGAGGATTAGATGGAGTGGACAGTGACAGCCTTTTTCCTCAGATGGTGATGATTAGCACGAGGGACATAGCTTTACATTGAGGGGTGATAGATGTAGGACAGATGTCAGAAGATTTCATGTGAACCGTTAACTCGGTTTCTTTCCACAGATGTGGCCTGACCTGCAGAGATTCCCCAGCCTTCCCTGTGTTGGTTTTGGAACATTTCCCTGTTACCGAGCCAACAACAGGCCTGCCTCAATTCACACTCAATTCACAATATCCCACTCCGCATGTCCGGTGGGATAGTCCGGCTTCAACCTCAAACCCTGCGACCTCCTCAATTCAGACCCATTCACCCAGTGGCTGAGGGTGGGGAAGGGAAGAGTGTTGGGTCTGAGTGGAGGGAGGTGTTCATAGAGAATCATAGACTCCCCACAGTGTGGAAACAGGCCCTTCGGCCCAACAAGTCCACACCAACCCTCCAAAAAGTATCCCACTCAGACCCATTTCCCCAACCCTATTACTCGAAATTTACCCCTGACTTATGCACCTAACCTACACATCCCTGAACACTACAGACAATTTAGTGTGGCCAACTCACCTAACCTGCACACCTTTGGATTGTGAGAGGAAACCGGAGCAAACCCAAGCCGACCCGGGGAGAATGTGCAAACTCCATCCAGACAGTCACCCGAGGCTGGAATTGAACCCGGATCCCGGGCCCTGTGAGGCAGCAGTGCTAACCACTGCGCAGCACCGAGAGCTGAGGAAGATTGATTTTATCAGCACACTGACTGGTTTCTGACCCAACAATGTTGCAATCCCCCAAGCTCACTTTCAAATCTCCCAGTGACCTTGCCTATAACCGTCCCCATCCCACAGTCCTCGCAAGATAACCTTCCTGCCCAAAATCTGGCTCGTTACGCAACTCCTGAACTTAATCGCTCGTTCAGCAGCTTCAGTTCCCTGGGCCTGATGTGTCCTCATGCCACCTCTGCCTCCCCATTAAAACTCAGATCCGGTTTTACTGCCGTCCTGTGGGACGCCTGGCTACGTGACACTCCTCTTCTAGGTGCTACATAAATGCACATTGCCATTGATCAAGAGCTGGGAAACCAAACTCAGAGACAAAGGGCTGCATTGGTGGGTCAGGACGTGCAGGATGGAGTAATTGGGGGAAGAGGAGGTCGGGGGTGTTGGATTTAAGGGTCTGGGGCTTCTCCTTTACTGGACCAACATTGGTGGGGTTGCCGGGATTGGTGGGGGGGGGAAGACAGAGGGAGGATTGGGGAGAGGGAAAGGGACAAGTGGGGAGGGGCAGTGGGAGGAATGGGGTGGAGTTGGGAGGGGGAAGGGGAGGAGTGAGGAGTGGAGTGGGGGGAAGGGAAGGAGTAAGGGGTGGGGAGGGGGCAGTGGGGGAAGGGAAGGGGAGGAAGAGGGGTAGGGAAGGGGAGGAATGGTGAGGGGGATTGGCAGGACTGGGGGGGGGTGGGGGAAAGGGGAGGAATGGGGGGAGGGGGAGGGTGGTGTGAGGCGAGAGGGAAGGGAACGAATGGGGGGATGTCACTGACTCTTGGTCAGTTCAAAGTGTAAGTCAGATTGACAGGAGCAGGAGAAGGTCTGGGTTGGTGGGAATGTTAGGGGGAGGCATGAGGGTGAACTGTGCAAAGGCATGAGGTGACAAATCCCTGGATTAATTCACACCATTCCCACGGGATACAGGTCGTTCCCAAAACTGGAGTGGTTGCGGATTTGCCAAGCTCTGCCATGTAGCGCACTACGTTGACGATTCCTGTCACCACCATTGGGCCGTGGTTGAGGAAACCGTCTGTCTGCACTGTGCTTCTGTTTGCCTGGAGACAGCGCTCAGTGTGTTAGCGTAGATTATACGGAGTCGCGTGGATGATAAGAATGTTGATTAACCCGATAACGAAATGGTTTAATTTGGCTTGTGTCAGCTCACAGACTGTCAGCCCTCTGTCAAGGGAGTGGGTCCTACTGCCTGAGGTCAGACCCGCAATTACAAACAGCCTCTTATCTTTATTGTGAGGGGGTGGGGGGGGGGGTGGAATGAGAGTGTTGCAGGGCTGTGGAATGGTCAAACTAAGCACAATGAAGAGAAAAAAAGGAAAGTCTTTTCCTGAGCCTGACTCGATGTTTTAACCCAGTGCCGTCTCATTAGTAACCCAACACAAATGGCTGCTGAATTGTACCCTGATGTTGTGAGAGACACATTAAGAACACAGATCTATTATTTGAGCACACAATAACCTCGAAGGGGACCCTTGTGATGGTGTCGCCTGCCTCTGAGCTGTTAGGCCCATGTTCAAATCCCACCTTCTCCAGACATCTCTCTGAGAAGGTTGACGAGAAAACATCGACAATAGTCTTTGTGATCCATTGGCTAAAAGGCCGAAGGAGAGCAGAAGAAAGACTATATGGGCCCTCTAG
This sequence comes from Hemiscyllium ocellatum, assembly GCF_020745735.1. Taxonomy (NCBI): domain Eukaryota; kingdom Metazoa; phylum Chordata; class Chondrichthyes; order Orectolobiformes; family Hemiscylliidae; genus Hemiscyllium; species Hemiscyllium ocellatum. Next base: position 14,893,141 of record NC_083403.1, read on the forward strand.
ATGCCAGCTGTGTTTAACAAATACAAGACTGCGCCCCCCCCCCTCTCCCACCTACCCCCCAACATCAACGCCATTTGTCCACCTACTCCCCACACCTTCCCAGACAGTACAAAATTCAACCGATTCTCTCAAACTCAAAGACAGAGCATCCCCTGGCCTCTGGGGAGGGAGGTAAAGAATTCCACAGCCTCACAACCCTTTGAGTGAAGAGACTGCCCCTCAGTCAATGAGGTCCACACCAGGGAAACAGGCCCTTTGGCCCAACCTGCTTACGCTGCCCAGTTTTCACAATTTGAACTAGTCCCCTTCACCTGTGTTTGGTCCATAACCCTCCACACTTATCCCATCCATGTCTCTCTTTGTTTATTAACCCTTCTCATCCCCAAGAACCAACACCCTGCTCCTTCATCTCTAACTGTGTTCTTCCAAGAGAGGAAAACATGTATCAGCATCTATCCTGTCCAGTCCTCTAAGGTCACAGACTCTCTGACCACCTCTCACCACCACTATCCTCAGCGGCAAATTCGACTAAGAGCAAACAATGTAGACCACGGTGGTTACTGAGTTTCAAAGTCATCGATCTACGGTTTGGCGTGTCGTGACTGATGGTAATTGGGAAAACTGGGCTCCTCGTTTTTTTGTTTGCTCAGTTCTGACTCTCAGCGGCTCGAAAACTCGGGTGTTCGCAGTATCCATGGCAACATCTGCTCCTTCCTTTGACATCATCCAGGTGAGACGTCAAACGCAACACAAGGGTTGCTTGCCCACAGATCCCTGAAGGCCGCAGGTTTATAAGGTGGTGGTGGGGAAGGCATACAGGACCCTCACCTTTATCAGCCGAGGCAGAGATTATAAAAGCAGGGATATTAGGCCCCAGCTGGAGTACTGTGTGTTGAGCTAGGCCCGTCACTGTAGGAAGGATGTGATTATACTGGAGGGGATGCAGAGGATATTCACCGGGATGTTGCCTGGGATGGAGCATTTCAGTGATGGAGAGATACTAGGTTATAATAATCTCGGGGTGTTATCTATGGAGCAGAGAAGTTTGAGAGAGGGCACCTGCATGAGGGGTATAACATTATGAGGGGCATGGACAGGGTGGATGGAAAGTAATTGTTCCCCTGAGGTAAAGGGTAAATAAGCAGGGGGTACAATTACAGGGGATTAGAGGGAATGTATTTTTCACCCAGAGGGGGGTGGGAGTCTGGAATATTTATGCAAGAAACTTCAGAATGTGTTAAAAAAAAAGGTGTTTGGATGGACACTTGAAGTGTTATAACAGATGAGGCTAGGGGCCTAGATCAGGAAAGTGGGACCAGTGTAGATTATGACTATACGTGTGCATGAGTGTGCGTGTGTGTGCGCGCATGTGTGAGAGAAAGCGACACCTCAGGACAGTCTCCCGAGGCAAGGAACACTTGGTACCAACATGGTGGAGTTGGGGTGTGGGGGCAGAGGGTTTGTAAAGGAGATAGGATGGCATCAGGAATGGTACCCGACACTCTTCCTGCTTTGCCAGGAGTAAGTTCTGGGTGTGAATCCACCCCCCAACCCCGGCTTGACCACCTTCTCATTCCCCTCAAGACCCTGATGTCCTCCAAGACCCACTTCAAGGTCTCGCCACACCTCGAGTGTGATTATCCCCACTCCACAGTGAGATGCAGCCTCTGTGATGTTAGCCAGCTCGAGGTGAGAGGTGCCCCCAGTCTGGGGTTCAGATACCTGAGCCCACAATCACAGGCCCGAGCCATGGCACGGGACAGCTGCACTGTCAGAAGTGCAACCCCGTTTCAGCTGCAAGGTGAAATTGAGGGCCTGTTCACCACCTTAATCCCCTTGACTATTTCAAAGTGGAGAGCACTTCCTACAACATCACTAACACCCATCAAAGAAGTCACTGAATTTGTCCTGATTTTCTGTGGACTGTTCCAATGAGGGGCTCTAAGTTAGAAGAGAGAAGGATCAAAATCTACAGAACGATAAACCATGCTGCATTGTGATGGGAACCCGTCTGAACCAAATTGAGGGACTGACCTTTACAATTCTGTGTCTGACCTTCAGTATTGTCCTTCAGCTGTTCCAGTAATGTCATTTTAGAACACCAGCAGCTTTCACACTTCTCTCAATCACAGACAGAATCTCTCACTCTCTCTCTCACACACACACAATGTTCCTCAGTTGCGCAGACACACACAAACCCTTTCACACTTACACACTCTCACTCTCACAGACAAAAATCCCTCTCAGTCTCCCGCACACAAACAAAATCTTTCGCCTATACTCCAACACACACCACACAACACAACACACACACACACACCCGTCCCTGCCCCCACCAACACTCACCTCTCTGCAATTTCACAATCCAAATAAAGTTACATTTTAGAAAGGGAGTAGTAGACAATGATTTGGAACATAAATTGCAGTCATGAAAGCTTCACCATCAGAGACATGGATGGATTTAGCTGCATTCTAAAGCGGGACACTGGCGGCAAGTTAGCAAAAAGGCAGGTCAGTGAAGGACATGCCTTTACTGTATGACCTTGTCTCATGTTGTTGCTGCTCAGTTGCATTTTAAAGATGGCCTTTAAAACCAGGTCTGCTCTGGTATCTTATCTTCTCTTTTTCTCAACTGTACACAGTACTGTTTATTCAGTTCACTATCTCTCTGTCTCATAACCACCAGCAACCACCACCCCCAAGCCCCCCCATGTCCCCCTCCCCTCTCCCACTGTTGAAACCAAGCCCACCCCAATCTGTGGTGGGGTGTGGAGCAATATAGATAACATTACATTAATAAGGCATTGCGAAACCACTCTCAGACCCACTCTCATTAGTGTGGGAATTAGCAAAGTCATTCTCAAACTGACGTGGGGCAACTTCTTTCAGGATGGGGACATGTGTAATCAGGACTCTTATTCCTGTCCGGGTTATCAATCTTACTGGCATTTTGGGTTCTTTGAGTATTGATTAGATTAGATTAGATTCCCTACAGTGTGGAAACAGGCCCTTCAGCCCAACAAGTCCACACCGACCCGCCGAAGAGCAACCCAGCCAGACCCATTTCCCTCTGACTAATGCACCTAACACCAAGGGCAATTTAGCAAGGCCAATTCACCTAACCTGCACATCGTTGGACTGTGGGAGGAAACCGGAGCACCCGGAGGAAACCCACACAGATAAGGGGAGAACATGCAAACTCCACACAGACAGTTGCCTGAGGCGGGAATTGAACCCAGATCCTTAGCGCTGTGAGGCAGCAATGCTAACCACTGAACCACCGTGCATGGGTCTGGGTGGGTTACTCTTCGGAGGGTCAATGTGGACTTGTTGGGCCGAAGGGCCCGTTTCCATACTGTGATTATTCTCCTGGACTTGTGACCAATACCATCCAATTTGCAGTCAGGAACCCCTCTCGTTGTTTAGCTCCCCACTCTCAGAGCCAGGGAGCAGAAGGAAAGGATTTACATTTCTGTAGCGCCTTTCATGGTCATCAGACATTCCAAATTGCTGCTCAGGCCCAATAAATGACGTGCCTCTGAAGTGAAGAATTGATAGAGGGAAGATTGTGTGCCATTTCCAAGGACGTAAAAAAGTTCCTGTCAGTGGCAGCTGACAGTGGACCATGGTTCACACCGGCTGAGATTTGGAGATATAAAGGTCAGTTCGGTCTCCAGAAACTATCCACCCCTCTCGCCCCTCCCCTCCACTATCACACTCACTGACAATCCTCGCCACACACACCTCACCGCTCCCCACGCAACCTCATCGTTTCCACAAGAGTTGGCCACCATTGCCAGACAACGTTCTCACCTCTGGGCTGCCAGGGATGGAAGGGCCGAGTTTTAGGGTGAGGCTGGATAGGGTGGGACTTTTTTCACTGGAGCGCAAGAGGCTGAGGGGTGACCTTATAAAACCATGTGAGGCCTAGATAAGCTGAATGGCGAGTGTCTTTTCTCTAGGGTATGGAATTTCAAGACCAGGTGGTATATGTGTAAGGTGAGAGGAGAGAGATTTAAAAAGGGACAACTTTTTTTTAACACAGAGGATGGCTCACGTGTGGAATGAACTTCCAGAGGAAGAGGTGGGTGCGTGTACAGTTACAGAGTTTAAAAAACATTTGTATAAGTTCATGAAAAGGAAAGGTTTAGAGGGATAAGGGTCAAGCAGCTGGGACTAGTTTAGTTTGGGAACATGGCCGGTTGGACTGAAGGGTCTGTTTCCTAACCGTATGACTCTATCAGTCTATGAAATACTGCATCAAACAAGAAACAGTCATTCTACTGCTCAAAGTAAACACACATCACATCCAATCCCTCTCTAGATGACTGACTACAGGGAGGTACTCTGAGGTTATAAGGTAGAGCTTGAGATGAAGGCATTCACAAGTCTCCTCCCTCTACAAGGAATCCTTTCTAGTTTATATCCCCAGTATACAAGATCATTTCTCGCAACTCTTAAAGAAACTGGAGAATAAAACAATGGTGCAAGAACCTGTTAGAAGCTGAGGTGACATTCTATAAATTGTGTTAAAATAAAGAAATCTAGATACGTTGATTATCACTATATTTGCACAGTGTCACAGTCCCTGATTCCGAATGTGTGAGTAGAAAGACAAACATAACAATTGTAAGGTTTAGTTTCAAATTTGATCAGAAGCTGGCTCTATAGATATCTGTATCAGTATCTTTACCTGTACAAGGATCAAGCCTATGTTTCTATTTGTGTCTTTATAGGTACCTGCACAAACATCAGCACTTGTTGCATATAATGATGTCTGTAGTAATGAAAGCCTCTATCAGTACTTGTCTAATATTGATGCCTGTATTCATATTAGTGCCTGTCCAACAGCTGTCCCCGTACAGTTATCAATACCTGTTTAATAACTCTGCCTCAACAGCTAGCAATGCCTGTATCGATCAGCAAATACCCCAGCACTGAATCTCAAACTGAATCCTAATGCCGAGCTAGTCGGCTGCAGACTAAAAGGGATTGACACGGATGCAAAGACAGAGCCCTGATGATTCCAGGTCCAGAGATCACTGAAGTCACATGGGACCAATGTTCTGGAAAATCCAGTGTAAGCAGGAGTCAGCTTTTCACACCAGCTGACCTTGTAATGCCAGTGGAAACAGTTTCTCTTTATGTAGCCAATCCAAGTCTCTCAAATTCAAATACCTTGATTAAACTCTGCTGAACCTTGATGGTGCGCTGTTCCAGTTGCACCTCCTACACTACTAGCAATGCTGCCGACCAATCTCCTCCAGCACCCCCTGTCATTCACTCCAAAGTGCAGAGCCCAAAGTTTGTCCTGATATTACAATTAGTGCTAGAGCAGATGGTGACGTAATGGTAATAATAGTGACTTTGTAATCTGGGGTCCTAGGTTTTAATTGCCCAATAACTGCTTTATGGGGGATGGGGTGCGGGGGAGGTGGCAGCAGTTTAAATTAAATTAATAAGTTTGGAATTGGAAGGTCAGCTTTAGTAATTATGACAGCTACTTGATCAGGTGCTAGAATAGATTCCCTACAGTGCGGAAACAGGCCCTTTAGCCCAACAAGTCCACTGAGGAGTAACCCATGTCCCTCTGACCAATGCACCTAACACTACAGGGCAATTTAGCATGGCCAATTCACCTGACCTGCACGTCATTGGACTGTGGGAGGAAACCAGAGCAGACCACAGGGAGAACGTGCAAACTTCACACAGTTGCCCGAGGCTGGAAATGAACCTGGGACCCTGGTGCTGTGAGGCAGCAATGCTAACCACTGAGCCACCGTGCCACCATGTTAGCAAAGCCCATTAAGGAACAGAATCTGAAATCAACACTGAAGTTGCTGGAGAAACTCAGCAGGTCTGACAGCTCTGCGGGAAGAGAGCAGAGTTTACATTTCAAATCCTCTCAAGTCAGCAGAACCAAAACGTTAACCCTGCTTTCTCTCCTCACATGCTGCCAGACCTGCTGAGTTTCTCCAGCAGTTTCTACTTTTTGTTCCAGATATCCAGTATTCCACAGTTCTTTGTTTTATTTCAGGAGGGGGAGTCTGCCAGTGTCCGTATCAGTGTTTTTGACGTTTAACCTGAACAGGCCACTCTGTTCAAGGGCAATTAGAGGTGGCAACAAGAACATTGGCCAGGCCCCATGGAAATGGACTTGCACCGACGCACAATTCAATGTGCCATGCACAGGGTTAATGGCAAATATTTGACCAATTGATTTACTGTTGTCACGTGAACCGGGATTCAGTGAGAAGTGTTGTTTCGGGTACTGTACAGACTGATACACAGCACATCAGGGTAGCAGGACAGAGTGCAGAATACAGTGTTACAGCTGCAGAGAAGGTGCAGAGAGAGAGAGAGAGAGAGAGAGAGGAGTTCAGAATTAACATTTGAGAGGTCTGTCCAAAAGTTTGTTAATAGCAGGGAAGAAGCTGTTCTTGAATCTGTCAGTACGTGCATTCAAACTTTCATGATTTGGAGATGCCAGTGTTGGACTGGGGTGTACCAAGTTAAAACTCACACAACACCAGGTTAGACTCCAACAGGTTTATTTGGAAGCACTAGCTTTCAGAGCTCCACCTGATGAAGGAGCAGCGCTCCGAAAGCCAGTGCTGGTGTTGTGTGATTTTTAACTTCAAATTTTTATAAACATTGAAAGATCTGCGGATGCTGTGATTCAAAAACTTTCATATCTCCTGTCCGGTGGAAGAGGGTTTAACTGGGAGAGGAGGGGGTGTTTGATTTCTTTTCCAAGGCAGTGGGGAGTATAGATGGAGCCTGTACCCTTCAGAGGGAGAGGAAGGTTCGCATTGGCAAACGGGGCTGCCAGGAGGAAATGGAGAGGATTTGGTTCACTCCCACCTCCCTCCACCACTACCAGTGCCAGGCAGACCCCAGTTTGTGTGTGTATGTGTGGAGGTGGGGGCTAGGGGAGGAGGTGCAGCAGGCAGTCGGCTGCACTGCTGCCTGTGACCAGGAGATGGCAATCTAAGCCTGCGCTCGGGGAGCCGGGGCAGGTCTACAATGAAAAGTCTCATCCCGGGCGGAACACGGGCTCGGAACAGCCGGGTTTGCAAGTCGCTCGAGTTACAGGTTCATTTACCTTCGCTCTTGAGAGCTCTTTCGTTCGGGATGTGCGCCATCTACACAGCCAACGACCGGAGTAAACAAATATATCACCCAGGGGGGAGGAGGAGGAGGAGGAAAGAAAGAGGGTCAGATTAGAAATAGTTATTAAACAACTACAACAAAGGTATATATTAATTTTACAACAAATTGGCTCAGTCTATCATTAGCTCAACGAGCTAACAGGTAGATACAATTGTTTTGTTTTTAAAAAAGTGTTTAATCTTCAGACCCGGGGTGTCATTTTAAACTATTTTGAAAGGAAGGGAAGCCACTCGGCCCGTCGATACTACCCCTCCCGCAAAAAAACCCATTGAAACACACGTTTCTGACCATAAATTGGGAGGGAGGGAGAGCTATGGCCTCCTGCGGGTCAAAATGGGACCGGCAATGTTTATTTATTTTGAAATCCGACCTTTCTGGCTCCACTTTTACACACCACACACACACACAGAGTGTTACTCAAGACCGGCTCCTGTACACAGAGAGTTTCTGCAAAGCAAGGGGGGTGGGGACGGGACTCTGGGTTGTCCGGGGGGGAGGAGGTGGGTGGGGAGTCTGAACCCTTCTGGGCACCTGCTCCAGATAATCCGGCAGGCTCTGGGCTGGGAGTGTCCGGGACACGGTGAGGACTGAGTCAGTCCTGCACGGTCTCTTTGAGTTCTGCTTTCAGGGCGCCCCCTCCCCACCTCCCGCCGTCTCTTTTCGGTCCCCCAGCCAAAGCCCCGCAGCTGCAAGCGGCACAGGGGATAAAGTGAGGGCAAAATTGGAGGGGGCTGTAGGAGGAGAGGGTAAGGCAGAGAGATGGGAAGGGCTGGATGGAAGGGGGAACCAGGTAGGACGATGCAGAGGGATCAGGAGAACCGGATTAGGGAGAAACAACAGGCCACAGGTCCTGATGGACTGCCCAGTTCTGGAAGAGTTTGCTTACTCTCCTGTGAATCTCTAGGACAGTGTACAGCGTATACTCTGTGTGTGTGTGTGTGTGTGAAAGACAGAGGCGTAGTGAGTCTGGGTGAGAGCCTGCGTGAGAGACTGCAAATTGGAGGGTGAGACAGTGTGTGTGTGTTTGAGAGAGAGAGAAAATGCGAGGCTGTGTGTGAGAGAGACTGTGTGTATGACATTACGTGTGAGGGGGAGACTGTGTGTATAGCAGTGCGTGAGGGGGAGACTTAGTGTGTGTTTGACAGTGTGTGTGACTGTGAGATTGTATGCGTATAACAGTGTGTGTGTGAGACTATATGTGTGTATAACAGTGTGTGTGAGTGAGACTGTGTGTATGACAGTGTGTGCAAGAGACTATGTGACTGTGTGCATGAGAGTGTGAGGGGTGATTGTGTGTGTGTGTGTGTGTGTAAGGGATGCACTCAGTGCATATGTAAGAGAATGAGACAGTGTTTGAGGTTGTGTGTCTGTAAGAGGAGACTGTGTGTGTGAGTGAGACAGTGAGGGTGAGTGTGTGTAAGAGAGGGGAGACAATGAGTGAAGGAGGGTATTTGAGAGTGACTATGTCTGGGTGAATGTGTGAGGGAGACAGTGCGTGCGAGTGAGGCAGAGATTGAGTGTGAACGAGGGAGATGATGAGTGCCTGTGAATGTGTGGTAAGAGATAGGGAGACAATGAGTGAGTGTGAGGGAGAGACAGTAAGTGAGGGAGTGTGTGTGTGGGGATGAGTGTGTGTAAGAGAGAGGAGACATCGAGTGAGGGAGAGATATTGAGTGCGGGACACACTGAATGAGGGTGTGAGGGAGACAGTGTGTGTGGGGGGGGGGAACAGTGAGGGTGTATGTGTGTAAATGAGGGAGACAGTAAGTTTGTGTGTGAGTGTGTGAGAGTGAGGGGGACAGTGAGTGTGTGAGGGAGACGGTGACTGTGTGTTGTGAAGGGGAAGTGAAGGTGTGTGAATGTGTGTGAGTGAGCGGGACAGTGAGTGTGAATGTGAGCGTGTGTGTAAATGAGGGAGTCAGTGAGTGTGTACGTGAGTGAGTGTGTGTATGAGTGAGTAAGGGTGAATGTGTGTGTGTGTGTGAGGGGGACAGTGAGTGTGTGTGAGGGGGACAGTGAGTGTGTGTGAGGGGGGAACAGTGAGGGTGTGTGAGTGAGTAAGGAAAAGTGTGTGAGTATGAGTGAGTGAGTGAGTGAGGGAGACTGTGTGTGTTGAGGTCTCCCTCCCTCCCTTGTATGAGTGAGTGAATGAGGGGAACAGTGTGAGTGAGTATGTATGTGATGGGGGACAGTGTGTGTGTGTATGAGTGAGTGAGGGAGACTCTGTGTGTGTGTGTGTTGAAGTCTCCCTCCCTCCCTCTGGCCCTGTCTGTCTGGAGCTTGGGGCTGGGGAAGTGCCCGCTCTGTGGGGATATGAACAGTCAGACCAGGCACCGGGCTGTGGTGCGAAGCGGCCGGTGGAGTTCCTCCTCGCTGGAAAGCCGCGAGATCTCTGGGAATGTCTGGCCGGCTTTCTCTCTCCCTGGGAGGGAGAGGGTGCGCAGAGCCAGCTCCTGAGCTGCCCGGGCAGCTGCTGCAGGGAGCGGGGGTGGGGAGCTGAGCTGACTGCTCCAGCCCTCTCCCTGGGCAGGCTCTCCAGACTGCTCGCCCCTTCAAAGTTGGTCACAACTCGCGAAAAGGCGTCAAACTCGCACCTGGTTTCCAGCCGAGGGGAGGTGAGGGAGGGAGGATTGGGTTAGACAGCAATATAAAGAGAACAATCCCAATTCCTCCCCAAGGGCTCCCTTCTTTCACCCGAAAACCGCAAAGGAAAAACGGCCTCACATCTACCCTCTGCTTCCTCTGTGTGTGTGTGTCTCTACATGTGTGTGTCTGTGTGTGTGTGTGTGTATCTGTGTGTGTCTGTGTGTGTGTGTATCTGTGTGTGTCTCTACATGTGTGTGTCTACATGTGTGTGTGTGTGTCTACATGTGTGTGTGTGTCTACATGTGTGTGTCTGTGTGTGTGTCTCTACATGTGTGTGTCTGTGTGTGTGTATCTGTGTGTGTCTCTACATGTGTGTGTCTGTGTGTCTGTGTGTGTGTATCTGTGTGTGTCTCTACATGTGTGTGTCTGTGTCTGTGTGTGTATCTGTGTGTGTCTCTACATGTGTGTGTCTGTCTCTACATGTGTGTGTCTGTGTGTGTCTCTACATGTGTGTGTCTGTGTCTGTGTGTGTGTGTATCTGTGTGTGTCTGTGTCTCTACATGTGTGTGTGTCTGTGTGTGTGTCTCTACATGTGTGTGTCTGTGTGTCTACATGTGTGTCTGTGGCTGTGTGTGTATCTGTGTCTCTACATGTGTGTGTCTGTATCTGTGTGTGTATATCTGTGTGTGTCTGTCTGTATCTGTGTGTATCTGTATCTATGTGTGTCTGTGTCTCTACATGTGTGTGTCTGTGGCTGTATCTGTGTCTGTATCTGTGTCTGTCTGCATCTGTGTATGTGTCTGTGTGTGTTCGTGTCTCTGTGCGTGTGTGTGACTGTGTCTGAGTGTGTATATATATATGTCCGTGTGTATCTGAGTGTGTCTGCATATGTGTGCGTGCCTGGTGTGTGTGTGTGTGGCTGTGTGTGTGTTCATGTGTGCAGAGTGGAACAGAGACAGACAGACTGGGGAAGAGGGACTTTGAGGGAGAGCGGGAGACCGAGTCTTCGAAAGACGGATAGGGACTTGGAAAAAGAGAGAGACATGGGAGGAGGGACAGAGAGGAGCTTGGAAAGGGGGGTGGGGAGGCGGAATTAGAGAGAACTAGAGAGAGGCTTGCAAAGAGGGAGAGAGAGGAGAGTTTGGAGAGAGAGTAAGGTGGTGAGTAGAGAGATAGATATGGAAGTGAACAGTGGCCGGACAGAGAGAGAGAGAGAGGATAAGCAGAGCCGGAGAGAGGGAAGGAGAGAGACGGAAGGGATGAGCAAACGAGAGGGAAAGTAAAATGAAAAGTGAAAACGCTTCAATCTTGTGCCTAGCTGTGGGTTTCCCCCCAGCCGGTGTCACGGCCGGCTGTACATCTAACACATGTGGGAACGAACCGCTTTCACTCCGCAGTGAGTAATGTTTTATTATCAAATCAGCTACAGAGAGACACAGAGAGAGAGAGATGGCTTACCTTCGTACTGTCAACGTACAGCAGGGTGACTAGAAAACAGTTGATCAAGTTTAGAAACGATTTCATGTTGCTGGTTTAAATATTGTATCCCAACAGAAATCAGGCGAAGGGCCGAGAGACCCCCAAAAAAAACTTCTACTGTCGTCAATTACAAAAAAAAGAAAGTTGAAGGAGATCTCTCGCCGTCAATCCACTGGTTTCACTGTAACATCCCCCGAATGTGAATAAAGCATGAATTTTCTCTCTTCGCTCGCTCTCTCTCGCCTTGCGGGCTGTCCACTCCTCGGTGCCCCCTCTCCCTCTCCTTCCACGGGGCGAACAGACTTCAGATCCTCGCCCGAACCAGCTGCAAAAAAAAGACCCAAGTTCGCTCGGCGGAGACCTTCCTCTCTCTCTCTCTCTCTCTCACTCACTCACACTCACACACAGACAGACAGACAGAATGGATCCGTCTCAAACAGCTGCTGGCGACCGAAGGTGGTGTTGGAGTTGGGAGGGAGGAGGGGAAGGAGAGAGAGAGAGAGAGAGAGAGTTGCTTGAAGCCCAACTTGTCTTCAGACACACACAACAAAAAAAAATTCTCTCTAAATATAAATGTGTCTATCACCGAAATTTCAAATCCAGGATGTCGATGCACTTGAGACTCCAACACAAATCCAGCGCAGAATTTGGAAAATGGGGATTAAAAAGCTTTTATCCAGACCTACATACAAAAAAATAAATCTGTATATGTATTTATAGAATGACAGCCAACAGAGTGAAGGAAGTGCTGGTTGGTACTCTGATAGCACACGCCTTGTGAGAACACAGCGTCTGGTGCAGATTGCTCGGGTTAACTTCTCTTAACTCACTCTCACTGGCTCTGAGTGTGATGACTCGCCGAAGGGGCGTTTACAAACCGTAATGCACTGTATATCCACCCCTCTAAAAATTCTTCTAAAAAAAGCTAAGTTTTCTGTGCGAAAAGGAAAGAACAACCATTTTTTTGAACTCTCTCTCATTCTGTCTCTAGTTTTGCCCCCTACCTGGGTTTCATCCGTGCTTCGGTAATTCCTGATGGGAACATTATCTGGGGTTGAGAGAGAGGCAGAGAGAGAGACTGAGAGACATGCCAACTGGATAAAGTCACTCGGCCCTTCGAATTTATTCTAGCATTTCCTAAATCCATGGCTGATCTGATTCTTAATCTCAATACTACAGTCCAGCATTTCCCCAGATAATCTTTCACGCCTTCCTTTGGTCATCGATCGAGCTCTCCCTTAAAGTGTGTAAATGTTTTCTGTCCTTTTTGAGGACGAGATTCCACAGACCCACAACTCTGCCCCTGGTTCGAGATTCTTCCACAAGAAAAACATGCTTTCAAACTGGTCAAGTTCCCTCAGGGTCTTACCTTTTTCAACTAAGTCATCTTTGACTTGTCTAAGCTCCAGAGGATACAGACTTAGGCTTTCCGCGTAAGGCAATCTCCTCTGAACTGCTTCCAATGTATTAACATTGTCACCTCAGCACAGTGACCAGGACTGTAAGTAAGACTCCAGATGGAGTTTCACCAGTCCTTTGAAGCATTATCTCCTATTTTTGCATTCAGCTCCCCTCTCAATAATCTGGACATCAAACACACACAACACCCCCCCCCCCCCCCCCCCCGCCCCCAGAAGTTTCTGGGAAAGCTCAGCAGGTCTGGCAGCATCTGTGGAGAGAAAGCAGAGGTAATGTTTCAGGACAAGTGACCCTTCCTCAGAATCTCTCCTGAGGAAATAAGAGATTTGTGATTCTTACAGTCCCTCGGCAGCTGAGCAGGACTGGTGAACGTTGGGCTGGGTTTCCAGAATTTATACCCTGAGCATCCTGAGGTGAATCCCATCCAGTCCCGGCTACCAATCGACCTTCAATCAGGGGCTCCTCTTATGGTCTGGGCGATTGCCTCCCAACCTTATCTACTGACCTTAAATGAAGACAGCTTATCTGACTGACACCACATTTTTAAACAATTTTTAACCCACCCAACTCTCTCAACCTCTCACTCTGAGGTTGGCAACATCTTTCATTGTGGAAAAACTCAGTGCATCAAGTGACCCTTTACTAAGCACCTCTGAAACCAAAATCAAGCGAGGGACTCTCCTTTACAGTGTATCCGTTAAGGGCCCAGTGGGAAGCGTTCCCAGAACCATTCTTGATTTTGTTCAACTTACGGTTTTGTTCTCAGACATGGATAACAACTCAGATCCTTTAATTACTGGAGAAAACATTTAGACACAGAGTGAAACCTAATTCCGTGGATTAACAAGGAGAGTTGGTATTGAAAATACAAGAGCAAGGGTGGAAATTTGAAAAAAAAATCCATTGGGTTCAGGTTTCTGGGATGTGGGGAGGGTTAAGTGTCATTTAATGTAGTGAAGGTGATGCACAATGCATTGATGCTACACTTTTGTACGCGAAATAAGATAAACTTGAAGGGCCTGTGTTATTATTACAAGATTCGAATGTAGTGGGACAGGCTCCATGGATGGTGGACAGTGTACTTAACAGCAACAGGTAACAGTTCACACTCGAAATGGAAGCTTCTGTAAGTGAGTCTCTCTAATGTGTGTGTGAGTCTCACTAATGTGTGTGTGAGTCACTCTAATGTGTGTCTCACTAATGTGTGTGTGTGAGTTTCACTAATGTGTGTGTGAGTCTCTCTAATGCTTGGCACCACCTCACAGTGCCCCAGCCCTGCCAACCCTAACAACTGGTTACATGGGAAGGACCTGGGATTGTAAAGCCTGAACAGTATATCCTACAGTGCCTTTCTCCCCACACCTGAACCCGAAAGGCGTTTCACCAGAATTCCCCGTTGGATTTTTCTTGCTCCTATGGCCCTCGGTCTGCGCATCCTACTCCACATTTTAAACCCTTTTCTAATCTTGAAGGCCTCAATTAGCCCCCTCCCAGTCTCTTTTCTGGAGATTAAGATCGTCACCTCTGTTGAAGCTTGCCTGACAGTTGTCCATTCCTTTCTCTTCAATGCCTCCCTGTCTGGTTAATAAAACAAACAGAGATATTCTTGCTCTCTCTCTCTCTTCTCCCTCCTCTATATCTGCAACCATTTCTTTGCCTACCTCTGAGAATGTAACTATTATATTTCCCTGTCAGATAATGTTGGTTTTAAATTGTCACCGGTCACCTGTTTCTCGAACTTTCTTTCTGTGTCTAATCTCCCCCTATCTCTTTCTGTTTCTACATATATATGTACACACACATATAGACTATATACGTATAATTATGTACACAGTATCAAATTATACTCACACTATATAAAATTATATACACAGAGACTATATATAATTAAATACATAGCGTAAATTATACGCACACTATATAAATTTATATACACTAGACTATATAATTATATACACACTATAAATTATACTCATTTAAAATTGTATGCACACAGACTATATATACTTATAGACATACTCTATAAAATTCGATGCACACTATATAAAATTATATATAGACTTTGTATACTATATGCACGCTATATAAAATTATACTCACTAAAATTATATGCGCACGCTATATATAAAATTATATATGCATATAATCCGGCTCGCCTCTATGTTTCTGTAACTTTCTATTGTCATGAATTACCATGACTGATGGGCAGGTATGGTTTAGTCTTTTTCCTGTGTGCAGATAATGCTCTAACCCTGTCGTTAGAACTGTCAGGGGAAAATAGCGGGAGAGGGACGGTAGCCCTCCAGTTCCCTCCGTTCTCTCTTAATATACTCGGCTACCTCTTGACCAACTTCCGATGCCTTCTGTTTTATTCGCTTTCCACTCAGTCTCTGTCTGTCCCCCTACTCCTTTTACACCCCTCTCAACTGCCAGGCCTTTCCGTATTAGTTTAATTCCCCGCTGGGTCCATTTCTCATTCCGTGCTGTTCAATTAAACCCGCGCACGCCAACTTTGGAAAGAGGACAGCGGCTTCCAATGTTCCCTCCACAGCGGGCGAGGTATGGGAGGAAGAGGGATTTCGAGAGAGAGAGAGAGAGAGAGAGACTGGAGCCCAGAAAAGTCACCGATCCAGGAGGAGTTAAGACCCGAGAGAGCAAGCCGCAATCTCAGTTCAAGGACCATCGGGAACAGACCGCTCACCAGCAGGAATACCGCGGTCTGACGGGAGAGCAGGAATCTGAGTGCTCTCCTTTGGAGTTGGATGAGTGTTCTATTCTCTTTTATTTACAGTAACCGATTTCTTAAACCCACCCCCCTCACACATCCCCACCCCAGCCGCCTCCCGTCCCGTCTGCCTTCCTCTACACTGCTTCCTTGTCGAGTAAAAAGTGGGGTAAGAAGTGAGAGACACGTATACTCCTCTCCATCTCTCACCCTGCACCTATACCACTCCCCCCAGTCTCTCACCCTGCACCCATCCCTCTCCCCCCAGTCTCTCACCCTGCACCCATCCCTCTCCCCCCAGTCTCTCACCCTGCACCTATCCCTCTCCCCCCAGTCTCTCACCCTGCACCCATCCCTCTCCCCCCAGTCTCTCACCCTGCACCCATCCCTCTCCCCCCAGTCTCTCACCCTGCACCCATCCCTCTCCCCCCAGTCTCTCACCCTGCACCTATCCCTCTCCCCCCAGTCCCTCACCCTGCACCTATCCCTCTCCCCCCAGTCTCTCACCCTGCACCTATACCACTCCCCCAGTCTCTCACCCTGCACCCATCCCTCTCCCCCCAGTCTCTCACCCTGCACCCATCCCTCTCCCCCCAGTCCCTCACCCTGCACCCATCCCACTCCCCCCAGTCTCTCACCCTGCACCTATCCCTCTCCCCCCAGTCTCTCACCCTGCACCTATCCCTCTCCCCTGTCACTCACCCTGCACCCATCCCTCTCCCCCCAGTCTCTCACCCTGCACCTATCCCTCTCCCCTGTCACTCACTCTGCACCTATCCCTCTCCCCTGTCACTCACTCTGCACCTATCCCTCTCTCCCAGTATCTGACCCTGCATCTATCCCTCTCCCCCAGTCTCTCACTCTAGACCTGTCCCTCTCTCCCAGTCTCTCAGCACCTATCCCTCACTCCCACTCTCACTCTGCATCTATCCCTTTCTCCCAGTATCTCAGCCTGCACCTATCCCTCTCCCCAGTGTCTCACTCTGCACCTATCCCTCTCCCCTGTCACTCACTCTGCACCTATCCCTCTCTCCCAGTATCTGACCCTGCATCTATCCCTCTCCCCCAGTCTCTCACTCTAGACCTGTCCCTCTCTCCCAGTCTCTCAGCCTGCACTATCCCTCACTCCCACTCTCAGCCTGCACTATCCCTCACTCCCACTCTCACTCTGCATCTATCCCTTTCTCCCAGTATCTCACTCTGCACCTATCCCTCTCCCCAGTCTCTCACCCTGCACCTATCCCTCTCCCCCCAGTCTCTCACCCTGCACCTATCCCTCTCCCCCCAGTCTCTCACCCTGCACCTATCCCTCTCCCCCCAGTCCCTCACCCTGCATCTATCCCTCTCCCCTGTCACTCACTCTGCACCTATCCCTCTCTCCCAGTATCTGACCCTGCATCTATCCCTCTCCCCCAGTCTCTCACCCTGCACCCATCCCTCTCCCCCCAGTCTCTCACTCTAGACCTGTCCCTCTCTCCCAGTCTCTCAGCCTGCACCTATCCCTCACTCCCACTCTCACTCTGCACCTATCCCTTTCTCCCAGTATCTCACCCTGCACCTATCCCTCTCCCCCCAGTCTCTCACCCTGCACCTATCCCTCTCCCCCCAGTCCCTCACCCTGCACCTATCCCTCTCCCCCCAGTCCCTCACCCTGCACCTATCCCTCTCCCCCCAGTCTCTCACTCTGCACCTATCCCTCTCCCCTGTCACTCACTCTGCACCTATCCCTCTCCCCTGTCACTCACTCTGCACCTATCCCTCTCTCCCAGTATCTGACCCTGCATCTATCCCTCTCCCCCAGTCTCTCACTCTAGACCTGTCCCTCTCTCCCAGTCTCTCAGCACCTATCCCTCTCTCCCACTCTCACTCTGCATCTATCCCTTTCTCCCAGTATCTCACTCTGCACCTATACCACTCCCCCAGTCTCTCACCCTGCACCTATACCACTCCCCCAGTCTCTCACTCTAGACCTGTCCCTCTCTCCCAGTCTCTCAGCACCTATCCCTCACTCCCACTCTCACTCTGCATCTATCCCTTTCTCCCAGTATCTCACTCTGCACCTATCCCTCTCCCCAGTGTCTCACTCTGCACCTATCCCTCTCCCCCAGTCTCTCACCCTGCACCTATACCACTCCCCCAGTCTCTCACCCTGCACCTATACCACTCCCCCAGTCTCTCACCCTGCACCTATCCCTCTCCCCCCAGTCTCTCACCCTGCACCTATCCCTCTCCCCCTAGTCTCTCACCCTGCACCTATCCCTCTCCCCCCAGTCTCTCACCCTGCACCTATCCATCTCCCCCCAGTCTCTCACTCTGCACCTATCCCTCTCCCCGTCACTCACTCTGCACCTATCCCTCTCCCCCAGTATCTCACTCTGCACCTATCCCTCTCCCCAGTGTCTCACTCTGCACCTATCCCTCTCCCCTGTCACTCACTCTGCACCTATCCCTCTCCCCCAGTATCTGACCCTGCATCTATCCCTCTCCCCCAGTCTCTCACTCTAGACCTGTCCCTCTCTCCCAGTCTCTCAGCACCTATCCCTCACTCCCACTCTCACTCTGCATCTATCCCTTTCTCCCACTATCTCACTCTGCACCTATCCCTCTCCCCAGTGTCTCACTCTGCACCTATCCCTCTCCCCTGTCACTCACTCTGCACCTATCCCTCTCTCCCAGTATCTGACCCTGCATCTATCCCTCTCCCCCAGTCTCTCACTCTCGACCTGTCCCTCTCTCCCAGTCTCTCAGCCTGCACCTATCCCTCTCTCCCACTCTCACTCTGCACCTATCCCTCTCCCCAGTGTCTCACTCTGCACCTATACCACTTCCCCAGTCTCTCACTCTGCACCTATCCCTCTCCCCCAGTCTCTCACCCTGCATCTATACCACTCCCCCAGTCTCTCACCCTGCACCTATACCACTCCCCCAGTCTCTCACCCTGTACCTATACCACTCCCCCAGTCTCTCACTCTGCACCTATACCACTCCCCCAGTCTCTCACTCTGCACCTATACCACACCCCCAGTCTCTCACTCTGCACCTATACCACACCCCCAGTCTCTCACTCTGCATGTGTACCATTCCACTTGATGAAATGATTTATATCTTGGAAGGTGCCGGTCTGTGACACGGGGAGCTCCGCCCAATCCCTGATTAAGCTCTAGGCACGTGATCACCCACCCACTACTTAAACATCAGAGTCCCTACTGCAACAAGTGATTGAGAGAACTGGATGGGTTTGCAGTGTGTAACAAACTACTCCATCAGTTAAAAAAAAATGCAGGTTATTGTCTTAGTTTTAATCGTTGTCTCCCGGGTGCTGATGAACTGCTGTAATGCATCAGGACAGCAGTGTGTTTGAACGACTTATAGACCCCTAGACCAGGCTGAGACAGTGTGTCCATCACACGGTTAGGAAGCATCCTGCTGGTGGGTCAGACTAGCTCCTTTCCCTGTGCTCGCTGCTGTGCAATAGCGGCTGATCTCAGGCCTCTTGTAGTGCAGTGGTAGTGTCCCAACCTCTCACCCACGTGCTCCAGAACATCTCTGAACGGGGTGATCAGAAAATACCTCTCCATGCTTTTTGTTTTTAAAAAAAAGTCTCTCTGCAGTGGGTCCCTCTGTCAGAGAGCGGGCTGTGAACTCCAGGATACACACTGTCACCAACTACCGGCCCCTGCCTCATGCAGGGCGAGGGTGAATAGACATTGACAGCAGGAGGAGTCTGCTGTGCTCAGCACAACGCGCTTTAAAATTAAAGTGCACTTTCAGGCAACCCTCTGGGTTCTCTGGCAGCAAGGTCTGGTCAGTGACTAGCCTTTACTCCCTTGTGTTATCCAGGGTAGGGCATCCAACAACTCACCTGCAGGAGACCGGACTCGCCTCCTCACTCCCCCACCTCCTCAGTCCCTCTTCACCCCCCACCTCCTCACTCCCTCTTCACCCCCCACCTCCTCACTCCCTCTTCCCCTCCCCCTTCCTCACTCCCTCTTCACCCCCATCCTCCTCAGCTCCGCTTGTCCCTTCCCCTTATCCACTGATTATAAGCCAGGAATCCAACCTGGAGCAGCTCCCAAGTCCCTTTGGAGTTCACTCTGGGATTTCCAGTTGGAACTGCTCAGCTCCTTGTCTTCATAACCTCTTCCAGCCCCTGCAACACTTATCATTCTTCAACTTCAGGTCAATTGCTCACCTCTCCCCACAACCCCTCCCCCCCCACCCCCCCACCCCCCTACCCCCTCCCACACACACCCACCCTACAGTGTAGGCCTTCCCTTTGGCTCTCTCCTTCGACCTTTCTCTGTGCCATTGTACTTTATGAGATAGTGATCCAGACCCCATTCGCTGACCCAGTGGTCGCTTCCCTCCACCCCCACTCCCCCGAAGTGACTCAGTGCTTTATGAAAGCAATTTGCGTTGTAAAACTGCAAGTAGTTACTGTCTCCCTGAAGACCATGCCTCAAATTCTACAATTGTGCCGAGCTCAAAAAAAGACAGAATAACTCTTGCTAACTTGCCAAATTCGTGCTATTTCTGGTGAAGGTTATTTTGGTCTTCAATTCCCCTTTTTTTCTTTCCCCTGTAATTACTGAGCTGTGTTTGACAGAGGGAGCGTTCAGCCTGCCCCCCAAATTCTCACTGCAGCCCCTCTCCCTATCAGTGACCCCCCAGGAGATGGGAGAGACCATTGTTATGAGACCCGGCTGCTTCCAGCCCTGTACTCGCTGCTGTGAAATAGCAGCTGGCTTCAGGCCTCTTGTGGTGCAGTGGTAGTGTCCCAACCTCTAAGCTAGGAGGTCCGGGTTCAAGCTCACCACCACCCCCTCCCATTCTGGGTGCCAACTTCTGTCCCAGTACGTCTCCTTCCGTCTCTCCAACTGAAGTGTAGCTGGGGACAATGTAGAGCGGACCCCACTCCTCTCCCCCCCTTCAGGGTTTGTCACTGGGTGCGTTAATGAAGGGTGGGGGACGTATGTGGGAAAAGGTGTATGACAGTCTCCTGAATCAGTCATTTCTGATGAAGAGCTTTATTTTTGCCAGAAACGTCGACCCCCCCCCCCGCCCCCAGCTCCTCGGATGCTGCCTGACCTGCTGTGCTTTTCCAGCACCACTCTAACCTTGGCTCTAATCTTCTGCAGATAATTGCAGGAGCGGGTTTGTCAAAAGGGAAGGGGTGGGGCGGGGGGGTCTCGAGTTACTGGGGAAACGGGAGGGAGGTGGTAGTTGGATAAGCCCCTGGGTGAACGCATCGATCAAATGCATTTCCCTTTTAATTCCATCTCCCGGCTGCTGTTATAAAAGGCAGGAGGGCTGTACTGTACATGCAGTTGCACACGTCCCATTCTCTGGGTCCCGATGAAACAATATTACAGCAGGCGAGTGCTCTCACGTTGGTGGGTCCCACCTGAAAGACAATAAAGGCGAAAGGGACCCCTGCCGAGGAGAAAGCGGACACTGCTGTCTCTCTGTGTTAGGGACAGTGCCCATCACCTCGCTGGGAGAGGCTTGGGTTGAACTCTGTTTTATAACCATTGTGCATTGCCCTTTGGAGACGGTGGACGGGGAACTGCTGGCTTTGAAAAGGGTTCTGTCACTGTCTGTCTGGGGAAGGACCGATTAGACCCGGGCCAAGCCTGAGAAGTGACATGAATTTGTCAGGAGGGCTGGTGCTTTCCAGCACACACACACACACACACACTCTCTCTCTCTCTCTCTGTGTGTCTCTCTCGCCCGCTCTCTAACGTTGGGATCAACGGGTTCATTGAACTTTAGTGAAACCGCAAATCGATTTCAGCTTGAAGCGGGAGGTTGGGAGTTCTCTGTTTTTCGGATGCTCACTTCCCCCTGCACACAACTCGGGACAGTTTCGTTTGACACTGAATGAAATTGGATCAGGCCGATAAATGAGTTGACTTAAAGCAGACAGAGAGAGAGAGAGAGAGAGATGGGGGGGAATTTCAATTGTTGCAACTAACTCAAGCCGCCAGGCGAAGCGACACAGGTATACACCGTGTCTGTCTCTAACAACGGCCACTCCTGGTCACCTTCCCTGTGATACTGTGTCTGGGAGGTGGCTTGGGTGGAATTTAAGAACTGTCATTAAACCAGTCACTGCGAAAAAAAAACAGTTCTTCACCAGGCAGGGAGATGGGGGAGAGCGATTCAGAACAATTCTTGCTAGGGTGGGTGGGTGGGGGACAAGGAGGTGAGCTTCTGTCTGGCTCGAACAAGGCACTGGGAACGGATGGTCAAAGGGGGCGGTGGAAGCGATTACATCAGAGCTTCGGAAAACGGTGTGAAGTGTCAGAACATTAGACTGGAGAAGGTGAATGGTCCCCGTGTGTGCGTTTCCCAGAATTTCCTAATCACTTAATTAAATATTAGAGAGTTGGACTGTAATTGGCAGGTCCACTTCAATTCTTCTTCAAACTGTAACAGGGACTGTGTGTGTCTGTGTGTTTGTATCTAGTCTATAACAGGGACTGTGTGTGTCTGTGGGTTTGTATCTCGTCTATAACAGGGACTGTGTGTGTCTGTGGGTTTGAATCAAGTCTATAACAGGGACTGCGTGTGTCTGTGGGTTTGTATCTAGTCTATAACAGGGACTGTGTGTGTCTGTGGGTTTGTATCTAGTCTATAACAGGGACTGTGTGTGTCTGTGGGTTAGTATCTAGTCTATAACAGGGACTGTGTGTGTCTGTGGGTTTGTATCTAGTCTATAACAGGGACTGCGTGTGTCTGTGGGTGTGTATCTAGTCTATAACAGGGACTGTGTGTGTCTGTGGGTTTGTATCTAGTCTATAACAGGGACTGTGTGTGTCTGTGGGTGTGTATCTAGTCTATAACAGGGACTGTGTGTGTCTGTGGGTGCTTATCTAGTCTATAACAGGGACTGTGTGTGTCTGTGGGAGTGTATCTAGTCTATAACAGGGACTGTGTGTGTCTGTGGGTGCTTATCTAGTCTATAACAGGGACTGTGTGTGTCTGTGGGTGTGTATCTAGTCTATAACAGGGACTGTGTGTGTCTGTGGGTTAGTATCTAGTCTATAACAGGGACTGCGTGTGTCTGTGGGTGTGTATCTAGTCTATAACAGGGACTGCGTGTGTCTGTGGGAGTGTATCTAGTCTATAACAGGGACTGTGTGTGTCTGTGGGTTAGTATCTAGTCTATAACAGGGACTGTGTGTGTCTGTGGGTTTGTATCTAGTCTATAACAGGGACTGTGTGTGTCTGTGGGTTTGTATCTAGTCTATAACAGGGACTGTGTGTGTCTGTGGGTGTGTATCTAGTCTATAACAGGGACTGTGTGTGTCTGTGGAAGTGTATCTAATCTATAACAGGGACTGTGTGTGTCTGTGGGTTTGTATCTAGTCTATAACAGGGACTGTGTGTGTCTGTGGGTGTGTATCTAGTCTATAACAGGGACTGTGTGTGTCTGTGGGTTTGTATCTAGTCTATAACAGGGACTGTGTGTGTCTGTGGGTTTGTATCTAGTCTATAACAGGGACTGTGTGTGTCTGTGGGTTTGTATCTAGTTTGTAACAGGGACTGTGTGTGTCTGTGGGTTTGTATCTAGTCTATAACAGGGAGTGTGTGTGTCTGTGGGTGTGTATCGAGGCTATAACAGGGACTGTGTGTGTCTATGTGTTTGTATCTAGTCTATAACAGGGACTGCGTGTGTCTGTGGGTTAGTATCTAGTCTATAACAGGGACTGTGTGTGTCTGTGGGTGTGTATCTAGTCGATAACAGGGACCGTGTGTGTCTGTGGGTGTGTATCTAGTCTATAACAGGGACTGTGTGTGTCTATGGGTTTGTATCTAGTTTGTAACAGGGATTGTGTGTGTCTGTGGGTTTGTATCTAGTCTATAACAGGAACTGTGTGTGTCTGTGGGTGTGTATCTAGTCTACAACAGGGACTGTGTGTGTCTGTGGGTTTGTATCTAGTCTATAACAGGGACTGTGTGTGTCTGTGGGTTTGTATCTAGTCTATAACAGGGACTGTGTGTGTCTGTGGGTTTGTATCTAGTTTGTAACAGGGACTGTGTGTGTCTGTGGGTTTGTATCTAGTCTATAACAGGGAGTGTGTGTGTCTGTGGGTGTGTATCGAGGCTATAACAGGGACTGTGTGTGTCTATGTGTTTGTATCTAGTCTATAACAGGGACTGCGTGTGTCTGTGGGTTAGTATCTAGTCTATAACAGGGACTGTGTGTGTCTGTGGGTGTGTATCTAGTCTATAACAGGGACCGTGTGTGTCTGTGGGTGTGTATCTAGTCTATAACAGGGACTGTGTGTGTCTATGGGTTTGTATCTAGTTTGTAACAGGGATTGTGTGTGTCTGTGGGTTTGTATCTAGTCTATAACAGGAACTGTGT
Organism: Hemiscyllium ocellatum; assembly: GCF_020745735.1. Classification (NCBI taxonomy): domain Eukaryota; kingdom Metazoa; phylum Chordata; class Chondrichthyes; order Orectolobiformes; family Hemiscylliidae; genus Hemiscyllium; species Hemiscyllium ocellatum. Next base: position 14,916,897 of record NC_083403.1, read on the forward strand.
GTGTCTGTGGGTGTTTATCTAGTCTACAACAGGGACTGTGTGTGTCTGTGGGTTTGTATCTAGTCTATAACAGGGACTGTGTGTGTCTGTGGGTGTGTATCTAGTCTATAACAGGGACTGTGTGTGTCTGTGAGTTTGTATCTAATTTGTAACAGGGACTGTGTGTGTCTGTGGGTTTGTATCTAATCTATAACAGGGACTGTGTATGTCTGTGGGTTTGTATCTAGTCTATAATAGCAACTGTGTATATCTGTGGGTCGTATCTAGGCTGTCACAGGGACTTTGTGTCTGTGGGTTTGTATCTAGTCTATAATAGGGACTGTGTGTGTCTATGGTTTTGTGTCGAGTTTATAAGAAGAAATTGTGCATCTGTGGGGTTATATCCAATCTTTAGAAATGGGTGTCTGTGTATTTGTAAGTCTACATGTGTTCATATTGTTGTCTTATTGTCTGTGTGCATTTAAGTAAATATGCAGATACATAAACTGATGCGAAGGTTTCTGTGTGTATTTGCATGCCTGCGTATTTGTCCTTTTGTGTACATCTCTGTGACATAGCTTTCTGTCCCAATTGCCTATGTTAATATGTGTATCTGTGTACGTTTCAGTGTGTATCTGTATCTGCTTCTATGTGTGTCTGTACACGTAGCGGTGGAGTTTTCTTCACCTGTACATGTTTCATGGAGACATGGAGAGGTTGCAGTCCTCTATAGACATTGTTGCACAGAAAAATACTCTGGAGGGATTATTTGTTTTTTTTTAAAATCACATGGAAGGACTTCCTTTTTAAGCAATTCTAATGAAGGCCTCACACAATGCCTCCCCTGTTCCTGGTACAAGGGTCCTCATGATAATCCAACTAATGCTCCATACCAGAGTGGGAGAGACTGGTAATGAGTTAATGCAGGGGAATGAGGATTGCTCAGAAGTGAGGTAAATCCCTCCCCTTCACAGTCCAATCACTGGTGGAGCAACACTTTGGGATAAAGGGCGGATACAGACACAATAGGAAGCCCATACATAGACAGTCAAAGTCGGGAGGAGTACTCTCATGGCCCCCAATTTGCTTCCAAATGTTCTTTTCACGCATTTCACTAAAGGAGACTGGTGCTCCAAGTCTGCACAGACTGGAGAGACACAAAGAGGTTTCTATGGTTTCAATGTATTTTCCTCTCTGTCTGTCTCCTTCCTTTTTTCAAAGTGTAATTAATTCTAATCTAGTTCTTGACCATATTAAACCGGACTGTTTCAGTCAGTCTGTCAAATTGACAGTTAATTGGCGCTCAATACCCGTCACCCTCTGTGCTTCCTGGTTTTGCTCCTGCATGGCCCAAGTTCAATTTTAACATTGCCCCCCTCCCCCCCCACCCCTCCCCCTAGTTCTGTATTCCCCCAGTAAGGGTAACAGTTTCTCTGTTTCTACCCTGTCAGAGAATTTTACCATATTAAAACACCCTGACATTTTACACTCAAAGGAACACGAGCTAAGTCTACGTGTATCTTTGGAATGTGTCTTTACATTCACGACATAATTCTACAATGCCATTCGGTTTCTCTAACCTCGCTTCTAATGAATCACTTTCTGACTGGCCCCTTTCTCAATATCATTTACCTCCCTTTGTTCCATTTCCCTTTTCCAACAACAACAACAACAAAAAGGGGCAATCTCAAGTCTTTAATTCAGTGCTCCAGGGAGCTGCTCTTACTTTCTCAAAGATTTGGGCCCACCAGTGTTACAGACCAGGCCCTGAACCTGTCCCTGTTGGCAGCAATGGCTCTGGCAAAGTGTATTTCCCATTAGCTGCAGTATAGTTTACAGTACAAGCAATATAAACAAGACCTGCAGCAAGTGGTAATCTTTACTTGCCTCTTACACAGTGACCTTGCACTCTGGATGGTCCTGAGTATTTTTTTGCCTTGTGGCAGCAGCGAGCAGGACTATAAAAGTTAACGTTGACAGGGTTTAGTTAGTGAGCAGTCCATGAACCCAGGCACGAGGAATGGCCTGTATCTGAGCTGCGCCTTCTCTGTAGGTCAGTGCCAGTATCAACAGAGCAACATGTTATTTAAAAAAAAGTAAACAACTTACCCAATTCTTTTCGATGCCCATGTTTATAACTCTCCCCGGTTGCTGGGTGTCGTATCCAAAGGGGGAACTTTTAAATCCCAGGAATTTTTTTTTTAGATTACTACAGTGTGGAAACAGGCCCTTCGGCCCAACAAGTTCACACCGACCCGCCGAAGCGCAACCCACCCATACCCTACATTTACCCCTTACCTAACACTATGGGCAATTTAGCATGGCCAATTCACCTGACCCCGCACATCTTTGGACAGTGGGAGGAAACCGGAGCACCCGGAGGAAACCCACGCAGACACGGGGAGAACGTGCAAACTCCACACAGTCAGTCGCCTGAGTTGGGAACTGAACCCGGGTCTCAGGCGCTGTGAGGCAGCAGTGCTAACCACTGTGCCACCGTGCCGCCCTGAGCTAATCTCGGAAAATTGGTAATCTGAAGCCCACATGTGACTGGGATACAGTTGGTAAAAGTGGGAGGGGAATATAGTTAAAGATTTGGGGGGGGGGGGGGAGAGAGAGAGAGAAGGGGCAGAGGAATTTGTTGGTTGGTGAAAAAAAATGTAAGAACATAGAACGCACCTGGAGAGAGAGAAATCAGTAAAAGGATGGCAGACAAACCGAGATCAACAAAATCTTTGCTGAACACCCTGGCAGTGAAGTACAATTAGGTAAACTTTGAGATGTTGATGTTAGCATTTTAAAAATAGAGCGTCCTGCTTATATCAAATGATACTGACGTCAAGCTCTGAGACAGTACAGAATAACAATCCATAATCCTATTAATGAATTGATTGGAGGCAGAAATGAGGAATGAGTATCATTCTGACCTGATTAACAAATGGCAGATACTGGGGGGGAGGAGGAGGGAGGGGAATTGAGAGTGGGGGATGGAGGGTGGGAGATGAATTAGACTCTTCAAGAGTCCAAAAAGAAATTAGTGTTGACTTTTACTAAGGCTCTTAATATCTTCATTGAATCTGTCTAATATGTGACAAATCTGGTTAAAATATCCTCATTAACCTCTCCAATTTTTTCAATAAGAAAGAACGCCATAGTTCAAATTAATGGTTCCATTAAAAAGGTCAATTCGATTAAAACTCAGCCTTGAGGGATCCGGCTGCATTTTTTGTTTGTTCTCTTTTCAAACAGTGGGTGTTGTGTTTAAAACCAGTCCCCACTCCTGCACCTTGTATCGGAAAGTAAGGAGTTACATAACTTTGGGAAAGGAAATAAAGCCCTCCGCTTTTTTTTTACTTCAGGAGCTATGGAGACGATCTTGTGCAAAGCGGCTTTGCACACACGTACTTCTCCACGCTAACACCCCGCAAAAAACTGCTTTCAACTCAGCCCCAGCAGACCTCGCCTGTGCAGCGGCGAGATGAAACGGAGGAGGCGAGGGTTGTCCTCCTGCAGTGCAGCCTTTGGACAGCAGAAGGCGCTAGATGCCAGCTTGCGGAGGCAGGGAGAGCGAGGTGAGTGCGCCCTCTGCCAGCTGAAGGGGGAACCAGCAATTACTCTGGAAATCTCTCCAGTTAAAGGCAGTACAGTTCACAGTGCAAGCAATATAAACATGGCCTACAGCAGTGGTAATCTTTATCTGCCTCTTAACACAGTTTTTAAAAAAAAAATCGCCCTTTTTAGATCCCTGCAGCCATTCAGCTCTCCTGATCCAGAAGTGGGTGGCACAGTGATTAGCACTGCTGCCTCACAGCGCCAGAGACCTGGGTTCAATTCCTACCTCAGGCGACTGACTGTGTTCTCCCCGTGTCTGCGTGGGTTTCCTCCGGGTGCTCCAGTTTCCTCCCACAGTCCAACGATGTGCGGGTCAGGTGAATTGGCCATGCTAAATTGCCCGTAGTGTTAGGTTATGGGTGGGTGGTGGGTCGGTGTGGGCTTGTAGGGCCAAAGGGCCTGTTTCCACACTGTAAGTAATCTAATCAAGTATAGATAACCACAAGTCAAACCCATCAGCTTGCTTCTTGCCACAAGTACCCTCTGCTCTGAGTGCCATGCTGCCCGCAGTTCGGCCCTCTTACTGCACTTGGTCCCTCCTGGGAGGTTTTACTCTCAAATCCTAACTAGGATCATCCTGATGACTTTAAAGTTGGTGCTGGTGACATAGGAGCCTTCAGCCCTCTGCTAATACTCACTGCAACATCATCCATTCAGTTTATCCTGTGGGTGTCCATAGATAGGAGCTGGAGTAGGCCATTCAGCCCCTCGAGCCTGCTCTGGCATTCAATATTATCAATGGCTGATCATCAACCTCCACTCCCTAATCCCACTCTTCCTCCTTTCCCTTGACCTCTGTAGCTACAAGAACTATATCTACTTCCTCCTTAATCCTTCAGCCTCAACCACTCTCTGTGGTAATGGATTCCACAGGCTCACCACTTCCTGGGGGAAGACTTTTCTCCTCATCTCAGCCCTAAAAGGGTTTCTCCTTATCTTGTAGGGCCAAAGGGCCTGTTTCCACACTGTAAGTAATCTAATCAAGTATAGATAACCACAAGTCAAACCTATCAGCTTGCTTCTTGCCACAAGTACCCTTTGCTCTGAGTGCCATGCTGCCCTGGTCCTGAACTCCCCCACCATAAGGAACATCCTTCCTGCATTTCTAGTCTTGTTTGATAAGCTTCTACAAGAATCCCTCCTCATTCTTCTCAACCCCAGTGAATACAATCCTATCCGACTCAATCTGTCCTTATTCGTCAGTCCTGCTATCCCAGGGGTCAGTATGGTAAACCCTTCCTGCACTCCCTCTAAAGCAAGAACATCCTTCCTTAGATAAGGAGACCAAGCCTGCACACAGTACTCCAGATGTGGTCACACCAAGGCCCTGTACAATTGCAGCAAGACATCCCTGCTCCTGGACTTGAATCCTTTCACTATGAAAGCTAACGCACCATTTGCCTTCTTCACCACCTGCTGTACCTGCACCCTCACTTTCACCGACTGGAGCGTGAAGACATCCAGGTCTCACTGAGTGTTCTCTCAATTTACTCTCAAATAATAATCTGCCTTTTTGCTACAGAAGTGGATAACCTCACATTTATGTTAGACTGCATCTGCCATGCATTTGCCCACTCACTTGATGTGCCTAAATCACACTGCAACATCTCTACCTTCTCACAGCTCACCCTCCCACCCAGCTTTGTGGAGTCTATTCAAATGTTAAGTTTGGTTCCATTATCTAAATCATTAATATATGTATTCTGAATAGCTGGGGTCCTGGCACTGATTCCCATCGTACCCCACTCATCTCTCATTGCCATTCGGGTAGAGATCTCTTCATTCCTACTTGTTGTCACCAGGCTTTGAGTGAATTTTCTATCCATGTCAAGACACTAGATTAAATCAGGGAATCGAGTTGGAAAGAAGGGTCTGTTTCCATGTTGCACAACTCTGTGACTCTGTGACAACCCCAATCCCATGCGCTTTACTTTTACAACTTCATGTCTTGTAGGGGACTTAGTCGAAGGCCTTCTGATAATCCAAATAATCTACATCCATGGGCTCCCCCGCCAATCAGCTCAAGGAGTCACATCCTCGAAGAATTTAGGTAGATTTATTGAGCATGATTTCCCTTTTGTAAATCCATGATGACTGTCTCTGATCCGACCTCTGTTTTCTAAGTGCTCTGCTGTAAAATCCTTGATAAAAGACACTAGCATCCTTCCCACTGGGCTATAACTCCTCGGTTTCTCTCTGCGTCCTTTTGTAAATAGTGGGGTTACATTTGCTGTCCTCCAAAATGCAGGAACATTTCCAGAGTCCATGGAATCTTGGAAGAAGATTCACCAATTCACCCAGTATTTTTGGGGCCACTTCCTTTCGTGCTCTGGGATGCAGATGATCAGGCCCTGGGGAGTAATCAGCACTCGATCCATGAGTTTCTCCAATCTACGAACGCAGACTTGATTCAGTTCCTCCCTCTCGCCGAACCCCACCTTCCCCGTCATTTCCAGTACGTCATCCATGTCCTCCCATGGGAAGACAGGTACAATGGGCTGACAGACTATTCCTTTGTTCCCCATTATGAACCCCGACAGCACCAGGACCACAGCAGCTCACCATTCCCATTCTCAATTTGGGATGGGCCAATAAATACTCAGAGGTCGAAACCTGTGGTGCTGGAAAAGCACAGCAGGTCAGCAGCATCTGAGGAGCAGGAGAGTCGACGTTCCAGGCATAAGCTTTTCACCAGGAATCAATAAATGCTCTGTCAGCCAAAGAGAAATGATAATAGACATCAAGCAAAGTCTAACATTTAGCCATATCGGGAGATGTTACAGCAGATGATAAAGGCTTGACCACATACGTGGGTTTTAAAGAAACATCTTAAAGGAATTAAAAATCACACAACACCAGGTTAGAGTCCAACAGGTTTATTCACAGGCACTAGCTTTCGAAACACTGTTTCTTCATCAGCTAATGCTTCCAATTAACCCTGTTGGGCTATAACTTGATGTTGTGTGATTTTTAACTTTGTACACCCCAGTCCAACACAGACATCTCCGAATCTTAAAGGAGAAGAGAGAAAGGTCAAGGACAAGGGATTGCTCGCAGCTAGGTGGAGATAACTGGGATTTCTCACCCCAACAGGGATGTTCGAGAGGCCAGGTTAAGGAGGAGCTCACAGAACCTGCAGGGTTGTGGGGCTGGAGGTGGTCCGAGAGTGGGACTGAATTAAGGCATTGACAGCAGCAACTCTGATTGGCCTTGGGTTTACTGAAGGTGGATGACATGGGAGACTGCACCAAATGTAAAGCCAGGGCATGTTTCGCCCAGCATCGCTGCCGGGCCCGCAGTCATCCCCCCCCCCCCCCTCCATTTCAATTCCCCTTCCCACTCCCTCTCCAACATGACCACCCTCGGCCTCCTCCACTGCCACAGTGAATCAGGTCGCAGACTAGAGGAACAACATCTCACCTTCCGCCGGGGCAGCCAGCAGCCCAGAGGACTCAACGTTGAGCTCTCCAATTTCAAACAGCTTCCCTTCCCATCCTCCTTTCCAGCCCTTCCCCCTCCCTTCCATTCCTCTGACCCTTCCTTCCAGGTGCCAACTGGATCCATTCCTACCATTGGCCAACCAGGTTGTACCCTCTACCTGTCTTCACCTATCCCCACTTCACTACCCTGCCCTCACCACCCCTTTATCTGCAGCTCCCCCCCTCCCTCCACCCACCCACCCTGAGTCCTGAAGAAGTCCTGAACCTGAAATGGTGACTTCTCCACCTCCTGATGCTGCCTAGCTTGCTCTACTCTTCCAGCCTCCTGCCTATCTATGCTCTGTACCTCCCACCCCGGACAATGTGCCCACTCACCTCCCACACTCATTTATTGAACTGTGAGGTACTAGCTAATGGCAAGAAGTTTCAGGCAAAAGGTGGATCTGGCCCAGTCCTCCCCACCATACCCTGATGATCCATTGCTGTACGAGGGGCACTCTGATATCAGCTCCCCTCTGTGTTCCTGAGGAGGCCAAGCCCACACCGTGGAGCTCAACTGGGTGAAGCAACAGGATCAAGAGGCAGCCGTCATCAGGAGATCGGCTTCCCTGGAAATTGCACAACCAAGGCTCCAGTCGCTCAGACCAAGGCACCTTGCTCTGCCAGTCCATTACACAACCCACCCCTGGGCTTGGATCACCCTGTTTGGTTTCACTCTCTCTCTCACGCTTTGCTGCTGGTCTGTTAAATGTGAAATGTAGATGAAGCAACATTATGGTGAAAGAGTGAATCAGCACCCTTTGCTGTTTCCTGCTTTTTAATGTTTCAGTTATGATTCTCAAAGCTTTCTACCAATCCTGTGTGTGAGGGTGTGTGTGTGTGAGGGTGTGTGTGTGTGTGAGGGTGTGTGTGTGTGAGGGTGTGTGTGTGTGTGAGGGTGTGTGTGTGTGAGGGTGTGTGTGTGTGTGGGTGTGTGTGTGGATGGGTGGTGTGTGTGTGAGGGTGTGTGTGTGTGTGGGTGTGTGTGTGTGAGGGTGTGTGTGTGTGTGGGTGTGTGTGCGTGAGAGAGTGTGTGTGTGAGGGTGTGTGTGTGTGAGGGTGTGTGTGTGTGTGAGGGTGTGTGTGTGTGTGAGGGTGTGTGTGTGTGAGGGTGTGTGTGTGTGTGGGTGTGTGTGTGTGAGGGTGTGTGTGTGTGGATGGGTGGTGTGTGTGTGAGGGTGTGTGTGTGTGTGGGTGTGTGTGTGGATGGGTGGTGTGTGTGAATGTGTACGTGTATGTGTGTGTGAGAGAGTGTGGGTGTCTGTGTGTGCTTCTCTCCTCTTGCTTTATGTAATTTCGAACAACTCCAACCCTGCTGGGAGCACACTGAGTTCTGGTGAATTGAGGAATTGGGTATAAAGATGGCTTTAAATTAACTCGGGGTGGGGGGGGGGGGGGGGGGGGGAGGAATGGGGTGATGGTGGGAGAGTCTGTGTGGACGGATACACAGGCTTATAAAGGTACCCTGCACTGCAGGCTAGCTGTTTCGATAATGCTACTCAGAATGTGACAGGAAGGATCGGAGTGTGTATGCATTAAAAAAAGCTGCAAGTAGAATCAATGTTAGCAGGGGGTGGAAATGGTAAAAAGTCTAAATCAATGGCTCTTTACTTAGAAACACTTAATATTCAGAACGAAATAAGTGAATTGACAGAACAAGTACAGGTTAATGGGAATGATCTTATAGCATTACAGAGACATGGTTACAAGGAGGTAAAACTGGGAACTAAATTGACTCATAAACACTTTCAATACAAAAGGCCCACAACTAATCTGACTACATAATCCCATATTCAAATTCCTGGCTCATAGTCCTGATGATTGTGGAAACACAAGTGTTTATCTGAATATTACTTAAATATTTTTGTTTCTGACATAGTTTGAGACTCCTACCACCCTCAGCAAAAATTGCTTTTCCTCAATCGCTCCCTTAGCTTTCGAGCTGAACTATATATCCCCTGGTTATTGACCTCTCTACTAATGGAAAATGTGCCTTCCTGTCCATCCTACACACCTCAATCTTACAGACTATTATCAGGTCCCCTCTAAAACGTAGCTGCCCCAAGGCGAACAACCCAACCTCTCCATTGTTTCCTCATAGCTCAGACATTCCAGCCCAGGCAGCATCCTGACAAACCTCTCCAAGTGCAATCACATCCTGCCTTTAATGTAGTGACCACAACTGCAAGCAATACACAGTTGTAACTTAATCAGTGTTTCACACAGTTCCAGCATAATCAGCTAAAATAAAAGGCAAATGGCCCATATGCCGTCCTAACCAGCTCCTTTAGATCTTCATGACTTTCCAAGTCATACAATCACACAGCATGGAAACAGGCCCTTCAGTCCATCTTGTCCATGCCAACCACATTTCCCAAACTGAACTTGTCCCACATACCTGCGTTTGACCCCTATTTCTCCAAACCTTTCCCATTCATGTACCTGTTCAAATATCTTTTAAATGTTGCAACTGTACCTGCATCTATCACTTGCTCTGGCAGTTCATTCCCCATCTTTTGAGCCTTCCACAAGTGCATTACCTCTCAATTTTCTGCGCTGAGTTCCCTTTGCCAAGTCCCTACCCAGTTAGCCAATTTGTTGCTAATCTTCTGCAGTTTACTGAAATCCTCCTCACTATTTGCCAGCCCAAATAATTTTCATCTCATCCACAAACTTCTTGACCACAACACCTACATTTATTTCCAAACCCTTGATATAAACCACAAAGCACTTGCAAAGACCGGGGCACAGGCCTTGTGAAACCCCATTAGAAGCAGATTTCCAATCACAGAAACATCCCTGTGACATTGTCCTCAGCATCACGTCTCTCAGCCAGTTCTGGATCCACTGGTCCACGTTTGCTAGGACTGCTGTGGTTCTCACATTCTTGGTCAGTCTGTCTTGAGGGACCTCATCAAAGCTCTTGCTAAAGTCAATGTAGACTAAATGAAATGCATTACTCTCATCAACACTCCTCAGATATATGTTTGTGGGTAGGTGATATTCGAAAGGATGGTAGCACGGGGAGGGTGATGAGGTAGCTTTGTTAGCATAAGATTGAATAAATAAGATACACAGGAAATGATCTTGGAATGGATGACATACAACCCTTTCAGGTATAGCAAGGGGAAAAAGATACTGATGAGAGTAATCTATTGGACCCCTGTAGGGCAGGAAATAAAGCAGTAGATAATCAGAGCATGTAAAATTCATAGAATCCACACAATGTGGAAGTAGGCCATTCAGCCCACTGAGGCCAAGACTGGAATTGAATACAGGTCCTTGGTATCATGAGGCAGCAGTGCTAGCCATTGAGCCACTGTGCCACCCATTAGCAGAATGAGGCAGAGTGGTTAGCACTGTTGCCTCCTAGTGCTAGGGACCTGGGTTCAGTTCCAGCCTCAGTGAGTGTCTGTGTGGAGTTTGCATGTTCTCCCTGTGTCAATGCGGGTTTCCTCAGCATTCTCTGGTTTCCTCCTGCAGGCCAGGTGAATTGGCCATGCTAAAATACCCATCATGCTTGGTGCATTAGTCGGAGGGAAATGGGTCTGGGTGGATTACTCTTTGAAGGGTCGGTGTGGGCTTGTGGGGCTAAATGGCCTGTTTCCACTCTGTAGGGAATCTCAACTAATCTGGTTGACATTAATGATTGTGTACAGTGAGGAAATCAAATTGGCGAAGATAGCCGCACTAACATATTCATAGGGTATTGTTCCTTTCTTCTAGTTGCTGATGAAATCATCACTCAAGACCAGAATTTCTTTCCTATCTTGTTTAATCTTATCCATTGGCGCAGAGTGAGCTCAGAGTCAACCACACTGCTATGGGTCTGGAGTCACCTGGGGGAAAGACCAGTTAAGGATGGAAGATTTCCTTTAGAGGAGAACATCAGTGAATCATATGAATGTTTGTGGCTGAAAACAGTGATTATATGGTTCCCATTAGGCTAGCTTTTTATTCCAGCTTTGGGACATTTTGCTGGAACAAATTAATGTGGATCCAACCCGTGATAAAACTATTTTGGCTCTGGTAATGTGCAATGAGTAAGGTTTAATGACTGATTTCAGGGTTGGGGAGTCCAGAACTAGAGGGCATTAGTTTAGGGTGAGAAGGGAAAGATATAAAAGGGACCTAAGGGGCAACTTTTTCACACAGAGGGTGGTGCATGTATGGAATGAGCTACCAGAGGAAGTGGTGGAGGCTGGTACAATTGCAACATTTAAAAGGCATCTGGATGGGTTTATGAATAGGATGGTTGAGGGGGATATGGGCCAAATGCTGACAGATGGGATCAAATTAGGTTTGGGATATCTGGTTGGCATGGGCGAGTTGGATCAAAGGGTTTGTTTCCGTGCTGTGCATCTCTATGACTCTAAGACTCTAAATGGTCCCTTTTGCACATGGTGGAATTTAACATTTAGCTTGAGTGTGAGCAATCAGGGTCAGAAACAACTGCAGTCGGTTTAAATAAGGGGTGAAAGTTGGTTGGGGTGGACTGAGAAAGGTGGTTGAGGCACAGCGTTTCAGAGAATAGTTCATGACTCATAGCAAAGATACATCCCATTGAGGAAGAACGATTCTCAGAAAAGGTTAAACCCACCATGGTTAACTAAGGAAGTTAAGAATCGTATCAGATTGAAACAAAATGCATTCAATGTGACCAACATTAATGATAAACTGAAAGATAGTGGATGGTTGAAAAGCAACAAAATGTGACCAATAATGGTGTGGAAGAGAATAAGCAATAAGTGCAAGTTGGCAAATAACAGAAAAATGTCCAATAAGAGCTAGTTAAATAATCATCTACTTCCCTCTTTAATTTCTTCATTGAACTTGTCTCTTCCACACTACTTTATCTGTGAAAACGCTTTTTATTTAATCATTTTTATTTAAATGCTTTTCATGATATTCCACTTGCTTTAGATTTGTGCTTTCTGAATGGACATGTTTAAATGGACATCTCCTCTGTAACCATCCTATTGAAAGGCTGAGTAGAGCTTCTGGTCTTAAGCTGAGAGATGATTCAGATCAGGGATTGTGGTCAGTGATTGTGGAGACAATCAGGCAATGAAGTTATTTGAATAAAGTCCGAAAAAAAATGCGGAAGCTGTAAATCAGAAACAGAAGCTGAAATTGCTGGAAAAGCTCAGCAGGTCTGGTAGCATCTGTGGAGAGAAATCAGAGTTAACGTGATCCTTCCTCAGAACTGATGAAGTTATTTTGTTGTTTCCGCAAAGTAGATGGGTCATTCCTACTTTTCTACTTTTTAGGGCGGCACGGTGGCACAGTGGTTAGCGCTGCTACCTCACAGCGCCAGGGACCTGGGTTCAATTCCCGCCTCAGGCGACTGACTGTGTGGAGTTTGCACGTTCTCTGCGTGGGTTTCCTCTGGATGCTCCGGTTTCCTCCCACAGTCCAAAGATGTGTGGGTCAGGTGAATTGGCCATGCTAAATTGGCCGTAGTGTTAGGTTAGGGGTATGGGTGGGTGGTGGGTGGGTGTTGGCTTACTTACTTACTGTAAGTAATCTCTACTCTAATAAAGTGATTGGACGTCGGTTTTGCACAGGTGACCCTGTTTTTTCCCATTCATTATATACGATCGCCGCAGAACAGAAAGGTATAAGGAACTTCTGGTTTCAATACATGTATAATCCCTAATGTCTATCAGGTCTAATGCCTGGCCAAACTTTCTCCCTTAACTAATATTAAGGATCGACGTTCGTGGAAAATTAATTTGTACAATGAGTGGCTGCTCTGTATTCCCAGACAAAATACAATCTGCACTTCATGTTAAATCTTTTTAAGATTAAGATTGATACATCTTCAAGCACTTAGAATAAAGAGATCAAGAATATAGGGAGCATTGAGCTGAACATTTAATGAACTTATTGAAAGGTGGACAGGACACAAGGCATATCTACTGTGCTCCTGTTTCTTATGTTCTTTTATTAAAGTAATTCTGGGCTGTTTATGAGAGTCACAATGAGGCAGACTCATTATAAGAAAGCTTCCTGACAACACTGCCAAATGACACTGCAAATAACATAACTTAATATCAGACTTCAATTAGAACAAATGTACTTCTTAAAAAGAAAACTTCCTTGATTATTTGCAAAATCTATATAATTGATAGATGACTGATGACTATCCGGCTGCCTGCCTAATGACTAAATTAAGTCCTGTTTGACTATGTCGATACCACTTTTATAACTGATTCCTCACTGCGTCACGTTTTGGCTTTTCAAATTTGCCAATTCATGCTGGACTGCAGTTTTGCTGTCCTCAGGCCAATTTTGTTTTGCTAAGTTAAAACAGTTCCTTCTAGAAGGGCTTTAGGCCAAGGATGAAGCCTGGATTGAGATGAAGTGTGTGTGTGTGTGTGATGTACAGCATGGAAACAGACCCTTCGGTCCAACTTGTCCATGGCTATCAGATATCCTAAATCAATCTAGTGTCATTTTTCACCACTTGCCCCATACCCCTCTAAACCCTTCCTCTTCATATACTCATCCAGATGCTTTTAAATGTTGTAATAGTACTGCCTGATTTCTTGTTTGTCTTCTATCCCTGGTCAATGTCAGAATAAATGTTTGTTTACCAGATGAATAGCTCTTGGATCATGCTATGTGATAAGTTCTCTTCGCCTTTCCCCTACATGGATTGCACTGACGCTGAAGTGTTTGGGAATATGCCCTGGGCATCACGAAGGTTGTCTGTGATCTGACTGGAATCGAAGGCAAAACCTTGGCACAACATCTGATCGAACGTTCACCGTCTGTGACAGTGCAGCACTCCCACAGCTGACATGATCGCCTCCTGGTGGGGAATGTGATTACAAAACCTTAAGATTTCAGGTAAACTTTGTTGAGGGGGACCTCGCCAAGGAGGACACAGTGCCTTGATGATTAGAGTCAATTCCCCACAGTATGGAAACAGGCCCTTTGGCCCAACAAGTCCGCGTTGACCCTCTGAAGAGTAACCCACCCAGATCCATTTCCCTACCTTATATTTACCCCTGACTTGGCAATTTAGCATTACCAATTCACCTGACCTGCACATCTTTGAATTGTGGAAGGAAACTGGGGCACCTGGAGGAAACCCACGCAGATGCGGGGAGAATGTGCAAACTCCACACAGTCACCCAGGGCTGGAATTGAACCTGGAACCCTGGTGCTGTGAGGCGGCAGTGCTGGCCACTGAGCCACCTATACTGCCCCTAGATACTGAAGGGGGTGAGCACTTTGAGGGCTTGCCCTAGCTCAGCAGAAGCAGGCTTGTTGTGATATCGAGTCCCTCTGCCTGTATCTCCAGCAGCACGTCACTCCATGTTTGAAAGGAATTTTCTTCACCCTTCACCCACAATCAACTTCAGCTTGTCTAAGAGACGCTTGCCACCAACTGAATTTGCCCCAGGTCCCAGCGCCATGTTCCTGCTGGGATAATCAAACTGCAATATCTTCCAGTACAACAGTATGCTGATTGTAAACTTCCTACCGATGTGTTCAATCTATCTGTACCGACAGCTCACCGCACCCCCCCCCCCTCTCTCTCTGAAACATCCAGCAGCTCTCTGCTCTCTGACAAACCCTCAGTCTGCTCTTTCTTTACATTTCTTGCCCTTTTCTCATGGGGGTAGCCCAGTGTGGAGTGGCTGCAGGACCATGGTAAAAGAAAGATTACAATTTTAAACTGAATTTTATTACTTTATTTACTACTTTATACAGAGAAGAGCTGTAATGTTGAATTTTTAACTTATTTCTTTATTTTTCTACTTGTACCTAAAACCTTGCAGCTAAGGTGGTGCCCGGAGTGCTGACTTTGTACATTTTTCACTGTACTCCTGTATCCCTCTACCTTAGTACATGTGACAATAACACTTAATTTCTAATTCCTTGTCACAGTGCCCTTCAAAAGCTCTCAGCTCTGGAATTCCCTCTGTAAATCTCTCTTCCTCTCCTGCTCTCTCTCTCCTATGCACCAATCTCTAATTGAGCTTTCATTTATCTGTTGCTAATCTCTCCCCACACAGCTCGGTGGCAGGTTTCATCTGAGAATGTTCCTATAAGAACATCAGACACTGGAACAAAAATAGGCCATTCAGCCCATCGGGTTTGCACTGCCTTCCAACATGATTACAGCAAATCTGATAATCCTCAGATCCACTTTCCTGCTTTTACCCAGCAACTCTTGAGCCCCGTTGCTGACTGTAAATCCATCTCAGTCTTGAATGCACGTATCAACCCAGCCTCAACAGCCATCTCTGGTAATGAACTCCACAGATTCATCATGCAAAGAAATTCCTCCTCATTCCTGCCTTAAATTTGCGACCCTTTCTTCTGAGATCATGGCGGCTGGTTCTAGACTTGCCCACAAGGGGAATAATGAGCTTCCCATATCGACCTTGTTAATCCTGGGGCAGCACAGTGGCTCAGTGGTTAGCACTGCTGCCTCACAGCGCCAGGGACCCGGGTTTAATTCATGCCTTGGGCAACTGTCTGTGTGGATTTGCACATTCTCTGCGTGGGTTTCCTCCGGGTGCTCCGATTTCCTCCCACAGTCCAAAGATGTGTAGGTCAGGTGAATTGGCCATGCTAAAATACCCATCATGCTCGGTGCATAAGTCAGAGGGAAATGGGTCTGGGTGGGTTGCTCTTTGGAGGGTCAGTGTGGACTTGTTAGACTGAAGGGCCTGTTTCCACACCGTAGCTAATCTAATCCCCTGAAGAATCATGCATGTTTCAATAAGGTCTCCTCACTTTATTCTTCTTTTTGAAACATTTAGGAACATTTTATGGATATAGAGGCGCCACATAAATTCAGGGATTGCTTGCTTTCCCGAATTAGCACCAGCAAACTGCAAGGCTGTGCTTATTGCCTGTTTGTTCTGGAAAGATGCTGCAGCAATGATGAAATGAAGCCCAAAAGACATTAACGGTGCACTTTAACAAGCTGACTAATTTCACAGGCTCCAAACTACCCCACTAACTGAGTTTCAGATGCTAAATTCACCGTGGTAGCGATCAAACTGTAAACCTTGGGGACTTGCTGCATCAGCTCCAATCCATTTATCCACTTGGAGACCTGGATTATAGAATCAGCTTTAGACAGTGAAAGAGACAGTGAGACACCAAGAAAGAAGGAAAAAGATAGTGAAAGAGATAGCGAGAGACTAAACAGACGTTTGCACTATGAATTGGTACAAGACCAACTATTGCCTCTTTATAAACAGTACATAGAAGATGCTGATTAATTGAAAGTTACAGTACAGTGCCAGAACAGGCACTAGATAAGTTACGTAAACAGCCTACAAAATGCAGATCTGTCCAAATGAAGCCTCTCAAATTAATTACAACCAAATTAATGGCAATCTATCTCAGAGCACAACCTTGCAGGATATCAGACACCATCTCAGGAAGCAAAGCTCAAGGAAACTCCTTCACTGTGGTCAAGGGAGGGCAAACAAACACAACTATATTGTCCGCTATTCAGAAATGGAGCAGAGGTTATATAATCTAATTGTGCAATGTTACACATTGGCCTGAGCCACAGAGTTCAGGTCAGAGTGCTCTGTAATCATTAAATCACTATAACACTTTAGGAGGCACACCCATACACCGAGACACACGCACACACACACACGTGCTCACACACACACAGACATACGTGCACACACACACACACACACAGAGACATACACATACATATACGTGCACACACTCATTCACACACATGCATACACAATCACACACACGATCACACTCACACACACAGACACATGCAAAGGGACGTGTACATGCACACGCACTCACACTCACATGCACACGCTCATACCCACTCATATACGCACACACGCACACACACACTCAAACACACACATGCCAAAATAAATGCACAGTCACACATCAGCACCTTTGTATACATAAACCAATGAGTCAAATTATCTAAACTTGCATCTTTTAAAATCAGAAGTCACATGATGTCAGATTATAGTCCAACAGGTTTAATTAAAATCACAAGCTTTCAGAACGTGGAAGACCTCATCTGACGAAGAGGTAGCGCTTCAAAAGCTTGTGATTTTAAATAAACCTGTTGGACTATAACCCAGTGTTGAGTGACTTCTGACTTTCTCCAACCCAGTCCAACACCAGCGCCTCCACTTCATGTATTTTTTAAACTGTCGGATTGCCTTGATAAGGAAACAAAAGTTCAAATATTAAACCTTGCAAAGGAAGCACAGAATTCAGAAACCATGGAAGCCAGAAATGCCTTCTGGTCACTTGGGTGAAGCTGTGATGGTGCTTCATGCTGGGAAGGGCACTACCATGCTGTGTTATACCAGGCAGTGCCATACCATGCAGTGCTATACCATGCAGTGCTATACCATGCAGTGCCATACCATGCTGTGCCATACCATGCTGTGCCATACCATGCTGTGTTATACCATGCAGTGCCATACCATGCTGTGCCATACCATGCTGCATTATACCATGCTGTGCCATACCATGCTGTGCCATACCATGCTGTGCCATACCATAATGTGCCATACCATGCTCTGTTATACCATGCAGTGCCATACCATGCAGTGCCATACCATGCAGTGTCATACCATGCTGTGTTATACCATGCTGTGCCATACCATGCAGTGCCATACCATGCTGTGCCATACCATGCTGTGTTATACCATGCTGTGCCATACCATGCAGTGCCATACCATGCAGTGCCATACCATGCTGTGTCATACCATACTGTGCCATACCATGCTGTGTTATACCATGCAGTGCCATACCATGCTGTGTTATACCATGCTGTGCCATACCATGCTGCATTATACCATGCAGTGCCATACCATGCAGTGCCATACCATGCAGTGCCATACCATATTGTGTCATACCATGCTGTGCCATACCATGCTGTGTTATACCATGCAGTGCCATACCATGCAGTGCCATACCATACTGTGCCATACCATGCTGTGTTATACCATGCTGTGCCATACCATGCTGTGCCATACCATGCAGTGCCATACCATGCTGTGCCATTCCATGCTGTGCTATACCATGCTGTGCCATACCATGCAGTGCCATACCATGCTGTGCCATGCCATGCAGTGCCATACCATGTTGAGCCATACCATGCTGTGCCATGCCATGCAGTGCCATACCATGTTGAGCCATACCAGACAGTGCCATACCATGCTGTGTTATACCAGACAGTGCCATACCATGGAGTGCCATACCATGCAGTGCCATACCATGTTGTGTCATACCATGCTGTGCATTCGTGTTGCTGAAGCATCAGTAAAGGGCCTGTTATGAGGCAATGATGGTTTGGTGATTACACCATGAATAGCTAATTCATGGGAACATGGGCTTTAAAGGTGGAGTTTCATTTCAATTAAATATGAAATTGGGAATTTATCTTTAGTTTCAGGTACCATGGTAACATGGTCACATGGTCACTAGCATGACAGTGGGGGCATGTGGAATTCTCTGCCACAGAAAATGGCTGAGGGCAAACCATTGAATGTTTTCAAGGAGTTAGGTACAATCATGGTCCAACTCGTCCATGCCGACTAGATATCCTAACCTAATCTAGTCCCATTTGCCAGCACTTGGCCCATATCCCTCTAACCCCTTCCTATTCATATACCCATGCAGATGCCTTTTAAATGTTGCAATTGTACCAGCCTCCATCACTTCCTCTGGCAGCTCATTCCATACACACACCACCCTCTGTGTGAAAAAGTTGCCCCTTAGGTCCCTTTTAAATCATTCCTCTCTCACCTTAAATTTATGCTGTCTAGATTTGGACTCCCCCATCCTGGGGAAAAGACCTTGCTTATTTACCCTATCCATGCCCCTCATGATTTTATAAACCTCTATAAAGTCACCCCTCAGCATCCGCCACTCCAGGGCAAACAGACCCAGCTTGTTCAGCCTCTCCCTATAGCTCAAACCCTCCAACCCTGTCAACATCCTTGTTAATCCTTCCTGAGCTCTTTCAAGTTTCATGACTCCGTTCCTATAGCAGAGAGACCAGAATTGCACACAGTATTCCAAAAGTGGCCTAACCAATGTCCTGTACAGC
This sequence comes from Hemiscyllium ocellatum, assembly GCF_020745735.1. Lineage (NCBI taxonomy): Eukaryota > Metazoa > Chordata > Chondrichthyes > Orectolobiformes > Hemiscylliidae > Hemiscyllium > Hemiscyllium ocellatum. Next base: position 14,936,055 of record NC_083403.1, read on the forward strand.
CACAACATGACCTCCCAACTCCTGTACTCAATGCACTGACCAATAAATCTCAGGGCTAAAGGGATTAAAAGATATCAGGAGAAAGCAGGAACAGGGGACTGAGTTAGATGATCAGCCATGATTGTATTGAATGGTGGAGCAGGCTCGAAGGGCTGAATGGCCTATTCCTGCTCCTATTGTCTCTGTTTCTATGAATCCAAGTGACTCACTAATAATCTTCAAGGAAGGAATTCTGCCATCTCTTCCCGGATGTGATTCCAGATCCACAGCATATGGATGAGTCTTCACTGGCCACTAGAATGGCCCAGCAAGCCATTTGGTTCAAGGGCAACTGGGAGTGGTTAACAAACACTGCCAGCCCATGAAATGCCCACATTCTTTGAAAGGTGAAAATAGACCCATGCTTCCAATCAGCCATTTAAAAGAAAAGTTGCTTTTAGGGTGGACACATCTACAAATTTAATTATGAGAAATCATATCTCACTAACCTGATTGAGTTTCTTTGGAGAAGTAACAAAGATGATTGATGATGGCAGAGTGGTGGGCGTGATCTATATGGACTTCAGTAAGGCATTCGACAAGGTTCCCCATAGGAGACTGGTTCACCAGGTTAGATCTCAGGGAGAACTAGCCACTTGGATACAGGACTGGCTCAAAGTTAGAAGACAGAGGGTGATGGTGGAGGGTTGTTTTTCAGACTGGAGTATGTAACCAGGGGTGTGCCACAAGGATTGGTGTTGGGTCCACTGCTTTTTGTCATTGGATGTGAAAATAGGAGGTATAGTTAGTAGGTTTGCAGATGACACCAAAATTAGAGGTGTAGTGGACAGCGAAGAAAGTTACCTCAGATTACAATGAGATCTTGATCAGATGGGCTGAGGAGTGGCAGGTTTTTAGTTTCTTGAAGGTGGAATGCTCGGTAGACAGAGCAGTGAACAAGGGGTTTGGTACACTTCCCTTTATTGGTCAGTGCACTGAGTACAGGAGTTGGTATGTCATGTTGCAGCTGTACAGGACATTGGTCAAGCCACTTTGAAATGCTGCATTCAATTCAGGTCTCCCTGCAAGAGGAAAGATGTTGTTTAACTTGAAAGGATTTAGAAAATATTTATAGTATGTTGCTGGGTTGGAGGGTTTTGTGCTTTGGAAGTGACTGAATAGACTGGGGTTATCTTCCCTGGATGTTGGAGGCTGAGGGGGTGACCTTATAGAGGTTTATAAAATCACGAGGGGCATGGATCAGGTAAATAGACAAGGTCGTTTCCCCAGGGTGGGGCAGTCCAAAACCAGACGGCATAGGTTTAGGTTGAAAGGGAAAGGATATAAAAGGGACCTAAGGGGCAACTTCTTAACACAGAAAGTGTTGCGTGTATGGAAAGAGCTGCCAGAAGAAGTGGTGGAGGCTGGTACAATTAAAAGGCATCTGGATAGGTATATGAATAGGAACGGTGTAAATGGATATGGGTTAAGTGCTAGCAAATGGGACAAGATTGATTTAGGATATCTGGACAGCAAGTTGGATGGAAGGGACTATTTCTGTGCTGTACATCTCTATAACTTTATGTCTCTATAATTTTGTGCAAACTCGATAAAACAAGGTGAGTTTCAAATGTTAGTTCTACTGGGCACTGCTGCCTCTTCTGCACAGAAAGTGAAAGTTCTCACATACTTGTTTCAGAATGATGTTTAGTCTGGGTTGCAAACATGTAAGTCAAGACAATGAGATGTAGGCAGCAGATCAAGGCTGTGCTTCGGGGCATTCGATTCAGTGTCCTCGGATGTCCTCCTGTTTCTGCACTGTCAGCGATGTTCTTGTATTTCTGACTTTGACTACTTCCCTGACTGGAGTATACACACACACACACACACACACACACACACACACACACACACACACACACACACACACACCAGCGCACACATACATGAGTGAGTACACACATGCTCACACACACACAGACACCCATTCACACATGCATTTGCACACATACACACATAGACACACACACACAAACCGAGAAACTCACCCATACCCACGTGGGCACACACATGCACACAAACAAGCACACACACATACCCACACGCACATACACATACACACACACACACACATCCCCACATAAATTGACACAAACATACATATGCACACACCCCCTCACACAAATACATACATGCACATACACACACAGACACACAAACATACCTACAGTGTACACACATGCACACACACACAAACACACGCATGCACGCATTCACACACACAGACACACACACGCGCACGCACACACACACACACACACACACACACACACACACTCTCTCTCTCTCTCTCTCTCTCTCTCTCTGCAATGTAATTGTGCAGCAGGTTTTCGACATAAAGCATTGGGATGAGGTGCTTTGGGAGACAGCTTCTCACGATCGAGGGAGTAACGTTAATTGAAAGATAACAAATCCACACCACCATGCCTGTGGTCTGCTGTGGTCATGCAGTAATAAAATCACTCAGGGTCAGGAACAATCTCAGGTCAGTGAGAGTTTAGCTCTGATGACGATGAGCTTGTACAATGGTAACTACTGAGTGCCATTGAAAGACTTTTTATTTTGTGTTCCTGGGCTGCATGCATGCATGGAAAACTCACTGATACTGCTAGATATAGATCCTGAATTTAGCCAGCTCTCAGATTAATGCACATGTGAGTGTAAGGATTCTGCTCAGAGCTCCTCATGAAATGTGTTTCTGCTTCAGCCCGAAATACCATTCTCTGCCTTTCACACTGTTCTTGCAAGGTAGGTCCTTTTATCTTTCTTCTTCATTCTTACTTCTTGCTCTCTCTCGCCCTCCTTCTTCGATTTGACTTTGGTTCTTTCTCCATCGCTTTTCCTCTCTGTGCTGACCCCCCCCTCAGGTTGGTTCCCACTGCCACCACCTGCTCCCCCACTGCTCCAAGTAAAGTCCCTCGCTCATAATCCCCCTTGTCATCTACAAACCCGGCGATTCCATTGATACACCAGCTTTGACAGATGACACGTTTTACCTTGCTGTAATATCTATCACCTATCCTACTCAAACTGTGCTGTTGTCTTTATCCCTAAACCTTGCTGTCTTCACCGCCTCCCCCCCCATCCACCTCGCCACCTCCTCTGGGAATACATCCTTCTGGGTGCGTCTCTATCCCCTTTCACCTCTCATTTAAAAGCCTGGTCCTACCCATTCAAACATCACTGCCAGCCTTTCACTCTTCTTCTGCCTTCTTTCTTCTGCCTGTCACCAAGTCCCCCTTTATTTACATTTGGAGAGTCTTTGACACTGTTCCAGCTTCCTCGGTGCCAGCTCTCCGAGTGAAATGAACCTCCAACACTCCTGTTTATATCTGTCAGCCAGGGCTCCCTGATTGGACCAGGTTAAACAGTCCCAATCAGGGAACTCATATTCTCTGAGATCCATCTGGCCAATCTCATTAAAACTGCTACAGCCCCATCTCTAACTCTCCTCATAATCTTGAATGTCTCATTCTTCCAAAACCCCAGAGACTATGGATTCAATGCACTCAGTCTCTCCTTGACCAGCGGTCTCATCCCAGCTTCCAATCTAAGGAACCTTTGTTGTACTTTCATAAGTTCACATGAAATAGTAGCAGAATCAGGCCATTCAGCCAATTGAGTCTGCTCCACCATTCGATCATGGCTGATATGCTCCTCACCCCTATTTTCCTGTCTTCTCTCCATAACCCTTCAACCCATTACTAATTAAAAATCTGTCTAGCTCTTCCTTAAATTTACTCACTATCCCAGCATCCACTGCACTTTGAGTTCACAACAAATTCACAACCCTTTGGGAGATCTAGTTTCTCCACAACTCTGTTTTTAATTTGCTACCCCTTATCCTAAGACTGTGGCCTCTCGTCCTAGAATGCCCCACAAGAGAAAGCATCTGCTCCACATCTATTTTATCATTACCTTTTATCATCTTGAGTCCCTCAATGTGAGCTTCTCTCATTCTTCTAAATTCCAGAGAGTATAGGCCTCAACTGTTCAAATCTCCCTTCATATGACAAATCCCTCATCTCTGGGATCAGTCTGGTGCACCTCCTATGAACTGCCTCCAATATTGTCTTCGATGCGGGTATTGGATTCTGGGTAATCCAAGATGGAGGATGGGAAAAATTTCTGGGGGTAAGAGCTTCTCCTTTTTTGAGGTATTTTAGGTCCTGGAGGTGATTTCCTCAAATTCCAGGAGCAGCAATTACTGTTTTATATGCTGAAAAAAAAAGTCAAAAAACAGGCAGGTTTAAAAGGGAGAAGAACAGACAAAGGAAGCACATGGTGAGGTCAGTGCAGGAGAGAGAGAAAGAGAGAGAGAGAACCTGCACAGTTACTGCTTTTGCTGTTTTGAATTCATGTATCGCTGGACATCGGAGTGCGTCTAGGAAAATGAACAAACAGTAAAATTCACAACTAATCTTGGAGGAACCTGTTTGGGAAAAGTTCACAGCACAGAGTCAATTAACTTAATTGTTGTTTTAAGTGTGTCCAGCAGAAAGGCTGCAGTAGTGATAGAGTGGGTTCTTTCTTGATTATATGTTTTTGGAGATATGTCTCCTGATTAAACTTAAAATATAAGCCATAGCTATTAATTTAACCTGGGGCAGTGTTTTGTAGAGAAATAAGACGGTGTTATTTTCTGGGTTTGTAGGTTGTGAAAGAGCAAAAATGGCCTTTGCAGTGAGATGTACTTCTTGTCAGATGTGGGAGTTTAAAGAGAGTTTAAGGGTTACTGCGGATTATATCTGCCATAAATGCTATTGGATGCGAATCTTATTAGATCGAGTGGATCAGTTGGAAAGACAGTTAGAAGCAATAAGGAATTTGCAACAGCAATAGGATGTGATGGATGGCAGTTATAGGGAGGGGGGAAAGTCTCAGATACAGTCACATAGATGGGTTAACTCCAGGAAGGGTAAGAGAGGTAGGCACCTAGGGCAGGATTCTTTTATGGATATACCCATTTCAAACAGGTATGCTGTTTTGGAAAATGTAGGGGGTGATGGATTCTCAGGGGAACATAGAACGAACAGTCAAGTTTCTGGCATTGAGACTGGCTCTAATGCAATGTGGGGTACGCCGGCTTCCAAGAGATCAGTTGTGTTAGGGGATTCTGTAGTCAGAGGTACAGACAGACGTTTCTGTGGCCAGCAGAGAAAAATCAGAATGGTGTGTTGTTTCCCTGGTGCCAGGATCAAGGATGTCTCAGAGAGGATGCAGAATGTTATCACAGGGGAGAGGGGCCAGCAAGAGGTCATTGTCCACATTGGAACCAACGACATATGAAGGGATAAGGTTGAGATTCTGAAGAGAAATTACAGAGAGTTAGGCAGGAATTTAAAAAGGAGGTCCTTGAGAATAGTAATATCTGGATTACTCCCGGTGCTACGAGCTAGTGAGGGCAGGAATAGGAGGATAGAGCAGTTGTATGCATGGCTGAGGAGCTGGTGTATGGGAGAAGTATTCACATTTTTGGATCGTTGGAATCCCTTTTGGGGTAGAAGTGACCTGTAAAAGGACAGATTGCACCTAAATTGGAAGGGGACGAATATACTGGCAGGGAAATTTGCCAGAGCTGCTCAGGAGGATTTAAACTAGTAAGGTGGGGGAGTGGGACCCAGGGAGATAGTGAGGAAAGAGATCAATCTGAGACTGGTACAGTTGAGAACAAAAGTGAGTCAAACAGTCAGATCAAGCAGGGACAAGGTAGGACTAATAAATTAAACTGCATATTTCAATGCAAGGGGCCTAACAGGGAAGGCAGATGAACTCAGGGCATGGTTAGGAACATGGGACTGGGATATCGTAGCAATTATAGAAATGTGGCTCAGGGATGGGCAGGACTGGCAGCTTAATGTTCCAGGATACAAATGCTACAAGGAGTATAGAAAGGCAGGCAAGAGAGGAGGGGGAGTAGCATTTTTATTAAGGGATAACACTACAGCTGTGCTGAGCGAGGATATTCACAGAAATACATCCAGGGAAGTTATTTGGGTGGAACTGAGAAATAAGAAAGGGATGATCACTTTACTGGGAATGCATTGTAGACCCCCTAATAGTCAGAGGGAAATTGAGAAAAAAACCTGGAAGGAGATCTCAACTATCTGTAAGAATAATAAGGTGGTTATGGTCGGGGATTTTAACATTCCAAACATAGACTGGGACTGCCATAGTGTTAAAGGTTTAGATGGAGAGGAATTTGTTAAGTGCGTACAAGACAATTTTCTGATTCAGTATGTGGATGTACCTACTAGAGAAGGTGCAAAACTTGACCTACTCTTGGGAAATAAGGCAGGGCAGATGACTGAGGTGTCAGTGGGGGAGCACTTTGGGGCCAGCGACCATAATTCTATTAGATTTAAAATAGTGATGGAAAAGGATAGACCAGATCTAAAAGGTGAAGTTCTAAGTTGGAGAAAGGCCAATTTTAATGGTATTAGGCAAGAACTTTCAAAAGCTGATTGGGGGCAGATGTTGTTTGCACGTAAAGGGACGGCTGGAAAATGGGAAGCCTCAGAAATTCGATAACGAGAATCCAGAGAAAGTATATTCCTGTCAGGGTGAAAGGAAAGGCTGGTAGGTGTAGGGAATGTTGGATGATTAAAGAAATTGAGGGTTTCGTTAAGAAAAAAAAGGAAACATATGTCAGGTACAGACAGGATAGATCGAGTGAATCCTTAGAAGAGTATAAAGGAAGTAGGAGTATACATAAGAGGGAAGTCAGGAGGGCAAAAAGGGGACATGAGATAGCTTTGGCACATAGACTTAAGGAGAATCCAAAGGGTTTTTACAAATACATTAAGGACAAAAGGGTAACCAGGGAGAGAATAGGGCCCCTCAAAGATCAGCAAGGTGGCCTTTGTGTGAATCCGCAGAAAATGGGGGAGATACTGAATGAGTATTTTGTATCAGTATTTACTGTGGAAAAGGATATGGAACATATAGCCTGTAGGGAAATAGATGGTGACATTTTGAAAAATGTCCAGATTACAGAGGAGGAACTCTTGAAATGAGTAAAAGTGGATGAATCCCCAGGACCTGATCAGGTGTACCCAAAACCTCTGTGGGAAGCTAGAGAAGTGATAGCTGGGCCTCTTGCTGAGATATTTGTATCATCGATAGTCACAGGTGAGGTGCCGGAAGACTGGAGGTTGGCAAATGTGGTGCCACTGTTTAAGAAAGGCGGTAAGGACAAGCCAGGGAACTATAGACCGGTGAGCCTGACCTAGTGGTGGGCAAGTTGCTGGAGGATATCCTGAGGAACAGGATGCACATGTATTTGGAAAGGCAAGGACTGATTCGGGATAGTCAACATGGCTTTGTGCGTGGGAAATCATGTCTCACAAAGTTGATTGAGTTTTTTGAAGAAGTAACAAAGAGGAATGATGAAAGCAGAATGGTAGATGTGATCTATATGGACTTCAGTAAGGCGTTTGACAAGGTTCCCCATGGGAGACTGATTAGCAAGGTTAGATCTCATGGAATACAGGGAGAACCCGCCATTTGGATACAGAACTGGCTCAAAGGTAAAAGACAGAAGGTGGTGGTGGAGGGTTGTTTTTCAGACTGGAGGCCTGTGACCAGTGGAGCGCCACAAGGATCAGTGCTGGGTCCTCTATTTTTTGTCATTTACATAAATGATTTGGATGTGAGCATAAGAGGTACAGTTAGTAAGTTTGCAGATGACACCAAAATTGGAGGTGTAGTGGACAGCGAAGAGGGTTACCTCAGCTTACAACAGGATCTGGACCAGATGGTCCAATGGACTGAGTAGTGGCAGATGGAGTTTAATTCAGATAAATGCGAGGTGCTGCATTTTGGGAAAGCGAATCTTAGCAGGAGTTATACACTTAATGGTAAGCTCCTAGGGAGTGTTGCTGAACAAAGAGACAGCTCTTAGGGGGAATGTTTCTTTGTTTTTCCCCTCTTTGGGAAGAAACAGTGTAATTTTTAACTTTGTTTTCCTTATTTTTCTGCTCTCCACCCAAGATTCCCTCCCTCGGTACCTTTATACCCGAGATGGCACCATAAGTGGCAGCTTGTGAACTTTCCATTGTGAATACATGTGATAATAAACCTAATTCAATTCAATTCAACATGACGGGTAATGGTCCTCTGAAGTACTGACTTCTGTCCTGTCCTATCTCTCATAAGAACGTAGCAACAAGAGACAACAGCAGGAGTAGACCATCGAACCCTTTGAGTTTACTGATCCATTCAATAAGATCAAGGCTCAGCTACCTATGGTCTCAACTTCAGTTTCTGTTTAGATCATCATTCCTAAAACTCACTTGTTGACCTAAAACTTATCTAAATCAGTTTTGAGTAAACTTAAAGACCCAACTGCCACTATCCTCTGGAAAAGAATTGCACGTTCCAACTACCCTGTTGAGAGAGAATGCTTCTCCTCACCTCTGTCATCTACATCCCTCGGTGACATAATCTGAAATCATGGCTTTACTTTCCACACAAATGCACTATAGAAAGCATCATATCTGGATGCATTACAGCTTGGTGTGGCAACTGCTCTGCCGGAGACCACAAGAAATTACAGAGAGTCATGAACAGCCCAGCACTCGAACCATCCATTGACTCCATCCAAACTTCCTACGGCATTGGGAAAAAAGCCAACATAATCAAAGACTCCTCCCACCCTGGATATACTCCCTTGCCTTGGGCAGAAGTTATAAATGTACAAACAGATTCAAGAACAGCTTCTTCCTCCTGTCATTAGGCTTTTGAACAGACTTCTTTAATGTTAATGTTGATCTCTCTCTCTCTGCACCTTCTCGCTTGATTCAGTAACACTGTATCTGCTCTGTTACCTTGATGTGTTTGTCTTGTATTGTATTTTATAATCTGCCTGTAGAACATGTTAGACAACACTTTTCACTGGACCTCGGTACATGTGACAGTAATAAATCAAATGAAAGAACATTGCTGATCGTCAGTTGTAATAGACGGTGACTTATACTGACTCTGCCTCAGGCTCTACCTCATAACATTGCTTGGCTGACGTTCTATTCTTAGTAAGCTGCACTTTTTTTCAGCACAGTATTGGGAAGGGTGAAGCTGTTCTCTCAACACCAATTACATCCTTCTTGCTCACAACTTGTTGAGTCTGAGCTCATCTTGGCGTTGTACTTGACCTCAGCTTACTACCAGAAGATGCAAGGCCAGTCTGTGGTTACAAGAGCAGGTCAGAGGTTAGGAATCCTGTGGCAAGTAACATACCTCCCGTCTCCCCAAAGCTTGTCCAGCATCAACTAGTTCAGGAGTGTGGTTGAATACCCCCCACTTGCCCTGGGGAGGTGCAGTTCCAACAACATTCAAGAAGCTTGACACCATCCAGGACAAAGCAGCTCATTTGATTGGCACCACATTCACTCCCTCCATCACTAATAGCAACAATGTGCATCATCGATAAGGTGCACTGCAGAAATTCACCAAAGATCCTGAGGTAGAACCTTCTAAATCCATGACCACTTCCATCTGGAATGACAAGGGCAGCAGGTACATGGGAACACCACCACCTTCAGGATCTACTCCTCCAAGCCACTCACCATCCTGACTTGGAAATATATCGCTGTTCCTTCACTGTCACTGGGTGAGCCCTTTGGTCTTTTATCTGAGTGAAGTCACCTGATGAAGGGACAGTGTTCCAAAAGCTTGTGATTTCAACTAAATGCTGTTGGACCATAACCTGATGTCATGCGACTTTTGGAACTATGGTGAAAGGAGGTTCATTGAGGCATTCAAGAGGGCATTAGGTAATTACTTGGGCATTGGGCAAATGATGGGGGCAGATATGGGGGAAAAGGCAGAAAGTTGGCACTAGGAAGTGGAGCCAGTACTTGCACAATGGACCATATGGGCTGCATGTGAGCTGTGACAATGCTGTGGTGAATGTCATGTTTGCTGTAGTTCAGTTGGGATCACTGTCTCTTCTGCGTCAGAAGGTTTCAGATTTGAGTCCTGCATCAGATTGGTCCTGTCTTCCAGCTGAGAAGCTGAGATTCCAGCTGCTGTCTTACGTCAATGATCCTGTGGCATTATTTGAAGGCAAATAGAGGCCAGTATTTATGTCACAACTGGTGTGACTAAAGTGTGCAGCTATAACCAACCATCTGTCTGTGAGGCGAGCTTCCTGTCCACAAAGTGGCTGCTGTGCTTGATAAAAGTACTCAATGCCTCGAAAACTTTTTGGGACAGATTGGATTAACTACAGTATGGAAACAAGCCCTTTGACCCAACAAGTCCCTACCGACCTTCCAAAGAGTAACCCACACAGACCCGTTCCCCACTTATACCCCTGACTAATTCACCTAACACTACGGGCAATTTAGCATGGCCTATTCACCTGGCCTGCACATCTTTGGACTGTGGGAGGAAACCGGAGTACCCGGAGGAAACCCACGCAGACACGGGGAGAACGTGCAAACTCCACACAGACAGTCACCTGAGTCGGGAATTGAACCCGGGTCACTGGTACTGTGAGGTAGCAGTGCTAACCACTGAGCCACTATGCATGCCCTGAAGTTGTGGAAAGGTTTTATAAATATAAGCACAGCAGGCAGATATCCAGTTGTTCAGAAGTGGCACTGACTACTCCTGCACCGGGAGTATTTCATGAGTGGGAACAGCCAATGTACACATTCCCCCAACCCCTCAACACCTTTGTGGGTGGCACGGTGGCACAGTGGTTAGCACTGTTGCCTCACAGCGCCTGAGACCTGGGTTCAATTCCCGACTCAGGCGACTGACTGTGTGGAGTTTGCACATTCTCGCTGTGTCTGCGTGGGTTTCCTCCGGGTGCTCCGGTTTCCTCCCACAGTCACAAAGATGTGCGGGTCAGGTGAATTGGCCATGCTAAATTGCCCGTAGTGTTAGGTAAGAGGTAAATGTCGGGGTATGGGTGGGTTGCGCTTCGGTGGGTCGGTGTGGACTTGTTGGGCCGAAGGGCCTGTTTCCACACTGTAAGTAATCTAATCTAATCTAACCTCTGCCTTTCACTCAAACAAAAGCAGAGTTCTGGAGAGAGGAAGCAAACTTAGAGAACACTGAAGAAACTCTGCAAGTCTGGCAGCATCTGTGGGGATAGACAATGAGCTGATGCTTTGACACTTCTGCAGAACAAAGTGATACTAAACTTGAAAGTTTAACTCTGTTTCTCTCTTTGCAGGTGTGGCCAGACCTGCTGAGTTTCTGCAGTGTTCTCTGTCATCTCTTCTTCACTTCATTTGCAACAGAGAGATCATTTGGAGACAGGCAGCGTATTGAGGTCCAGCGGGGTGACAGAGAAAGAAACGACCCTCATTGACTCACTGTGCAGTGTCCGAGACTGACCCATCTCCCCACTTAACACGGACTCTCCCACCATCTCCTCTCAATCCCCATCAATACGTTTAGTTTAAGCAACACAGCATTCTTCCCACAAGTTCCTTTGCCTTCTAATGCTATCTTGTCACATTATAAAATAGTATCCTTCAACAGCCTGCACTGGCTTTAGCCAAAGGGGTTACCTCTGACTCATTCGAAATGCAAGTTATTATTCCAGTACAACGACCGTTAAGAGGAAGCAATGTCTTTTCCTGGCACTTTGTGATTAGCTCATATTGAGGATATTTGCTCATTTTACTGTAACACTTTGAGTGTAAACACTAGATAAGAAGCAAATGCCTTAAATCTGCTTGTAAAGAAGGAACCTCATTCATACTATATCACTCCAGTCCCAGCCAAACGTCTCAGGGAGACATTTTGACCTTTTGTACTTCCTTGTAACGTGCGATGCTTATCTTTTACAGAGTTTGCCCATTCCTTTCCAAAGGTTCTGGCTCATGCTAAGATGCATTTCCATTGGAGCTCTGTTAGACCATAGCAACGTGGTAGGCGTTTGCAAAGATGGAGGCCAGGCCTGCTGTTGCGACCAGGAGCCCTGGCTCAGACAGTATCGGGTACTCATCTGGACAGTGTATGTGTCTGGGACCCACTATCTTCCCTTGCTTCCTCTGGTACCAGAGGTTTGCAAACTCCACCCCCCCCTCCCTCCCCCAAAACCCCTATACTATAATATCTCACCCTCAGTGCCAGCCAAGGATCTGCTCATCGATTTGAGGAAATGGAGTGGTGAACACGCCTCTGTCTGTATCGATGGGGCTGAGGTGGTGGTGATCGAGAGCTACAAATTCTTAGGAGTAAATATCACCAACGATCTGTCCCAGTCCATCCACATTGATGGTAAGGTCAAGGAAGCTCAACAACACCTCTACTTCCTCAGGGGTGAAGGACATTCGGCATGTCCATAATGACCCTTACCAATTTTTAGAGAAGCTACATCCTATTCATATGCATCACAGCTTGGTATGGCAACTACTCTTCCCAAAACCACAAGTAACTGTAGAGAGTTGTGAACACAGCGCAATCCATCACGCAAACCATTCTCCCATCCATTGACTCCACCTATACTTCCCACTGCCTCGGGGAAGTAGCCAACATCATCAAAGACCCCTCCCACCCTGGTTCTACTCTCTTCACCCTCTTCTGTTGGGCAGAAGCGATAAACGAAAGGAAACGCACACCAACAGATTCAAGAACAGCTTCTTCTCTGCTGTTATCAGATTTATGAACGGATGTTTCATATATTAGAGTTGATCTTTCTCTGCACCTTCTCTATAGCTGTAACACTCTACTTTGCATTCTGTTCTAGTACCGTGGTGTACATATGATTTGGCTGGTTAGCACGCAAAAGAATACTTTTCACGGTATGTGTGACAATAATACGTCAAATCAAAAAGAGATTTCTCCTCTTTCATAATGCTTCAAGTGAACACATGACTCTGACAGCTGTAAGAGAGGAGACACTAGTCTGGCCTGAGCAAGTGAGGAGAGACATGACACTAGGCAGCTTTATTAGAGAACACCCAGTTGCAAACAAAGGACTGTTATACTCCATTAGGAGTTAAAGAGTTAAGGTGTGAGGAGAGTCACTGTTGTATCAGCACCCACAACCTCATAGGTAGCAGTGTTGGTTAAAGTAGACCAGGCTCTTCTTAATCAACTCACCTCTCCCATGTGGTGACTAATTCTATCCTGAGTCATTGTTTCTGGAAGTTTCCACACCACTGAAGTTCATCTGAGCGGTCTGTAATTGCTGGGCTTACCCTTACAACATTTCTTGACCAAGGCAGTAATGCCACCTAGAACCATCCCTAAGTCTAGGGAAGACTGAAAGGTTCTAGCCAGTGCCTTCAATATTCTTGCAAGTGTCTCAAGAGGCCCCAGAACCTTCAGTGTCAATGGCGCACCCAATACCGCCTTATTGATTTTGAACGCTTCTAGTGACAGAGTTTTCTCTTCTGTCACCATGACCTGGGTACCATCCAGGTGGAGTGCATGGTTGATCAGGTCTGGGTTGAGTCATGGGTTGTGTATCGACAATATTCAAGGTCAGGTTTGGGATGGAGGTGGGTAACAGAGGTCATGACCTATGGTAGAGACACATGATCACAAAACTTAGGCTGACAATCCACTGTAATATACAGACAGAGTGCCCCAACATTGGAGGCATAGAACCCCTACAATGCAGAATCGAGTCATCGAGTCCACATCAGCCCTCTGAAAAGCATCCAGTTGGGTGGCACAGTGGCTCAGTGGTTAGTATTGTTGCCTCACAGCACCAGGGACCCGGTTTGATTCCAGCCTCATGTGACTATCTGTGTGGAGTTTGCACGTTCTCCCCGTGTCTGCGTGGGTTTCCTCCGGATGCTCCGGTTTCCTCCCACAGTCCTAAGATGTGCAGTTTAGGTGAATTGGCCATGCTAATCAGAGCTGTGTAGGTTAGTTACATTAGAACATAGATCATAGAACGATGTTGCGCCGACTCGTCACACCAACCTGAAGCCCATCTAACCTACACTATTCCATGTATGTCCATATGCTTGTCCAATGACGACTTAAATGTACTTAAATTTGGCGAATCTACTACAGTTGCAGGCAAAGCATTCCATACCCTTACTACTCTCTGAGTAAAGAAACTACCTCTGACATCTGTCCTATATCTATCACCCCTCAATTTAAAGCTATGCCCCCCCTCCCGTTCACCGTCACCATTCTTGGAAAAAGGCTCTCCCTGTCCACCCTATCTAACCCTCTGATTATCTTATATGTCTCTATTAAGTCACCTCTCAACCTTCTCCTCTCTAACGAAAACAGCCTCAAGCCCTTCAGCCTTTCTTCATAAGACCTTCCCTCCATACCAGGCAACATCCTAGTAAGTCTCCTCTGCACCCTTTCCAAAGCTTCCACATCCTTCTTATAATGTGGTATAATGCATTAGTTGGGGGGAAATGTAGAGTAATAGGGGAATGGGTCTGAGTGGTTTACTCTTTGGAGGGTCGGTGTGGACTTGTTGGGCCGAATGACCTGTTCCCACACTGTAGGGATTCTATGATTCTAATCCCCATAACCCCACATTCCCCATGGCCAATTCACCTAACCTTCTCAACTTTGGATTGTGGGAGGAAACCAGAGCACCTGGAGGGGACCCTCGCAGACCCAAGGAGAATGTGCAAACTCCACACAGACAGTCGCCCAGGCTGGAATTGAACCTGGGTCCCTGGCAGCAGTGCCAACCACTGAGCCACGCCTAGAGGTGTCATTTTATAAACAGAATTAAATCAAGATCCATTCTGACATCTCAGGTGAATGTGGAAGGTCATGAACACTGTTTTAAGAAAGAGTGTTTTTGATAGCCCATTTTGTATCATGCTGTCAAAAAATAGACTATTGATGCTTCTGAGAACTTGTTATGCACAAAATGGCTGCTGTGTTCCTTCTGACAATGGAACACTCATGAAAGGACCGCCCAGCTTGAAGTATATTGGCCGTAATCCGGGGTTTTGTAAGGTGTTGTACAAAGCAAGGTTCGTTCTGTAAAGAGCAATTAAACTGCGCTCAATAAGATGTCAGCTGGGAGAATTATTCCAAAAGGCCAGTGGGTCTAGTAATGTCATGCAGCAAAATAACAGGCCAGCCCTCGCTGCCCAGCCTCACACGTGACACATCTACCTCTCACCTGGTTGACTCTTAGAGCCCTCAGGGGACTCTGGGATGCCTTCTAAGTGCTGATTGGCCAATGGTGCTCACGTCTGAAGAGCTAAAGAACAAACTGGTTCTGTGGGGAACAAATTAATTTTCCTGAAAGACTGACTGAAGTTGCCTTTTATATGACCAGAGCTGAATTTTTTTTTAAAAAATCAGCACGCGACAGAATGCCCGTCAAATCTGCCACCGGGCTTTAACGGTGGGCAGAATAAGGAGACAATGTGTCCACTGGCCAAGTCTTTCAATAATTTACATTAAGGTTTGGCTGTGGAGTGTACCAGCTGACCTTAGAGTTTTATTCTGTAACGAAATATACACAGCTACCTTCCCTCCCATGTGCTGAGAAAGTTGTTCCATTAAATAACTGGAAGCGTTGTGATATAGACTGACCAGGCTGATAGACCAGAGGGAAAAGGTCTGTATCAGCTTCATTCCCTCCAGATTCAGGTACATCTCCAGAATGTTTCAGAGTGGATGCCATCTTCTTCCACTGACGCCCATGTTTGTTGTTATTGCGTGTGCTCAGTTTGTCAACTGGGGAGTGACCTCCTCAGATGAGTGCAGTCAAGATGTACTTTCAGAAATTCGCCAAGTCTCCTCTGACAGCACCTTCCAAACCCATGACCACTTCCATCTAGAATGATAAAGGTAGCAGATACATGGGAACACCGCCCACCTTCAAGCTCCCCTCCAAGCCACTCACCATCCTGACTTGGAAATATGTCTCAGCACCTTCACTGTTAATGGGTCAAAATCCGAGAATTCCCTCCCTTTTTCAGTGCTGCCCTGGACTATCGGTCTGCACTATGCTTACAATTGGATAAAAGAGCTCATCAAGTAATGTAGATGTCACTGGTGGGTCAGAATTTATTGCCCATCCCTAGTTTCTCCCTTGAGAAGGTAGGGGTAAGCTGTCTTCTTGAACTGCAGCATTCAGGTTGACCCACCATGTCCTTCGGGAGGAAATTCCAGGATTTTGATCCAGCGACAGTGAAGGAATGGTGATACATTTCCAAGTCAGGATGGTGAGTGCAGGTGGTGGTGCTCCCATGTGTCTGCTGCCCTTGTCTTTCTAGGTGGAAGTGATTGTGGGTTTGGAATGTATTGTCTGTGGAGCCTTGGTGAATTTCTGCGGTGCATCCTATAGATGGTACACACCGCTGCTACTGAGCATCGGTGGTGGAGGGCGTGGATGTGGTGCTAATCAAGTGACTTGATAGCATCAAGCTTCTTGATTGCTGTTGAGTCTGTGCTCATCCAGGCCAGTGGGGAATGTTCCATCACGTCCATGACACAGGACAGCATTGATGAAAGGTTATTGACCTAAAACAGAACTCGGGGGTCGTAATTCTGAGTTAAGGCCTTTGACGCTCATTTCATCAAGATCTTTAAGGAACACGTCCAAAGAATGCTGGGTTGGCAATGGTTGATGTAAGGGCCAATGGGAGGACTTTCTGTACTCAGTGATCAGCAGCCCCTCTGTCTGAGGTGGGATTAAGCTATCGATCTGAAAATGGAGAAACAGAAAGATAAAGGGAGATGAAGAGGTAGGTTTGGTTTGATTTATTCAAATGTTCCAGCTTCCTGGCCATAATCCCAGAGGTGAAACCTTTCTCATGGACAGTTAAGTGCGATTGTGTCCTGGTGACCATGCTGCCTCTGAAGATGGGAGAGTGGGCGGCACATGTTAATGCCAGGGAGGGGAATAGAGAGAAAGTGGAAACCTGGCACTCAGGAAGAGGGACAGTCTTGATCACAGCGAATGACAGAAAGGGCTGAATGGCCTACTCCAGCTGTAAATTTCTATGAACGTGCTTTCTGAGATGCATTGTAACTTCATCCCAACTCCTACCCTGAGGACACCGTCTTTGCCTCAGTCACAGTCCAAGCAAACATGAGCAGCTCATAATTATTGAGCCCTGAAGTTCAATCATTTTAGGGCCTGAACTGTCTTCCATGACCTTTACCAGCTCAGCACACCCAATGTATTTTCACGGACTTGTGCTCCTTTATATCAACTTGGTTTTCATAGAATCTCTACAGTGTGGAAACAGACCCTTCAGGCCAACAAGTTCACACCAACCCTCCACAGAGTAACCCGCCCAGACCCATTCCTCTACGTTTTACCCTGACTAATGCACATAACCTATACATCCCTGAACACTATGGGCAATCCACCCTACACTGCTCGTCTTTGGATTGTGGGAGGAAACCCATGCAGACAAGGGGCGAATGTGCAAACTCCACACAGATAGTTGCTCGCAGCTGGAATCGAACCCAGGTCCCTGGCACTGTGAGGCAGCAATGCTAACCACTGCACCACCACGCTTTCTCCCTGACAGATGATCATCCATCCCTTTGTCTGTCTTACTGTTGTTCTCGCTTTCCACATCTCTATCCAGATGCCCACTCCTCTGTCAGCCTGCCACCCCCTATTTTTGGGATATATATATCACCCTGTTCCTAGCTACCATCAGTTCTGACGAAATGTCGCTGGATTCGAAAAATGAACTCTGGTACTCTGGTTTCCCTCCACAGATATTGCCAGACCTGCCGGGTTTCTCCAGCAATTTGCCTTTTTGTTTCAGTTTTCCAGCAGTTCTTTGTGTTATTTTAGTGTTCACCATACTGAATTCTGAGATGGCAGGACTGATTTATAAAGAGAGATTGGATCAGTTAGGTCTATATTCACCGGAGTTTAGAAAAAAATGAAAGGGCATCTCACAGACACCAAAATAATTCTAAGAGAAGTAGACAGGGTAAACACAGGAAGGATGTTTCTGATGGTTTGGAGATGCCGGTGTTGGACTGGGGTGTACAAAGTTAAAAATCACACAACACCAGGTTATAGTCCAACAGGTTTAATTGGAAGCACACTAGCTTTCGGAGCGACGCTCCTTCATCAGGTGATTGTGGAGGGCTCGACCGTAACACAGAATTTATAGCAAAAATTTGCAGTATGATGTAACTGAAATTATACATCGAAAAACTGATTGTCTGTTAAGCCTTTCATCTGTTAGAATACAGTGATAGTTTCACTTCTTTCATGTGTAAATCACAAAACCCTTCTTTTTAAAGTTGCATTCTCAGGTTAGCTGCTAACAATGGTGATAGCTAGACAATATGTTGAAGGTGTTAGCCCCCTGTGTTCTCTGTCTATGACCTGATGTTTAGATTGATTCTAATCTAATAAGTGAGATAACAGTGTTTTACATAAGTTCCTGCAGTTTTTGAGCTCAGAGTTCTACATGAATGTGTGCAGTTTTTGAGCAACGTGCAATGTAACTGTGCAATACAAATTCACCCCACAAAAGATATGTGTGCATGGTTGTCCAGATGGAAGCCTGATGGAAGAGGTCGGATGAGGTTAAAACCAGGGTGGGAGGGGTCTTTGATGATGGTGGCTTTTCCATGGCAATGAGAAGTGTAGATGAACTCCATGTACTTTCTTACGTTATGTTTCTGATGACCTGGACAACCAGAACCAAGGGTCACAGTCGAAGAACATAGAGGGTAGTCAATCTGGGACTGAGATGAAGAGAAATGTCTTTACCCCAGAGAGTGGTAACCCCGTGGAATTCTCTACCACAGAAAGCAGTTGAGTCAAACATTGAATGTTTTCAAAAAGGTGTTAGGTATAGTTTTTAGGGCAAAATGGATCAAATGGTATGGGGAGAAAGTGGAAACAGGGTACACAATAGAATGATTTGATTTGATTTGATTTATTATTGTCATGTGTATCTCGGTACAGTGAAAAGTTTTGTTTTGCGTGCATTACAGGCAGTTCATACCACACAAAGATCATCGGGTGATAGAGCAGCATGAGGATTGCAATGTTATGGTTGCAGAAAAGGTGCGCAGGAAGCATAGGTTTATTTGGAAGCACTAGCTTTTGGAGCGATGCTCCTACATCAGGTGGTTGTGGAATATAAGATCATAAGCTAGTAGGATCAGAAGATCCGAAAGCTAGTGTGCTTTCAAATAAACCTGTTGGACTATAACCTGGTGTTGTGTGAATTTTAACTTTGCACACCCCAGTCCAACACCGGCATCTCCAAACCATCACAGAAAGCAAGGTCAGCATTAGATTTGAAATTTGAGAGGCCCAGTCTGAAATCTAATAACAGCGGGGAATAAGCTCTCGTTCAGCCTGTGGGTGTATGTATTTAATCTTTTATATCTTGCGCCTGATGGAAGAGGTCGGATGAGGTTAAAACCAGGGCGGGAGGGGTCTTTGATGATGGCTGCCTTTCCGTGGCAACGAGAAGTGTAGATGGAATCCATGGATGGGAGGGTGGTCTGTGCGATGGTCTGGGCCATGTTCACAACTCCATGTACTTTCTTACGGCCCTGGGCAGAGCAGTTATAGTCATACAGTCATAGCATGGAAACAGACCCTTTGGTCCAACTCATCCACACCGACCAGGTATCCCAACCCAATCTAGTCCCATCTGCCAGCACCCAGCCCATATCCTACCAAACCCTTCCTATTCATATACCTATCCAAATGCCTCTTAAATGTTGCAATTGTACCAGCTTCCACCACATCCACTGGCAGCTCATTCCATACACGTACCACCCTATGTGTGAAAAAGTTGCCCCTTAGGTCTCCTTTATATCTTTTCCCTATCACCCTAAACCTATACCCTCTAGTTCTGGACTCCCCAACCCCAGGGAAAAGACTTTGCCTATTTACTCTATCCAAGCCCCTCATAATTTTGTAAACCTCTATAAGGTCACCCCTCAGCCTCCGCCACTCCAGGGAAAACAGCCCCAGCCTGTTCAGCCTCTCCCTGTAGCTCAAATCCTCCAACCCTGGCAACATCCTTGTAAATCTTTTCTGAACCCTTTCAAGTTTCACAACATCTTTCTGATAGGAAGGAGACCAGAACTGCACGCAATTTTCCAACAGTGGCCTAACCAACGTCCTGTACAGCCGCAACATGACCTCCCAACTCCTGTACTCAATACTCTGACTAATAAAGGAAAGTATACCAAACGCCTTCTTCACTATCCTATCTACCTGCGACTCCACTTTCAAGGAACTATTAATCTGCACTCCATGGTCTCTTTGTTCAGCAACACTCCCTAGGACCTTACCATTAAGTGTATAAGTCCTGCTAAGATTTGCTTTCCCAAAATGCAGCACCTCACATTTATCTGAATTAAACTCCATCTGCCACTTCTCAGCCCATTGGCCCATCTGGTCCAGATCCTGTTGTAATCTGAGGTAACCCTCTTCGCTGTCCACTACACCTCCAATTTTGGTATCATCTGCAAACTTACTAACTGTACCTCTTATGCTCGCATCCAAATCATTTATGTAAATGACAAAAAATAGAGGACCCAACACCGATCCTTGTGGCACTCCACTGGTCACAGGCCTTTGGTCTGAAAAACAACCCTCCACCACCACCCTCTGTCTTCTACCTTTGAGCCAGTTTTGTATCCAAATGGCTAGTTCTCCCTGTATTCCGTGAGATCTAACCCTGCTAATCAGCCTCCCGCCAAGCCGAGACGTGATGCATCCGGATAGAGTGTTTTCTGTGGTCTATCTTGTAGAAGTTGGTGAGCCATGATCATAATGAATGGTGGAGTAGGCTTGAAGGGCTGAATGGCCTACTCTTGCTCCCATTGGCAATGCCCTATTAATGTTAAATGAAGGAACAAAGAACAATTTCATTTGTCCAAGCCTTGTGAGTGGTCAATAATGATGGACCTTAGCTGCATCACACACTGCTGGTTGCGGATTTAAAGGTGGATTTTATTGCTGTAAGTTGACTGTAGACACTGGCGAATGCACCATGAAACAGCCACCAACAAAAACAGCCTCTCTTTTGGAGCGACTGACAATGGCAAATGATAAGTTCAAATTTCTCCTGCACCTTTTCTAGACTTGAAGACTTGCAGCCAAGGGTAGTTTTCATGGCTGTTTGAACCAGTTTACATGCAACGTGCTCCTTCCTCTGGGAAGCGTGTAAAGTTTCACGAATGCAGCCAGCTTGACTATAAGGGATGCAGAAATGTGCTTTAGGGGAAGGATGCAGTTTGGAAATTCAGGACTTTGTTCACACGCAATTCGCATCGTCATTTGCATACAAAGCGACGGCACGAAAGCTCTCAGAGACCACAAACCACAATGAGTCATCGCAACTTTTTTTTTGCAGAGTGCAGCTACAAAGGAACATGCAGTGGTCTTTGAGAGCAGCTCTTCCCCTTTGGCTGGGAGCATGGAGTCAGGAGATGTACACGTCTGCCTGTCTGCCAATCTCTCCTCCCTCCCATTGACCCAAGTCCTAATGAGGATCGAAAAGCAAAAGACTTCTCTTACAGACACGAGGAAGATGCAGGAAAACACGTTCTGCTCCCCACTCGCATTGCCATTACTGACTCATAGAGTCATAGAGATGTACAGCGTAGAAACAGATCCTTCAGTCCAACTTGTCCATGCCTTTCAGATATCCTAAATTAATCTAATCCCATTTACCAACATTTGGCCTATATCCCTCTAAACCCTTCCTATTCACATACCTATCCAAATGCATTTAAAATGTTGTAATTATATCAGCCTCCACCACTTCAAGAGAACTTTAACTTTGCTAATTTGAATAAAACATTTAGAACAAAAAACCATGTCATAGAGTCACCCAGGATAGGGTTAGGGTTCCTATTCATATTCCCATCCAGGTGCCTCTTAAATGCTGCAATTGTACCAGCCTCCACCACTTCCTCTGGCAGCTCATTCCATACACGTCCCACCCTCTGTGTGAAAAAGTTGCCCCTAAGGTCCCTTTTATATCTTTCCCCGCTCACCCTCAACCTATGCCCTCTAGTTCTGGACTCCCTCACCCCAAGGAAAAGACTTTGTCTATTTGCCCTAACCATGCCCCTCATGATTTTATAAACCTCTATGTGATCG
Organism: Hemiscyllium ocellatum; assembly: GCF_020745735.1. Taxonomy (NCBI): domain Eukaryota; kingdom Metazoa; phylum Chordata; class Chondrichthyes; order Orectolobiformes; family Hemiscylliidae; genus Hemiscyllium; species Hemiscyllium ocellatum. The sequence goes on from NC_083403.1 coordinate 14,958,118, forward strand.
CCCCTCTGCCTCTGACGCTCCAGGGAAAACAGCCCCAGCCCATTCAGCCCCCCCCTATAACTTGTACCCTCCAACCTTGTCCACATCCTTGTAAAGTCTTTTCTGAACCCTTTGAAGTTTCACAACATCCTTCTGATAGGAAGGAGACCAGGATTACATTAAAAATTCCAGAACAACCTCTGGTTCAAGAAGTAACAAAACCAGTGTGGACACATGATCCCAGGATTTATCTCTCAGCCTTTACATCTGTATTGCGACACATCATAGAGTCACACGGTCAGACAGTCATAAAGCACAGTAACTGACCAACTCATCTGCACCGACCAGACATCAATCTTACCTAATTCCATTTGCCAGCATTTGACCCATATCCCTCTCAACCTTCTCTATTCATATAACCATCCAGATGCCTTTTAAATGTTGTAATTGTACCATCCTCCACCACTTCCTCAGTGTGAAAACATTACCCCTCGGGTCCTTTTCAAAATCTTCTCCCCTCTCACTGTAAACCCATACCCTCTCGTTTCAGACCCCCCCACCCCTCAGAGCAAAAAGATCTTGGCTATTCACCCTGTCGAAATTCCACATTGAAACATTGATGAAAATTATTGACCAAGGTTAATATGCCACACAAAAAAAATCTCAAACCAAACACCAGGGTTACTTTTGAGAAGGAGAGGGAAAAAAATGTAACAAAACTGATAATTTGTGTTAAAAATGCCTGGGGCGCTAATTAGACCACACAGACAGTACTGGGAACAGTTCTGATCTCCCATTACATGAATGAAAGAAGGAGCATTCATATAAGTACAAAAAAAGATTGACAAGGATGATACCAGAAAACAAGAGGTTATATTTATCAGGCAAGATTGAAGAGAAAGAGGCTCCTTTCACTATAAAACAGAGGACTGACGACTGACTTGTTCGATGTCTTTAGGACTCTGAAAGGGTATGATAGAGGTGGATAAAAGAATAAATTTCTCATAGTCAAGGAGACCAAAATTGCAGCCGTAAGTATCAGAGAGTTAAGGGATTCAAGAGAAAGCTGGTCACCCAGTGAATTGCTGGAACTTACCACCTCATGGAATAGGAGAGGCAAGTTGTATGGACACATTTAGAGTCATAGAGTCAGAAAGGAAGACTCAACAAGTACAGATGGAGAAAGGAGTTGCTGGTTATCGAGTCATATCATCATACAGCACGGAAACAGACCCTTCGGTCCAACCAGTCCGTGCTGACCATAATCCCAAACTAATCTGGTCCCACCTGCCTGTTCCTGGCCCATAACCCTCCAAACATTTCTTGCTCGTAGACTTATCCAAAAGTCTTTTAAACATTGCAACTGTACATGCATCGACAACTTCCTTGGGCAATTCATTCCACACATAAACCACTTTCTATGTAAAGAAAGTAGCCTCTCATGTCCTTTATAAGTTTTGCTCCTCTCACCTGAAAAGTATGCCCCCTGGGTTAGTACGTCCCCTCCGTTGTCATTCACCTTATCTATTCCCCTTATGATTTTATAAACCTCTATAAGGCCATCCCTCAATTTCCTATACGCCAGTGAAAAAGTCTGAACCTTTTCAGCTTACTTTTATATCTCAAACCCTCTATTCTCAGCAAATTCCTGGTAACTATTTTCTGATCCATCTCCAGTTTCATAATATCCTTTTCTACAACAGGGCAACCAGAACTAAGCACAGTACTCCAGAAGAGGCCTCACCAAAGTCCTGTACAACCCCAACCTGAAGTCCTAACTCCTGTACTGAATGGTCTAGGCAATGAAAGGAAATGTGCTCAACACCTTCTTAAACACCCTGTCTACTTCTGATCCAAATTTCAAAGAATTATGCACCTGAACCCCTGGGTCTCTTTATTCTACAACACTACCCAGGGCCCTACCATTAATTGTACAAGTCCTGCCCCTTGGTTGTTTTACCAAAATATAATACCTCATATTTATCCAAATTCAACTCATCTGCCACTCCTCAGCCCATTGACCCAAACGATGAAGATGTCTTTGTAATCTTCTTCACTGTCCACTGTGCCATTAGTTTTGGTGTCTCTGCAAACTTACGAACCAAGCTTCCTAAACTCTCATCTAACCCATTTAGAATCCATAGAATTCCTAGAGTGTGGAAACAGGCCATTCGGCCTGAGTCCATGTGACCCTCCGAACAGCACCCCACCTAGACCCAACCCCCTACCCTATCCCTGTAACCCCGCATTTCCCATGGCTAACACATCTAACCTACACGTCCCTGAACACCATGGGTAATTTAGCGTGGCCAATCCAACCTAATATGCACATCTTTGGACTTTATAAAATGACAACAAAAGTGAGCTATGCTGCTGGATTTATATGAGAAAGGGATGAGAGGGTGCTTCAACAGAGCACAATAACCCGCACGAAAAAATTGATCCAAGTGTTTCTGAGCTCTCAAATGACTATGTGTTATTAATGGAGAGGCACATTCACTGCAGGAGGACACTGCTGGGGAGGGAGGCTGGGGCCTATCATGAAAAGAACAGTTTGATGGTGTTTCTGCAAAGCTGATGCTTAATGGGACTTCTCCTACATCGTTCTCAACGCATGAACCCCTTGTGTCCTTGTGCTTCAAGCTTGCAATCCTGTGGAAACCGCCCAAGTCACCTTTCCTGTCAAGGACAATACTGCTTGTGTTACACTTCTGTTCCCTTCGACTGTGCGTTGGGTGGTCCTGCAAATCGCTGTCAACACACAACTCCGAGGGGGCTTTGGAGGTTCTGAGGTCACAGATAGACATCCACCTGCTTTAGGATTGAGCTGTGTCCTGACTGTATTGTCTTGCTTGCTTCACAATGGTGAGGGAGAGGGAGGTGGGTGGGTGGGTGGAAGGGGGGAGGGGTGAGGGTGGGGTTGGGAGAACGCAGAGGTGGGAGTGGGTGGTGAAAGCAGAGACAGGGCTCAGTCCTCTTACTCCCCCCACCCCGAAAACAAGGACAGGAGGAGGATAGACTGAAGAGCTTGACAAAGGCAGGGTGAGCAAAGGGAGGATGTCATTGCATTTGAAGCAGTTCAGGAAAGGTTCAATTAATTAATTCCAGAGACAAAAGGCTTCTCTTATGAGGGGAGATTGAGCAGTTTGGGCCTAGAGTTTAGAAGAATGAGTGGAGATCTAATTCAGGGTCTATAAGATGCTAAAGTGGATTGAGAAAAGTAGATGGGGAGATGTTTCCTTATTAGGGTCAATCTAGAATATCTTTAGGATGGGGCAGCAGATTTTAGAATGGAGTTTAGGTTGAGATGAGATCAGCCATGATTGTATTAAATGGCAGAGCAGGCTCGAAGGGCTGAGTGGCCTCCTCCTGCTCCTAGCCTTAATGCTTTTAAAACCCTGGCTCGCACTGGAATGGATTGTTCGTGTCAACCATTAAATTCCACTGGTGTAAAGTCACCAACGTGTGATGGGAATGATTTGGGAATTTGGGAATGCTGATCTAATCCATATACAAGAGAATTCCACAAACATGAGTTTCGCTGTAGTAACTACAAACCACGGGACGTGCTCACGAGGAAATTGCACTGCATGGATTACAAACCACGGAGGAACAGGTAACATTTAACCATCATCAATCCGGAAGCTGATTCTTTCACAAATTGCTTTCCCACTTTCCCAGTGAGGTCCCTGACATCTCCGTCTCCCTGCATCCTTCTAGTATCTGGAATATTGTTTCTCCTGCCCCTTTACGAAGTGGTGCCTGGTTTCGTTGAATGGCCGTGGTGAGTCTGAGGTAGGTTTAGAGAGTAATAGAGCCTTACAGCACAGAAACAGACCCTTCGGTCCAACTCATCCATGCTGACAGAGTTTCCCAAATTCAACTACCTCCACTTGTCTGTGTTTGGTCTATATCCCTCCAAACCTTTCCTGTTCATCTACCTGTCCGAAAGTATTTTAAATGTTGGAACTGCATCCAACACTTCCTCTGGCAGCTCATTCCATACACACACCACCCTCTGCGTGAAAACGTTGTCCCTCAGGATCCTTTTAAATCTTTCTCCTCTCACCTTAAAAATATGCCCCCTGGTTTTGAACCACACCACCCTCGGGAAAAGATCTTAGCTATTCACCTCAGTTATGCCCCTCATGATTTTCTAAACCTCTATAAGGACCCCCCCATAACCACTTACATTCCAGTGAGTAAAGTCCCATCCCAGTCCATCCAGCTTCTCTTTGCAACGTCAACCCTCCAATCCTGGCAACATCGTGGTAAACCTTTTCTGAACCCTCTTCAATTTAATAACATCCTTCCAATAGCAGGGCAGCCAGAACTGTACATAGTATTCCCGAAAATGCGCCACTGAAATCCTCTATAACCTCAACATGACATCCCAAGGTCTAAGCAATGAAGGCAAGCGTGCTTAACACCTTCTTAACCACACTGTCTACCTGTGATGCAACTTTCAAAGAACTATGCACTTGGACCCCTAGGTCTCTCTGTTTGACAACACTACCCAGAGCCCCCTAGCATTTGGGGCAGCATGGTGGCTCAATGGTTAGCACTGCTGCCTCATAGCACCAGGGACCTGGGTTCAAATCCAGCTTAAGGTGACCGTCTGTGTGGGTTTGCTCCGGTTTCATCCCACAATCCAAAGATGTGTAGGTTAGGATGAATTGGCTGTGCTAAATTGCCCATAGGGATGTATAGGTTAGGTGCATGACTCAGAGGTAAGTGTAGAGTCATAGGGAGGGATATCCTGTGGAAGGTCAGTGTGGATTTGTTGGGCTGAAGGGCCAGTTTCCACACTGTGGGGATTCTATGATTAATGGTATAATTTGACAGAACAGAGGGACCTTGCCTTGTCATTGTTGCTTGGCACTGTGTGGAGGCTGGACTACCTTGCGATGCACCCCATGGTTAAATAGCCAGCCAGCTCCCATTGCCATCTTCCTGCGGTGAGACTGGCTCCTGGCAAGATATGAACCATAATCCACAGCTGAGGCAAGTGTTAAACTGAAGCTGGTCCCATTAAAGAGTGAGTAAATCACATTACTCTGTTGTAATCAGTAGGTGGGTCAGCGACATCGATACATCTATCAGGCAGTCTGGTGGAGTTCTGGTTTTGACTTATCAAGTGGTTTCTCCCGTGGATGGCTTTTTGGAATACCAGTCACATTCCTTTCGGGGTTCTGCAGAACTGGCTTGGCCTTTCACTGCCTTGTCGTTGCTGAGCCACAGTCTCCATGAGAAAGGCAGCCCACACTGCTGATCTTATCAGGGCACGGAAAGCAGGAACATGGTGCTTTCGGGAGTCTCCTGTCGCATCCACATACACAGGTCCACTGCCTTATCTCCTTCAGCTACTGCGTCCATGTTAGCTGTGTTTATCCAGGAGATAAAAGCTCATTCGATTAGCCTCCCATCTGTTGTGAAATCTCCCCATCGCCCTGCACAGGCGAGAGAGTGAGAGGTGAGGCAAACAAACAAATTGCCTCCCCCACGCTGCTTCCCTTTCTGCAGCCATTGTGTCTTTTAGATATTTTCTGTTCGGAGATGTCCCCAGAGCAGGTAGGAATCGAACCTGGGCCTCCTGGGAAACATAGGCTGGTGGGGTGGGGTGGGGTGGGGGTGGGGGTGGGGGGAAGGTGGAGTGGGGGAGGGGTGGGGGGGGGTAGGGAGGGGGGTGTGCATCTGATGCTTTCCTGTTCAGAAAAGACCAACATGCCCAGATTGTGCCCAGCCCAGAGGGAGTGATTAAAGTAAGGGAGTGCCGTTTGTCAATGGGGGTGCTGGGTTAAACACCCTCTCAGGAACAGGAGGGCAAGCAAAGGGGTAGGAGGGGCTGGGGAAGGCCGATATCCTGTTCCAATCTTAGCACAAAATCACTGAAATAAACGATCGCGTCCTCATCATATTGCTGTCTGGGAGATCTTCTAAGAACATAGGAACTAGGAGTAGGAGTAGGCCATTCAATAAGATCAGGGCTGATCTTTTCATGGACTCAGCTCCACTTACCTGCCCTCCCACCGTAACCCTTAATTCCTTTACCGTTCAAAAACCTCTCTGTTTTTGCCTTAAAAACATTCAGTGAGAGAGCCTCAACTGTTTCACTTGGCAGGGAATTCCACAGATTCACAAGAAGTTCCTCCTCAGCTCTGTCCTAAATCTGCTCCTCCCTTATTTTGAGGCTATGCCCCCTTCGTCCAGTTTCACCCGCCAGTGAAAACAACTTCCCTGCTTCTATCTTCCTCGATTCCCTTCAGAATTTTATAGGTTTCCACAAGATCCCCACTTATCCTTCTAAACTCCAATGGCTGTAGTCCCAGTCTACCCAATCTGTCTTCCTCATAAGCCTGCTCCCTCAACTCCGGAATCAACCGAGTGAACCTCCTCTGCATCCTTCCAGCGTCAGTACATCCTTTGGCAAGTAAGGAGACCAAAAGTAAGGCTCAAGTCAGGAAAGGCATGGTGGCTCAGTGGTTCGCACTGCTGCCTCACAGCGCCAGGGACCCGGGTTAGATTCCAGCCTCGGGCGACTGTCTGTGTGGAGTTTGCACGTTCCCCCAGTGTCTGCGCGAGTTTCCTCCCACAATCCATAGACATGCAGGCCAGGTGAATTGGCAATGCTAAATTGCCCATAGTGTTCAGAGATGTGTGAGTTAGGTGCATTAGTCCGGGGTACATGTAAAGTAGCAGGGGAATGGGACTGGGTGGGTTACTGTACGGAGGGTCAGCGTGTGCTTGTTGGGCCAAATGGCCTGTTTCCACACTGTAGGGATTCTATCAAAGCTACATAATGTACTCCAGCTGTGGCCTCACCAGCACCCTATACAGCTGCAGTACAACCTCCATCCCTCTAGCAATGAAAAACAATATTCCATTTGCCTTCTTAAATACCTGCAAACCAACATTTTAAGACTCTGCTACTTCTGCAGGAATTTGGCTGCTGAATCACGTCCATTAGAACATCCCCAAAAATACTTCATGGATGACGGAGCTCCTTCGGATGTCCTGGGGTCATGATGACCCCGCTATAAAGGCAGATCTTGCTATCTATTTATGAGATCCCATACCCTACCAAGTTTGACACCACCCAGTTAGGGTGCAGGGATGTGGCGGGTTGTCTACAGCAGTGTATTGGAGCACAGAGAGGCTGCTCAAGGATACTGTCATGCACCAAGTCAGAGGGAAAGGCAAGTATACAGTGCGATGAAGAGTGTCTGAAGTGTGTAGAAGAATCTTGAGTCGAAGACAATATCTTTCCCGGGAGCACGAAAGACTGTGAGAGCGAGCAAGTGGTGATACATGATCCTCCTCAGATAATAGAGCCGTGTGAAACTTGTGGATAGTTTTGAGCTTCATAATGACTGACTTGTTGCTCAGGGAGAGAGGGGGAGACGGAGGGAGAGTTGAGGCCGTTTTACCAATCCCCGCTAACATGTGAGTTCGATTTGCGATCACTAGAGGCCAATTTGCTCAGGACCAGGAGGTGCAGGCAGTTTCTTTAGTATTTCTGGCCTGTTGCCCTAATTCCTCCCAATTCACAACTGGTACATACCAGTCCGGAGTGTGGGAAGCAAAACCTGGCCTGGACAGGAAAAGAAACCAAAAGCATACAGTCGCATCTGTCTCTGAGAGCTGGAAACCGCCGTCCTCAGGTGGGCGGTGGTGAGGAAGAATGGGGAAAAGAAAATCTGGGTCAATCGTTGGGAAAATGGAGAATTGGACAGTAGGGACGTTTTGAATTGGACAAGTAGGGAATTCAATGGCGTATGGTGTTCAAATTTCTTGTCTTCTTTTTTGCCAAGCTTTTTTCAAACATTGTTTCATTCAGCCCTACGTTGAAGCGATCAGGGTTAATCAATGGAGCTCAGCTGAACCCTCTCCCCAGGGTCCTAGTGAGGTTGATGAGACCATGATAGTTCCAAAGGGGCTAATCTCATAGAATAGAATCCCTATAGTGTGGAAGCAAACCATCTGACCCAACAGGTCCACACCGATCCTCCGAAGAGTAACCCACCCAGACCCATTCCCCTACCCTATTACCCAACATTTCCCCCTGACTAATGCACCTAACCGACACATCTCTGAACACTACGGGTAATTTAGCGTGGCCAATTCACCTAACCTGCACATCTTTGGACTGTGGGAGGAAACCCATGCAGACACAGGGAGAATGTGCAAACTCCACACAGACAGTCGCTTGAGGCTGGAATCGAACCCGGGTCCCGGGTGCTGTGAGGCAGCAGGGCCGACCACTGAGCCACTGTGCCCCATGACCAGGGACGTCTAGAAATGCGTACAGCATGTTCCAGGTCGAAATAGGCTGCTGGTTTTTAAAAAATTACAGTAGTGAAGCCTGGAGGAAGAAAAGATGGAAGCATATGAGTTGACCCTCCTTCATGAATGGATGGGGCCATAATTGGGACAGCTTGCCCCATCCAGTCATACCATTCAGGCAACTTCCTCCACTCCCCATCTCTGAGTGTTGCTGTCTCATGGCATCATATCCATAATGGGTGAAAAAACCAACTGCCACCTTAGTCCCTCTCCTCTCCACCTTCTCCAGTTTGTCCAATCTCTCTCCATCACTGAAACTCTGCAGGCCAGGCACTGTCTTGGTAAATCTCCCCTGCACCGTCTCCAGTTCTAACACATCCCTCTCATAAGGTGAATTCCAGAATGGCATACCTTTAGCTGTGGCCTAACCAACGTTATATACAGTTCCACATAACCTGCCTGCTCTTAAACACTATGCCTTAGCTCATAAAGGCAAGTATATTATATGCCTCTTAACCACTTTATCTGCCTGTCCTGATACCTTAGGGGGCTGGTGGACATGAACACCAAGGTCCCTCTGTTTTCCAGTTTCCTTTCCTCAGGTGGCATGGTGGCTCAGTGGTTAGCACTTTTGCCTCTAGGGACTTGGGTTCAATTCTAGCCTTGGGTGACTGTCTGTGTGGAGTTTGCTCTGGTTTTCTCCCACAGGCCAGGTACATTGGCCAAGCTAAACTGGCCACAGTGTTCGGTGCATTAGTCTTGGGTAAATACAGAGTAGGGGAATGGGTCTGGGTGGGTTACTCTTTGGAGAGTTGGTGAGGACTTGTTGGACCGAAGGGCCTGTTTCCATACTGTAGGGAATTGAATCTAATCTTTGTCTATCATGTAATTCCTTCCCTCATTTGTCCAGACTCAGTGTATCACCTCACATTGATTAGCCCATGTGACCAACCCATTTTTATACTTCTTTAATGTAAGTTACTCCTTCTCACTATGACCATCCCAAAAATTCTAGTATCAGCTGTGATCTTAATGAGTAACCATCCTATATTCAAGTTTAAATCATTTATAGATACCCATAAACAGCTAGAGCCCCAATACTGATCCCCAAGCAACACCGATAGATACAGACTTTCATTAGTCATCAAGATACCGACCATCACCCTCTGCTTCCTGCCTCTCAGCCAATAGTGGATCCAATTATGACAAGTTTCCTTGGATCCCATGGGCTCTCACCTTTGCTATCAGTCTTCCTTGTGGGATGTTATCAAAAGCCAATTAGACTACATCAAAACCATTGTCCTCACCTGGTCACCTCTTCAAAAACATTTCCATCAAGTTGATCAGACATGGCCTCCCCTTTAAACCATGCTGACTGCTCTTGATTAACCCCTGTGTCTCCAAGTGTAGATTGTTACTGTCCCTCAGGATTGCTTCCAAGAGATTCCCCACCGTTGCGGTCAGACTAATTGGTCTGTAGTTTCCTGGTTTATCCCTTGCTCTCTACTTGAATAACTGGACAATGCAGGCTGTCCTCCAGGACTCCAGCACCTGTCCTCAGGCAGGAAGGGATTGAGAATTATTGTCAGTACTGCTGCTACTTCCTTTCTTCCTTCCATAACAGACTGGGATATTTTTCATCCAGCCCTGGAGATTTAAGCCTGCTAGACCACTCAAACTCTTCTCGCGGCCTCCGCTAATGTCTTGCATTGTTTCACAGACATACTCCCTGATTTCTGCACCACTTGTCCCTCTCACGAGTGAACACTGACACACAGCATTCATTCAGAACCTGACCCATAACCCCTGGCTTCATGCAAAAATTACCTCAAAATTGCTGTGTGGCGGCAAGGTGGCACAATGGTTAGTACTGCTGCCTCACAGCTCTGGAGACCTGGGTTCAATTCCTGCCGCAGGCAACTCTCTGTGTGGAGTTTGCACATTCTCCCGGTGTCTGTGTGGATTTGCTCTGGTTTCCTCCCACAGTCCAAAAATGTGCAGGTTGGGGGAATTGGCCATGCTAAATTGCCCATAGTGTTAGATGGGTGGGTTACGCTTTGGTGGGTTGGTGTGGACTTGTTTCCACACTGTAAGTAATCTAATCTAAAACTGCACGCATTCATTCAATGGGCCCTAAGACATGCAAAAATTACCTCAAGGGGCCTTGTTGTACTTTTACCCTCAGTGCGCTTGGAAAATAACTTGGGATTTTCCTATATCCTTGATACTTCATCTTCCATGCACTTGCCCACTCAGCCTGTTCAATTCAAACTGCAAAATCTCTGCACATTCCTCATGGCCTACCTTTCCACTCCACTCTGTGTCATCAGCAGATTTTGTCTAAATCACTAATATATGTTGCGAATAGCTGGGTCCGAATACTGATCCCTGCAGTACCCTATTAGTTACTGCCCGCTGGTCAGAAGAACACTCGTTTATTCCTATCTCTATGTCCTGACCGCTGACCAGTTCTCTCTCTATGTTGACAAGGCCACCCCAATCCCACTGGCTTTAGCTTCAAATGCTAATCTCTAAACGTGATCTCAAATACAAGGTTATGCGGCAGTTCCAAACATTTCTTGTCAGGAATACAGTGGGTAATGCATCTTAAGCTTGTCCTAGTGATCCCCTTTGCCATCACAGATGCCAGACTCCAGTCCAAATGCTTCACTTGTTACCAAACAATGGCTAAGCAACTAAGTGTTTTAAAATGGAATCAAACTTTTAATAACCATCACCTACCTCTTTCAAATTGTTCCTTTTGAAAGGTTCGAGCTTTGCCTAAGATGACCTCCTGCCTGGCTGCTGTGCCCTATTGGTATCTAATTTCTGTGGATCTGGGTGGAATTCTGTTCTGGAAGTTGTGTCGCAGTTTCACCATCTCACATCGGGATGGGTGAGCGTCGCTGAAGACGTGCTCTTCTTCGCATTGTCAGAAGTCACTGCTTTGAAAAGTCCAAAGGGGAAGGTAAAGCTGAGGGAGATGGTGCGTCAGGCGAAAACTAGAAAAGATATTAACAGATTAATCACAATTAACAGGTGGTCATAGAGTCACAGGGCCCCACAGCACAGAGACAGTGGTCCAAATTGGTCCATACTGACCAAAATATCCGAGCTTTTGCCCGAAACGTCGATTTTACTGCTCCTTGGATGCTGCCTGAACTGCTGTGCTTTTCCAGCACCACTAATCCAGTGACCAAAATATCCGTTCATGCTAACTCCATTTCCCTGCCCTTGGCTCATATCCTATCCATGTATTTGTCCAAATGCCTTTTAAATGCTGTTAATATACCTGCCTCAGCCACTTGCAGGTGGCACGGTGGCTCAGTGGTTAGCACTGTAGCCTCACAATACCAAAGACCTGGGTTCGATTCCAGCCTCTGGTTTAGAGTCTGCACGTTCTCCCTGTGTCTGGGTGGGTTCCTCCCACAATCCAAAGATGTGCAGGTTAGGTGAATTGCCCATAGTCTTAGGTCAGAGGGAAGTGGGTCTGGGTGGATTTCTTTTCAGAGGGTCGGTGTGGGCTTGTTGGGCTGAAGGGCCTGTTTCCATACTGTGGGGAATCCAATCCAAGTTCTGCTGGCAGCTCCATATGCATATCACCCTCTGTGTAAAACCATTGCTCCTCAGGCTCCCTTTTATACTTTTCCCCTCTAACCTTAAACTGATGCCCTCTAGTCCTCGATTCCCCAACCGTGGGAAAAAGACTGAGTGCATTCACCCTATCCATGCCTCTCATGATGTTATATCCTTCTATAAGATCCTCCCTTCCGTCTCCTACACTCTAAGGATAAAAATTCCTAGCTTGTTCAATCTCTCCCTATGACTCAGACCGTTGAGTCCTGGCAACATCCTTATAAGTTTCATCGACACTCTTTCCAGTTTATTAACATCCTTCTGATAACAAGGTAACCAAAACTGAACACAAGTGCAGCCTCACCAATGTCTGTATAACTGCAACATAACATCCCAACTTCTGTACTTGGTGCCCTGGTGAAAGGTGCATTTGAATCTGTTCTTCCTTTCAAAATAAGGAGAGAGGACAGAGTGCACAGAACAGTTACATTCACAAATACGAATTGCATTTACCAGTTCCGGCTTTTATGACAGGATGATAGCATCCAAATGGATGGCTAACCCAGAGTGGTCCTTTAAGGTCCTGAGGGGTCAATGAGTCTGTAGAATGAAGGCTAGCTGATTTTTTTTTCATTCACTCATGGGATGTAGGTGTCGTTGGCTGGGCCAGCATTTATTGCCTGTCCCTAGTTGCCCTTTTGAGAAGGTGGGGGTCAGTCGTCCCCTTGAACCACTGGAGTCCACCTGCTATGGGTTGACCCACAATACCCTTAAGGAGGGAATTCCAGGATTTTAACCCAGCGACAGGGAAGCAATGGTGATATATTTCCAACTCTGGATAGTGAGTGGCTTGGAGGGGAGTTTGAAGGTAGTGGTGTTCCCGTGTAGCTGCTGCCCTTGTCTTTGTTGATGGAAGTGGCTGTGCGTTTGGAAGATGCTGAGTGAGGATCTTTGGTGAATTTCTGCAGTGCATCATGCAGATAGTACACACTACTGGTATACTGCTGGTAACTCCTGGTGGTGGAGGGAGTGGGTGCTTGTGGGTGTGGTGCCAATCAAGCAGGCTGCTTTGACCTGGGGATGGGGGTCAAGCTTCTTGAGTGTTGTTGGGGCTGCACTCATCCAGCAAGTGGGGAATATTCCATCACACTCCTGACCTGTGTCTTGTAGAAGATGGACGGGAGGCAGGAGGTGAGTTCCTCGCCACAGTATACCTAGCCTTTGACCTGCTCTTGTAGCCATTGTGTACATGTAGGGAGCCCAGTTGAGTTTCTGGTCAATGGTAACCCCCATTGTTGATAATGGAGGAAATTTAGTGATGACAATGCCATTGTATGTCTCCTTCAGAACAACACCCTCGCAGCAACAGTGAAAGCTTTTGCATGGAGGTTCCCGAGTAGGTAACCACAACTATGAGGTGGAGGCTGATCTTTAAAAACTTTGACCTAGACTCCTTTTCGTCTCGCTGGGCAGTAAGGTTAAATTTCTCTCAGAAGGTGCACTGTGTGAGTTGAGTAATTCTTATAAAGGCATGGCATAAAGTGAACAGAGAAAAAAGCAATGGAAGAAACAACCGCCTTTGAAAATAGCAAACATCTGGAGAGAGAAATTAGTCTCTTGGCAGTCGTGTGCCATGAATAATAGTCATAACTTGTGGGGAATTCCCACAACTTTCTACCCTTCCTGTCATTAAAGACCCAGTTGTGAATAATCCTCTGATTAAATGGAATGCTGTTGCGAACGCCCGTTCTTTCTGTCCCTCAGACATTATCCAGCTGTTTCAAGTTTGCCCCATTCCCAGATTGTAATCTCCTCTGCACGTTGCTCCCACCTATGGGCAGCACGGTGGCTCAGTGGTTAGCATTGCTGCCTCAGGGTCCCAGGTTCGATTCCAGCCTCAGGTGACTGTCTGCGTGGAGTTTGCACATTCTCCCCATGTTTCCTCCGGGTGCTCTGGTTTCCTCCCACAGTCACAAAGATGTGCAGACCAGGTGAATCGGCCAGGGTCTGGATGGGTTACTCTTTGGAGAGTCAGTGTGGGCCGAAGGGCCTGTTTTCACATTGTAGGAAATCTAATCTTCCCTGCCATTTCAATGGCTGCTTGACTCTACCTAGTGCTGCAAAACAACAGCTCTTCACATATAATCACAGAATTGTTATGGCATAAGAAGGAGGTCGTTCAGCCCATCATGCCTGCGCCAGCTCATTAATCTCCGGTCATTTCCCTGGATCCAAGTAGTAATCTAAAGCCATCTTAATGGCTTAAACTGAATTGGACATTGATGAGCCCCTGAGCTGTACTGAGGCAGAGAGTTCAAAGAACAGAGACCCGAATTAAAGTTAGCTGAATTGATTCAGGCAACATCAAGATGTTGAAGAATGATTGGCAGGATACGCCAGTCCAGAACCTCCAAAGTCAGCCCTGGTAAGATGGCCAACTTTGATTGGACATAGCCCTGGAGTTGACATCGCAGGATCTCTCACCTTCAATTGAATTACCACCTGCTCCTCTGATCCCAATCCTTCCATTGCTCACCTGATGTGCCCATTCTGGTCCGGTATCAGGCCCAATCCAAATCAGGACCTACTCTGGGTTAATTCACAGGGCGATTATTGAACGTTAGTGAAAGAGTGATTTTTATAAAAACCTCATTCATGGGATTTGGGTGTCAAAGGTCAGGCCAGGATTTACTATATGTTTTTCACAGGCTGCAATTATTCACAATATATTACGGTATATTAATGACTTGGTTGAAGAGAGTGAATGCACTGCAGCTAAGTTTGTAAATGATATACAAATGAATGGGAAGTCAAGTGTGAGGTTGACACTAAGAGTTTACTCAGGGATATGGACAGATTTAAGAGGACTAAGGCTTGGCAGATGGAATATAACGTGGAGAAACGTGAGGTTATATAATTTGGCAGATTCTAGATTAGAGTGGTGCTGGAAAAGCACAGCAGTTCAGGCAGCATCTGAGGAGCAGGAAAATCGGCGTTTCAAGCAAAAGCCCTTTATCAGGAATACAGGCAGAGAGCCTGAAGGGTGGAGAGATAAATGAGAGGAGGGTGGGGGTGGGGAGAATCCTTGCAAGGGGATTGCTTTTCCAGTATCACACTAGTCTAGACTCTGGTTTGCAGCATCTGCAGCCATGTTGTTTTTACCTCATTAATTTTAACCCTACTGCGAATCCTCTTGCAAGGATGCCTGCCTTGAAGAAGTTTTCCTCCTCTCTCTATAAGAACCTCAGACTGAGATAACACATCTATCCTGGGGCAGGCTAAGCAAAGGCATGCTGTAGGACTCTATAACTCTATGCCTCCAGGGAAAACTGAACAATTTTGGGCCCCTTATCTGAGGAAAGATATATTGACATTGGAGGCAGTCCAGAGAATGCTAACCAGGTTGATACCAGCTATAGAGGGACTGTTTTATGAGGAGAGGTCGAGTTGATTGGGCCTGTACTCATTGGAATACAGAGGAATGAGAGGAGACCTTACTGGAACCTATCTGACTCTTTGGGGACTTAATTTCAGAGAGGCTGTTTCCCCTTGTGGGTCAATCTTGGACCAGAAAGCATCATCTCAGGATAAGGGTGGCACATTGAAGAGAGAGATGAGGAGGAATTCCTTTCCTCAGGGGTTAATGAACCTGTGGAATTCTCTGCTGGCTCAATAAATAAGTTCAAGGCTGAGATGGATGTTTAATCAGTGAGGGGATCAAGTATTGTGGAGAAAAGGCAGGAAAGTGGGTTTGAGGATGATCAGATCAGTCGTGATCTCATTGAATGGCGGAGCAGGCTCGATGGGTTGAATGGTCTACTTCTGCTCTGATATATTATGGTCCTAATGTCCTCGGGGAAGATGTCTTCATGAAGTCCTTGGCTGTAGCGACATCCACCATGTTGCTATGAAGGGTCTACCCAGGATTTTGACCCAGTGACAGTGAAGGAACGGCGATATTTTCCAAGTCAGTGTGGTGAGTGGCTTGGAGGTGAACTTGCAAGTGGTGGTGTTCCCTGCTCTCCTTGTCCTTCGAGATGGAAGTGGTCATGGATTTGCAAGGTGCTGTTTAAAGATCTTTGGAGAATTTCTGCAGGGCATCTTGTGGATAGCACACACTGCTGCTCCTGTGTTGGAGGGAATGGATGCTTGTGGATCTATTATGAGCAAACCACGACAAGCAGACCAAACACAGCCAGAAACCCTAACCACTTTACCATACATCAAAGAAGTCTCAGAAATGACAGCCAGACTACTGAGACCCCTCGGAATCCTAGTAGCACACAAACCCACCAACATTCTCAAACAAAAACTAACAAACTTAAAAGACCCAGTACAACCCATGGACAAAACCGACATCATCTACAAAATTTCATGCAAGGACTGCCACACACACTATTTAGGACAAACAGGAAGAAAGTTAGCCACCAGGATACACAAACACCAGCTAGCCACAAAAAGACACGACCCTCTCTCCCTCGTAGCCCTACACATGGATAAACAAAAACCCACCATTTCGACTGAGACAACAAATCTATCCTGGCACAGGCTAAGCAAAGGCATGCCAGAGAATTCCTAGAGACCTGGCACTCCAACCACAACGCCATAAACAAACACACAGACCTAGATACCATCTATCAACCCCTCAGAAAACGAACAGGAAATGACATCACCTCAAACCCCATTAACCCCATCCAGGACAAACATATAAAGAGAAAGCAGGAGACAACAGCTTCGCTTCACTTGGAGGTTGCCACTGATGATGTTACCTAGCCAGGTAAAGAAATGTCTGGATATCAAACCTACAGCTCAGCGAGCAAACCTACACCCTAAATTAGAAGGCAATGGGGGCTGCAGATGTTGGAGAAATTCGAGCTGATGAAACATGGCGCTGGAAAAGGCATAGCAGGTCAGGCAGCATCCGAGGAGCAAGAGAGTCAAGGTTTCGGGCAGGCCCCTTTTTCTTCAGGATTGGGGAGGGGAAAGGGGGTTGAGAGATAAATGGGGGGAAGGGGGGTATGTGTGCCGAGGAGACAAGTACGTGATAATAGGAGGTGATAGTTTGGAGGATGGAGCAGATAGGTGGGAAGGAAAATGGACAGATAAATAAGGTCAAGGGGGCGAATCTGGGATGGGAGATTTGGAAACTGGTGAATTCAATGCTCATGCTGTGTGGTTCCATTATGAGGTGCCACTCCTCTAGATGCTGTTGTTGTAGTTTCAGGGGAGTATTACATCTCATTACCTGACTTGTGCCCTGTCGATGGTGGGCAGGCTTTGGGAAGCCAGGAGGTGACTTACTTGCTGCAGCCTCGGATCTGATTTTTTTGTAAACGGTAGAATCCCTACAGTGTGGAAACAGTCCACTCAGCCCATCATGTCCACACTATCCCCGCATTTCCTACCTAACCTACACATCCTTGGACACAATGAGTAATTTAGCCAATCCACCTAACCTGCACACCTTTGGACTGTGAGAGGAAACCGGAGCACCCAGAGGAAACCCACGCAGGCACGGGGAGAATGTGAAAACTCCACACAGACAGGCGCCTGAGAGTGGAATTGAACCCCGGTCCCGGGTGCTGTGAGGCAGCCGTGCTAACCACTGAGCCACCTCTTGTAGCCATTGTGTTTAAATGGCTTGTTCAGTTGAGTTTCTGATCCGAGGAATTCCCCCCGGGTTGATGACGGTCGGTTTCAGTAATGATAACGCAGTAGCAACCCTGAGATAGTCACTGCCTTAGGAATATTCCAATGTATCTGCTGCCCTTGTCTTTCTAGATGATGGAGTTTGTAAGTTTGGTAGGTGCTGCCTCGGTGAGTTACTGAAGTGCATCTTGTAGGTGGTGTACAGTGCTGCTATTTTCCTTGAGTGGTGGATGGAGTGAATGGTGATGGTAGTAGATGAGCTCAGCACGGTGGAGGATCCTCGCGTTTCAGCCATGACTTAAGGTGAGGTGTGATACAGGGCTTTGTGAGGAAGATGTCTCAATTCACCTGCAAAATTCTCTCACATGCTTTCAATTCTCTGCTGCTTCCCTTGTTGAAAGTCTAAGAGTGATGAGGAAACGACTGTCCTCTCATTGACAGGGAAACCTACCGGGCAACATCGAGACCTTCAAACTGACCTGAGGTCACATTCTCCTTCAACGCAATCCAACTGTAATTAGCTTCAGGATGTCAGAGCAATTAAAGTTCGTTGGGACTTATTACGTTACACACAGCTGTCCTTGAGCAATTGGAATAACAAATTGTGTTACATTTCAGAGCACTCCTCTCCTTACACTCAGCCCTCATGCGGAGGGGCTACATTGTGATATGAAGGGAGTGGTAATCTATATACCTATGACGTCCAGCTCAAATCCCAACTGGGGAGGGGGAATAAAGTTGGTTAACTACAATGCAAAATTACCAACGAGTACTGTGAAGCCTCTGGATTGTTGTGAGAGCTCTTTATGGATGGAAACTTTCCATTTTTGACCTGCTCCTGTCTGTATGTGACTCCAAGCAATGGCGATTAGATTAGATTCCCTACAGCATGGAAACAGGCCCTTCGGCCCAACAAGTCCATACCGACCCTCTGAAGAGTAACCCACCCAGACCCTTTTCCCTCTGACTAATGCACCTAACACTATGGGCAATTTAGTCTGGCCAATCTACCTGACCTGCACATCTTTGGATTGTGGGAGGAAGCCAAAGCATCCAGAGGAAACCCATGCAGACAAAGGGAGAATGTGCAAACTCCACACAGACAGTCGCCCGAGGCTGGAATCGAACCCAGGTCCCTGTTGCTATGAGGCAGCAGTGCTAACCACTGAGCCACTGCGCTGCCCAGAATAGGAAGGGTTTAAGAGGGATATGAGCCAAATGCTGGCAAATAGAACTAATTTAGGTTATCTGGTTGCATTGGACGAGTTGGACCAAAGGGGCTGATTCTGTGCTGTACACCTCTATGACTTTATGACTTTATGAATATGGAGGCCCTTTCAAAGCAAAATTAAGTTTGCCAGGCTCCACTTTGAGTTCCGTGTTGGAATTCTCCATGTCCAGCTCGTTTGATGTGTTGGATAAGCTAGGAAGCCAAGATTGACGAGGTGAGTTGTAGCATTAATAAGGCATTCAATCTGCTAGAACCCTCCTTCATTAGCAACTCTCCACTGTCTAATGAGAAACTCACTCTTATCACCTGGCAAAGTGTATGATTTGTTCCCAACTTATCACCTGATTCTCCCCCAAATCTCAACATAGCCTGCATTGCTCTAGCCCTTGTTAGAGTCAGTCCTATAGTGGTTTAATCTGCTGCACACAAGGGGAATGGTTCTCTGTCTGTACAACTGGGCACTGATATGAATTCCTGAGGACCTCAACATTAGAAAGCTTTCTAACAGTGGGCCTCACACTGTTAGACCACTTCAGGCAGGATCTCACTGTGTTCAGAGAAAATCGCGCCAATTAGCTTTAAATGTCAAATATTGTTCCAGGAAACTTGAGCCTGGAATCTAATAAACCATTAGATTAAATGAAAGCAAACACCTCCCTCAAAGAAAATATTCTCACTCTCTGTTTAGGCAAACTAATTATCTTAACTCTTTCATCAAAGTGAGAATGTGAGAAACACTGAACAAAATTATTTTTTCTCTCCAGTTCTTTGTATTTCCCTTTTTATTCCTTCTATTCTTTGTTTCTTTCTTTCCCTCCCTTATTTCTGTCTTCTCCTTTCTTCCTTCTATCCTTCCTGGCATGCCTGGCATTTAGTTTTTCCCCAGCTTGACTTGCTTGTGACTTGTCGTCTTCAACAATCTGCCCCAGTGCTATTAAGAGGGAATTCCAGAATTTGGATCCAACGCGGATCAAAGTTGGCATAACACATCAGAAATCGTGCTTATAAATTGGTTTCACAGTATATGCTCAGTGTTTTATTCCTACCACAGTAACAAAGTCAGTGGGGGAAATCGAGGGTAGAATCATTGAGTCATACAGTTTTACAGCATAGAAACAGACCCTTCAGTCCAATTTGTCCATTCTGACTAAATATCCTAAATTAATCATCCCATTTGCCAGCACTTGGCCCATATCCCTCTAAACCCTTCCTATTCTTTTAAATGTTGCAATTGTACCAGCCTCCACCATTTCCTCTGGCAGCTCATTCCATACACGCACCATCATCTGCGTGAAAAAGTTGTCACTTACGTCCCTTTTCCCTCTCACTTTAAACCCAATGCACTCTAGTTTTGGACTCTCCTACCCCAAGAAAAAGTCCTTGATTATTCAACCTAAATATGTCCTTCATGATTTTATAAACCTCTATAAGGTCACCCCTCAGCCTCTGAAGTTCTAGTGAAAACAGCCCCAGCCTATTCAGCCTCTCCCTGTAGCTCAAACCCTCCAATCCTGGCAATATCTTTGTAAATATTTTCTGAACCCTTTCAAGTTTCATAACATCCTTCCTGTAGCAGGGAGACCAGAACTGAACACAGTATTCCAAAAGTGGCCTAACCAATGTCCTGTACAGCTGCAATATGACCTCCCAACTCAATGTAAAGTGGGAAAGTCAGGAAAGTGGCTGTGGGGAGTTTGGGATCCACCACGATCCTACTGAATAGTGGAGTAGGCTCGAGGGACTGAATTCCTGATGAAGGGCTCCGGCCCGAAACGTCGATTTCTTTTTCCTGCTCCTCAGATGCTGCCTGACCTGCTGTGCTTTTCCAGCACCACACTCTCAACTCTGATCTTCAGCATCTCACTGCAGACCTCACTGTCTCCTCAAGGGACCGAAAGGCCTACTCCTGCTGCTATTTCTTATGGTCTTAAGTCACAGTGGGATGGATACATGAAGCTGGGTGAGCATGTGAGGCCAAAGACTGGCAACTCCATTTGAAAAGTGCAGTTCAGAAATCAGTGATCCCACTCACCATCAGCTGCTCACGGGTGGAGAAGCTATTGGAGTCAGGTCTGAAAACTTCCAGAAAACTCTCCAGACCACCTTTTTTTTGAATTCTCACCACACAAAGAAAATGAGGATTGGAGAGATGGTTTGTGACATGATGACGGGAGGGAGAAATTGATGTTGACTCTGAAGGGCCTCTGCCCGAAATGTCGATTCTTCTGCACCTCGGATGTTGCCTGACCTGTTGTGCTTTCCCAGCACCACAATCTTGACTCGGATCTCCAGCATCTGCAGTCCTCACTTTCTCCTCCTGACTGGATCTCCGCACCATGTTGTAGAATAAGGTTACCCAGGTGGATGTCATAACTAGAGGTTAATTGGATCTTTCAGAATGATTTTAAAATCTATTCCTTCCTAGGCAGAAGATGTCATTGGAAAATCCATCCCTTTTTTTCACAGAATCCCTATAGTGTGGAAATAGGCCCTTCGGCCCAACAAGTCCACACCAACTCTTTGAAGAGTAGCCCATCCAGACCCATTCCCCTATCCTATATTTAGGACTGACTGATGCACCTAACCTACACACCCCTGAACATTATGTGCAACTTAACATGGTCAATTCACCTAACCTGCACATCTTTGGACTAGAGCACCCAAAGGAAACTCACGTGTACGCGGGGAGAATGTGCAAACACCACACAGACAGTCGCCCAAGGCTGGAATCAAATCCAGGTCCCTGGCGCTGTGAGGCAGCAGTGCTAACTACTGAGCCACCGTGCGGCCCTCAAACACAGACTGTCTTCCCTCAAGGATAATTTGGATGGATTTTTCTAACATTCAATCATACTTCTGCAAGATAGTCCCACATTCACAAACTGGATTTAAATTCCCAGCTGCAATAGTGTGATGTGGACTCATGTTGCTGATAGTAGCCAGGAATACTTGTACAGTAATATTATCACTATGTCATTATCACTCATACGGTATTGTTTTGGCATTCAAAAGGAGATCTATTCCAAACCCTATAAAATATGCAAGAAAATTGTAAAACTGATGCAGGCAACGAATCTGCCACCTATTAGTATTTCACATGCTTCTCTCAGAATAGCAAGCTTTTGCAAGTCAAGAAAAGAACTGTTAGTAACATAATGTGCAATATGTGTGCAGTTAATTTGGACCAAAGCAAAGATGCTGCTGTTGCTAGAACTCTTAAACAAAAACGGAAAGTGTTGGAGAAACTCAGCAGGCCCCGCAGCCTCTATGAAGAGAGAAACCGGGTTAATGTTTGACAGTAGTTCTGAAATGTAAAACCTCTGGTTTTCTCTCTCTCACAAACGGTTGCTGCCAGGCCTCCTGAGTTTCTCCAGAATTTCCCTTTCCTATTTCATGGTCCACCATATGGCCACGATGCTTACTTTACAGAGAACGGAGAGGATGCAGCTCAATGTTGTCTGCGGAGGGTGCTTTATTGAAAGTGGGAGGAGAGATATGACTGTTGTTCAGGATGCTGAGTTGAGTGAATTTGGGAACATGATTCCCCTTTATCCATCCTTCGCTTGGAAATTTCCCCACCTGACGATCCTTCAAATGGAACAGTGTTCTGTTTCAGTGACAATCTGTGCTGATAAATAAAGGTAGGGAGGACTGACAGTAAAGAAAGAGCCCTTTCAAACATTGTGCCAGGGCTCAGAAAATGCAGTCCACCCATCTCTTGGTTTTGGTCCATATCTTCCAACAAATTTATCCTCCATCGGATAAATATCCACATTTTCTTTTCCCAAGCCACTTTGGAACCTGGAGGCAGTGACTCCACAAAGGCAGAATAAGGTGGATTCCGGGAATCTGAATCGAACACAGAAAATGCTAAGAAACTCAGTAGGGCCGTGGAGAGAGGAGCAGAGTTCAAGCGATGAGCCTGGTACAAGTCTTCTACAGAACAACTCCTTTGGTTCGTTTGCCAAAAACCTGGTGAGAAACGTGTCCTTGGTTCTCAATCCTTCCACAAACAGGAACCATTTCTCTCTATCCACTAACAGGACATTCCCCGCTTCTCCAAGTGATCATTGCACATGACAATCCATATCCCTGGTACCATTCTTGTGAATTTAGGCCACCTCCTGTCTGAATGAGGCCTGACCAGCGTTTTGCACAGATTTAGCATAACATCCTTGGAAGCTATGCCAATGAGGCTAGGTTTCTGAGTCGGCTACTAATCTTGTAAACATTTATTTCATTAACTCTAAGATCGTTTACAGAACGCATAAAATTTATGAAGGGATGTGAAA
Source organism: Hemiscyllium ocellatum (assembly GCF_020745735.1). Taxonomy (NCBI): domain Eukaryota; kingdom Metazoa; phylum Chordata; class Chondrichthyes; order Orectolobiformes; family Hemiscylliidae; genus Hemiscyllium; species Hemiscyllium ocellatum. The sequence continues at coordinate 14,981,128 of NC_083403.1, forward strand.
TGGTAATGATGTTTGACATTGGAGTGAACTCTGTTCTCTCCCCCACACATGAATTGATGGAAAGTTCCAACCTTTATTGACGCAAAGCAAAGTCCCAACTAAAGGAAAACTGAACTGACTGGGCAAATTATTTCACCAAGTGCAGCTAATATTGTTTCCTAGATGAGTGTGGCACCTGAATCCACTAGCACTGCCCACATGAGAAGAAATGGCAGCCTTTTCTTAGAATCAAAGAGCCCTTACTGTGTAGAAATTGGCCATTCGGCCCAACAAGTCCACACTGACCCTCCAAAGAGTAACCTACCCAAACCCATTCCCCTGCATTTACCCCTGACTAATGCACCTAACCTATACATCCTTGAACAGTATGGGCAAATTGGCTTGGCTAATTCACCTAACCTGCACATCTTTGGACTGTGGGAGGAAACCCACACAGACATGGGGAGAACGTGCAAACTCCACACAGACAGTCGCCGGAAGCTGGAATCAAACTTGAGTCCCTGGTGCTGTGAGGCAGCAGTGCTAACCACCGAGCCACTGTCCTGCCCCATTCCAGAATGTGGGTCTCTCTGTCCAGGCCAGCATTTATTGCCCAGAGGGTAGTTACAGTCAACCACATTGCTGTGGGTCTGGAGGATAAGGATGGCAGTTTCCTTTCCTAAAGGTCATGAATGAACCAGATGATTATTTTCTGACAAATTAGATTACTTACAGTGTGAAAACAAGCCCTTCGGGCCAACAAGTCCACACCAACCCGCCGAAGCGCAACCCACCCATACCGCTTACCTAACACTACGGGCAATTTAGCATGGCCAATTCACCTGACCCGCACATCTTTGGACTGTGGAAGGAAACCGGAGCATCCAGAGGAAACCCACGCAGACACAGGGAGAACGTGCAAACTCCACACAGTCAGTCGCCTGAGGCGGGAATTGAACCTGGGTCTCTGGCGCTGTGAGGCAGCAGTGCTAACCACTGTGCCACCGTGCCGCCCAAAGGTATACGGTGACCAAAGGATTCATGAACATCATTCGACTCTTAACTCCAGACTTCCATTGAATTTAAATTCCACCATCTGCCTTGACAGGATTTGAGTGCGAGTGCCCAAGAATGGGTGTCCGGATTAACAGTCCAGCGATAATACCAGCCAGCCATCACCTCCTTTTTGGTCAGTACAGTTTGAGGAAAAGCTATGAGAATGGGAGAACACCTCTCTACTTTGATTGGTGCTGTGGGCTCTTTTATGCCCCACATGAACCATTCCAAGTGTGGTGGTAAATTAAGAATGAGAGTAACCATGTAGGTACAGCAGGTGGTGAAGAAGGTAAACAGTATGTTGGCCTTCTCAGCAAGAGGGTTCGGGTACAGGGACAGGGATTCCTTGCTGCAATTGTACAGGTATATGGTGAGACCACACCTGTGCACAGTCTTGGACACCTTAGCTGAGGAAGGACGTTCTGGCTATGGAAGGAGTGCAGAGAAAATTCACCGCACTGATTCCTGAGAGGGGTTAAGTTATGAATAGAGATTGTATTCACTGGAGTTTAGAGGAATGAAAGGGATCTCATAGACACCCATAAAATTCTAACAGGGCTATACAGGGTAAATGCAGAAGGACCTTCCCTATGGTGGGGGAGTCCGAGACCAGGGGTCATGGTTTCAGGATACGGGGGCCTTTAGGGCTGGGAGGAGGAGAAATGTCTTCACCCAGAGAGTGGTGAGCCTGTGGAATTCTCTGCCACAGAAAACGGTGAAGACCAAAACAGTGAATGTATTCAAGAAGGAGTTAGATACTTAAGAGATCAAAGGGTCTATAGGAAGGATGTTGTTAAACTTGAGAGGACGCAGAAAAGTTTTACAAGGATATTGCCGATTTGGAGGGTTTGAGTTTTAGGGTGAGGCTGAATAGGCTGGAGCTGGAGCATCAGAGGCTGAGGGGGGAACCTTACAGAGGTTTACAAAATCAGGTGAGGCATAGATAAAGTGAATAATCAAGATCTTTTCTTCTATGGAAACTAAAGGGCACAGCTTTAAAGTGAGAGGGGTAAGTTTTTCACAGAGGGTGGTGCGTCTATGAAACGAGCTGCCAGAGGAATTGTAGAGGCTGGTCCAGTTACAACATTGACAAGAAATATGGAGGGTATATGGACAGCCAGGGTTTAGAGGGATTGGGCCAAATGTTGGCAAATGGAACTAAATTAATTTAAGATATCTGGTTGGCGTGGATGCATTGGGCTGAAGTACCTGTTTCTGTGCTGTGTGACTTTAGGTATGGAGAGAAAATGGGAACGGGGGACTGAGTTGGATGATCAACCATGATCATACTGAATAGTGAAGCAGGCTGGAGGGACTGAATGGCCTGCTCCTAGTTTCTTTGTTGTTTTGTGAGATGGCTGGGAGCTTTGCAGAAGGAGCACGTACCATAAACCTTACCTTTGAACTTTCGCTCACTAGCAGCAAGTCACTATGGGAACAGCCACTGACTGCCACACATCCTTGGCTTTCTAGGGTCAAAAAGAACGCAATTCCTTCAGTCCTTGTGACGAAAGGAAGATTTAAAGATAGAGAGAAAGAAAATGAGGTGAAAGTAAAAGGTCCCCACTCTGTAGCAACTCCTTGTTTTGGTTTGGAATCTGCTGCAGACACACTGCCTCACAATAAGGCCTCATTATTTATTGGTAACCATATCCTTGCCACTGTTTTGGCACAAAGTTATCTCTTCAGGACCTTTGATTTTTATTTTAGAAACAAAATGGCCCCGTTTCAGGCCTGTTGATCAGTTTTCAAAAGCTTCCCCCACTCAAAGCCTTTCTCTTTGCCCCTGGGCCTGATGGGAACAATCGCACAAGTTCTGCGTTCAGATCTCAGTAAAGAACGGGACTTGAAAATGCTGCCTTGGTGCCTGGCGTTCAAAATTCAAGTCACTCCATTTGAACAAATGCCGTTCAAAAGTAGCATATTCGCCTAGAAATGCTTGTTGGTTTAAATGCATGGTTGTTTGATAGTCTAGCGACTCTGTTGCAGGATTAGTAATGTAGCCAGTTCTGGTCTCGTGATGCTATGGTTCCCGTTCGATAACGGCAATTCGGGATCCATTGCAGTGGTAAAAATGATGGTGAAACGTCCCTGCCTCTGAGCCAGGAAGCCTGGCTTCAAGGCCCACATCTGCACTTGGTGGCCAGAGAAGGTCCACAGCAAAGCAGGTCCAATCACCGATGTGTGAATTCCTTAAGTCCCATCAGTATCAATTGGAAAGAGTGGGAGAGGTTCCTAACTGCTGTGCGATAGATAGAAGACTGGTGCCTTTACCATCGCTATCCAGAGCTCGGGACAACAGCATGGGGGTGTATTCTGCAGTGAGACGTCCAGTGGCAGGGAGAGGGCGATGGTGAGGGAGGCCACTAAGCAGGGCAGATCGGTGAGTCGCAAGGACCCTCTTTGGGGCAAGGGATCTTTGGGGGAAAAAGGCCCCGTGAAGAGAGGGGGAGACAGTAAAGGATTTTCCAAGGGGTGTCCAACTCAGAAATGCATTTTCCATCTTGGAAGCTGCTGAGGGCAATGGTTTCCCCCAACTGAAGAACCAAGTCTGGGACACCATGAATGGCTTGGCCTTACAGGAGAGGGAAGAGTGCTGGCATAAGTAGAATTAGCTGAATACCCTCTCTCTGTGGTGTAACAACTCTCTGATTTCCTGAAGAAGATTTGAGGTCCTTGCCTAGATCCATGTGAAAACCGTGTTTTCTGAGTCTAACCTTAATTCCCCTTCGTTTCATAATAGTGGAATAAAGAACGCATACTTGTGATCTGTATGCTTATTATGTATTGGTGTTACAACGTGCAACTCTAATGTCTGGAGGGTACCAGTGGCCACCAATGGCTGGGTAGCTGATGTCTGTCAGTTGGATGTTAGCAGTGTGCGGTCTGGTCCTGCTACAACTCAAGTGGATTCAGGATCCAACTCTTCAATGGGTAGCCAAATAAGAATTGATGGATATGCTGATGGAGTGAAGATTAGAGTGGTGCTGGAAAAGCACAGCAGGTCAGGCAGCATCTGAAGAGCAGGAAAGTTGATGTTTCGGGCAAAAGCCCTCCACCAGGAATGAGGCTGGAGTTGCCTGAGATGCGGGAGAGGAGTCTCTTATCCCACCCAGGCTTGCACCAATTGGGGCTGAGTGGCCTGCATTTGGAACCGCAAACCTGATATCGTCGAGCAAACAGAGAAAGTGAGAGTGAGACAATGAGAGGCAAGCGATGGATTTTCCACAGAGACTCCTCCATAAGTTTGGGAACAAACTAAAAGACAATTATTTACCTGCAACTGGCCAATGGCAGAACCTGAGCCACACAGGTAAATAACCCCATGTTCTCATGAAATACCGGGCCGACTCCTAGGAATGAAGGGTATGATTTATCAAAATACTGCTAAAAATGTTAGGCCTACGGTCATTAGACTTTAGAAGAATGAGGGAGGACTTTATTGAACCATGCAAGATTCTGCAGGTAGATGTTGAGAAAATGTTTCCATTAACGGGGAAGTCTCAAGACTCCTCTCCCTCATCTCGGGCAACTCCATCATCATGTCCGCCAATTCTTATTTGGTTCCCCGTCGGAAAGCTAGGTCCTGAATCCACTTAAGCTGAAATGGGATCAGACCCTACACTGCTAACATCCAACTGACAGACATCAGCTTCCCAACCAATTGGTGGCCACTGCTACCGTCCGGAAATTAGAGTTGCCGTAGCGGGGGACATTGTTACAGAATGAGGAGACGCTCATTAAAACTGAAATGCAATGAAATTTCTTCTCCCTAGATGTCAGTGAGTGTCTGGAATTCTCTACTGGAGGGAGGTGTGGAGGTTGGGTCACTGAAATACTCAGTATTTGTAGACGGGATAAATAGGTTTTTGAAAGAATGGGGAGTTGAGGATTATGGGGAACAGGGACAAAAGAAAAGTCAAAGCTTGGGGTATATCAGCCACAAACTTATTGGCTGGTGGGACAGGCTTGATGGGCCAAATGGTCTACTCCTGCTCCTATTTCTTTGTTCTTGTGATGTGCTTGGCTTGGGTTTGAGAGTTTGACGTGCTGTCAATGTATGGGAAGAGTGGTTGAAACCAGAATGCCTCTAGTAAACAATTGCATACTTCATAAGCATGAAGCAGCAATTCCAATGATTTCTTCAGTGTCTGATTCTACTGTGGCTGGTGAACAGCACGTGGTCAGGAGATGGAGTCAAGCTACAGTCATGGAAAGCTCAGCCCTTGACTTTGCTGATTCAGTCAGGCTTGAACTCTGGATATTTGAAGACGTAAGTTCCCTCCTAGCCTTCCATCCCCATTTTCACCGTCCCGCACGACGTGCTGATCCAATGAGACCTCGGTTCTAAAGCTCTCGTTCTTGGTTTTGAATCTCTCCATGACTTTGGAGAAGACGACATTGAAGGTGCTCTGCCCATCGTGTCTATAACAGACAACGAGTGTCTGGACCTGATCCCGCTCTCCGTTGTCTGCCAGAGAGTCATACAGCACAGAAACAGACCTTTCATCCATGCCAAATGAGGATTCCCAAACGAAACCAGTCCCTTTCACCTGCGTTTGGTCCAAGTCCCTCTAAATCTTTCCTATTCATGTTGCTGTCACCCTGGTTACAAAATTATTCACACACCTTTGTTAAGGAGTTGAGTGTGGTGCTGGAAACGCATAGCAGGTCAGACAGCATGTGAGGAGCAGGAGAGTCGACGTTTCAGGCATAAGCTCTTCAGGGCTGCCGTGCTTTTCCAGCACCACGCTCTCAACTCTGATCTCCAGCATCTGTAGTCCCCACTTTCTCCTGCCATCATTCTAAGCAGGGAGTTCCTGACGCCTTGCCACTCTCTCATCATCTCTCCTTTAATTCTTCCACAAACCTCATCGTCCTCCCCACCAAGACACAGGCCCTTCCCATTCACTTTATCCCGGCACCTCGCAATTTCTAATATCTGAATCGAATCTCCCCTCTGTTGACAGGACAGCAGCACCCACCCAGTCTTTCCTCAGTTCTCAGGTCCTGGTAGCTTTGATCTTTGTCTGTACCAGTAACACTGTATTCCGCATTCTGCTCTCTTCCCCTAATGTCCTTATATAGGGTATGATTTGCCAGATAGCATGCAAAACAATACTTTTCACTGCATTTATTGCATGTCACAATAGCAAATCAAATCACAATATCCTCACAAATCTCAACATGCACTGCCATCCTATCTGTCATGTGGTGATCTGAGCTGCACACCAGTTTTGTGGCCTGACCAATGATTTATGCAATTCCAACAGACACACCTTGCTCTTACGTTCGATATCCTGATGGTGGTCATTCACTTTGCTTATTCTGCACCTCTCAAGTCACTCCTATTGTTGAGTAACCCTTTGCCCTTGTTGATCTCACCTCTCTCTGAATTGATTAGATTACTTACAGTGTGGAAACAGGCCCTTTGGCCCAACAAGTCCACACCGACCCGCAACCCACCCAGACAAATTCCCCTAAATTTACCTCTTCACCTAACACTACGGGCAATTTAGCATGGCCAGTTCACCTAACCTGCACATTTTCGGACTGTGGGAGGAAACCGGAGCACCCGGAGGAAACCTGTGCAGATACGGGGAGAATGTGCAAACTCCACACAGTCAGTCGCCTGAGGTGGGAATTGAAGCCGAATCTTTGGCACTGTAAGGCAGCAGTGCTAACCACCGTGCCAACTGTGCCAAGCGTTGAATTCCACTTGCCAATTGCTTGCCCCCATGATCAGTCCATTGGTATCTTCCTGCAGCTCCTTCTCACTGACACCCACGTGGCCAATGTTTGTAAATTTCTTGATCGTGCCCTATACTTTTGTGTCCAACGCAGGAATAAAGATAACAAAAAGGACACACTTAATACTGAGCCCTGATGAACGTCCACTAGAACCTGCCTTCCAATTACAAAGAAGCACCCACCAGCAAGGATGCCATTGCCATTGAGTCTTGTATGCAGCTTGCTACATTTCCCTGAAATTTCACATGAATTTTTGTTTTAATCCTGTAGTGAGTAACTCCTGACTCCCCAAAGCCTGTCCACCATCAACAAAGCACAAGTCAGGAGTGTGATGGAATACTCCCCACTTGCCTGGATGGGTGCAGCTCCAACAACACTCAATAAGTTTGACACCATCCAGAACAAAGCAGCCCGCTTGATTGGCACCACATTCATAAGCATCCACTCCCTCCAGCACTGACACTCAGTAGCAGCAGTGTGCACCATCTACAAGATGCATTGCAGAAATTCGCCAAAGATCCTCAGATAGCATGCTCTAAACTCACAACCACTTCCATCTAGAAGGACAAGGGCAGCAGATACAAGGAATACCACCACCTTCAAGTTCCCTCCAAGCCACTCACCATCCTGACTTGGAAATAGATTGCCATTTCTTCACTGTCGCTGGGTCAAAATCCTGGAATTCCCTCTCTTAGGGCATTGTGGGTCTACCCACAGCAGGTGGACGGCAGTGGTTCAAGAAGGCAGCTCACCCCCCACCTTCTCAAGGGACAGCTAAGGATAAGCCCACCTCGCATGAATGTAATTAAAGAAAGAATATCTTGCTTCTTTCTGAAACAAAGACACGGTATTATCATTCTGCAGTCCTCCATCGCCTCACCTGTATCGAGTGAGGATTAGAGATGTCTATTGGACCTTCCACTACTTCCTCCCGTTTTTTGGAACAGCCTTGGATGTATTTCATCTGACCTTAGCAATTTATCCAGTGTCAAGGATTCTGATCTCATTAATAATTCCTCTCTCCCTTGATTTCTCACATCCAATAATTCATAGACCTACTTCTTAACTTGTAACATTTGCATTGGTCCCCTCTTACAAGAAGATAGACACAAAGTATTCATGAAGAACAATACCAACATCTTCTTCCTTGACATGTAGGATGCCATCTTGATATTTGAAGGGCTCTGCCCCTTACGTCATGATCCTTTTAAGATTATAAGACCGTAAGACATAGGAGTGGAAGTAAGGCCATTCAGCCCATTGAGTCCACTCTGCCATTTAATCATGGCTGGTGGGCATTTCAACTCCACTTATCCGCATTCTCCCCCTAACCCTTAATTGCTTGCAAATTTATCAATCTAACTCAATTTTATTCCTAATGTAGTGATTAACCATCCTTGGTTCATCTTGATTTTGGTTGCCAATATTCCTTCGTGCTCTCTCTCTATGTTTTACTAATTTTCTTTTTGATATCAGCGAATCAGTTTCTAAACTTGGCTCAGCCCTTTCACAACTTTTCTTTCTGGGACTACATTGACTCCAAACCTCTTTCCCCTCTCGCCCTAAATCTATGCCCTCTAGTTCTGGACTCCCTGAACCCAGGGAAAAGACTTTGTCTATTTATCCTATCCATGCCCTCATAATTTTGTAAACCTCTATAAGGTCACCCCTCAGCCTCCGACGCTTCAGGGAAAACAGCCCCAGCCTGTTCAGCCTCTCCCTATAGCTCAGATCGTCCAACCCTGGCAACATCCTTGTAAATCTTTTCTGAACCCTTTCAAATTTCACAATATCTTTTCGATAGGAAGGAGACCAGAATTGCACACAGTGTTCCAACAGTGGCCTAACCAATGCCCTGTACAGCCGCAACATGACCTCCCAACTCCTGTACTCAATACTCTGACAAATAAAGGAAAGCATACCAAACACCTTCTTCACTATCCTATCTACCTGTGACTCCACTTTCAAGGAGCTATGAACCTGTACTCCAAGGTCTCTTTGTTCAGCAACACTCCCTAGGACCTTATCATTAAGTGTATAAGTCCTGCTAAGATTTGCTTTCCCAAAATGCAGCACCTCGCATTTATCTGAATTAAACTCCATCTGCCACTTCTCAGCCCATTGGCCCATCTCATCCAGATTCTGTTGTAATCTGAGGTAACCCTCTTCACTGTCCACTACACCTCCAAGTTTTGGTGTCATCTGCAAACTTACTAACTACCTCTTATGCTCGCATCCAAATCATTTATGTAAATGACTAAAAGTAGAGGATCCAGCACCAACCCTTGTGGTACTCCACTGGTCACAGGCCTCCAGTCTGAAAAACAATCCTCCATCACCACCCTCTGAGTTCTACCTTTGAGCCAGTTCTGTATCCAAATGTCTGTCTGTCTCTCTGTCTGTGTCCTTATGTGTGTGTCTGTTTGTGTGTGTGTGTGTCTATCTGTCTGTCTCTCTGTCTATCTGTCTGTGTTTGTCTGTTTGCCTGCGTGTGTGGTTGTGTATGTGTGTCTGTGCATGTGTGTGTGTGTGTGTGTGTTTGTGTCCATGTGTGTGCCCATATGTGTGTGTATGTGTGTGTGTCTGTCTGTTTACCTGTGTGTGTGGTTGTGTACGTGTGTGTCCGTGCATGTGAGTGTGTGTGTGTGTTTGTGTCCATGTGTGTGCCCATACGTGTGTGTGTGTGTGTGTGTGTGCGCGCGCGCGCGCCTTTCTGGGTTTGAGCAAGGCATGTGTGTATGTATGTGTGCATGTGTGGGTGTGTCTGTATGCATGTGTGAATGTGTCTGTGTGTGTGTGTGTGTGTCTGTGTGTGTGTGTGTGTGTGTGTATGCGTGTGTGTGCCCTTCCCCAAGGCATACCCCACACTGAGTTTGAAACAGTCTTGAAGCTGTCCCACTTCCACGATACTTCCCCTGATTTGTGCTGTGCACCCTGTCAACGAGTGACAGCAAACCTGACAGGACGGCAGCAGCAACCAATCCTTCCCCCTGACTTCTCCGTGCCCTGAACTGGTGAATAGCAGCAAGCATTGTGTGTTCTCAAGTTGAGGGAGGAGTGAGAAAGCAGTTTGACAACTGCTTGCACACTCACAACAAAACAAAAGGTTGACACTGGAGCTACCAGTTTGCTTTAAAACAAGGGGATCAAGAGGGATTACAAGAGATAAAGGGAGATTAATTAAAGAGGGAAGTGATTCAGTGCTCTTTATGTCTGCGACCCTGCAGTAAATATTGCGCACAATGGCACTTACATATATTTGACATGAACTGCCCTCGATGGTAATACAACAAAAACTGTAATTCTATAGTACCTTCCATGTGTCAAAACATCCCAAATCCTTTCCCAATCAATCGATAATGTGCTGCTTGAAATGTGGTCATGCTTGTAATTTAGGAAACGCCGCAACTACTGATCTCACAGGCAGCCATGCAGTGAAGAAACAGGTTAGTGCCGTCGGTAGCACGATAAATGTACATCAGGAGGGGTCCCTTGCTTTCCTGCTCATGATTGCTGTGACGATAGAAGGGCGCCTGGGTTTAACTTGACCCCTGAGAAATTTCCCCTGCGCTCTGCACTGCACTGCAATCACAGGGTGAGTGCTGGGGTGGAATTTGAAACCACCACCTTCTGACTCTGAGTGTGTCATCGCCAGTATGACTGTGAGACTGAAGCAGGGGAAGGAATCAGAGAGTAGGGTTTTCAGCTTCTCCAACCCATCCCACCATTCAAGCAGATCATGGCCAGATCATTGACAAATCTGTCACCCTTGACAACCTTATTTAACAAAGATCTCTCGCTTTCTGTTCAGATTTTTTTTCAATTGTCCTCCTGCTTTGACAGTGTTTGATTTTTGATTTGATTGGATTTATTGCCGTCATGTGTACCTGAGTACAGTTTAAAGTTTTGTTTTGCGAGCAGAACAGGCAGATCATAGCAAACGAGGGCATACAGGTCATTGGGTGCTTAGACAGAGAGAGAGGTGCGCAAGGTTACAGCTACACAGGAGGAGCACAAAGCAAGATCAACATTACTTAAAGTCAGAGAGGTCCATTCAGCAGTCTCATAATAAGGGAGGAAGCTGTTCTTGAACCTGTTGGTGGGTGTGTTCAAGCTCCTGTATCTTCTGCCTGATGGAAAAAATTGCAAAAAAGCATTATCGGGATGGGAGGGGCTTTTGATGATGTTGGCAGCCTAAGATGCCCATAATGTATTAGCAATGCAGGGGTGGGGTAGTGGTCTGGGTGGGATGCTTTTCAGAGAGTCTGTGTGGACTCAAGGGGCTGAATGGCCTGCTTCTACACTGGACGGATTCTATGTTCAGTGTTCTGGTCTACATTCATCACATCAGCCATCACCATCAAGCGCCTTATCTTCTCATTACTAGGTGGATAAATCTTGTTCAACTGTAGCTCAGTAAGTCGCACCCCTTGAGGCAGACATTGTAAGTGCCTCTACATGGGCTCAGAATCCAAGAAGGGGGAATTATGACAATAGTTTGTCATGGAGGAAGGAAGCCAGGGGTTGGTTGTTCATGATGAATCTGGGTTTTGGGCTATTTCGGCAGGGCAGCACGTTATAAAGCAGAGGTTGACCCCCTTCTGAGAACTAAAATTGAAACACCCAAAAAGGAGCAGCTCGCCCTGTAATCTGTTAAAGGAGTGTGAAAGGTGGTGTAATCTACTTTTCAGCAACTTCTAGTGGTTGGATAAAATAAATCTTTGAACTCACTTTAGAATCAATAAGTGACAACTCATTTATCTAACTCTAACAGTGAACAAATTAATTAGATTATTAACAAACTGAATAAATCCCTGCTTTTAACTGTTCCTGAATAAAGCAAGATTTTAGTGGGATGCTGTTCCAATAAATACAAGTCCCACTCATATAACAAGAATAGAAGTTAGACTTTCGAAATTACAGCCAGCTTATGTGTCTTCTGGAATGTTCTGTGCCTTCTCTGTTGATTCTTCTGTCAGGAATATGAACAAGTTGTGTTGTTGGTACTGTCGTTATTTCGATGGCGCATTCTCTCAGTCATAGAGGAGGCTGTGAGTGCTGAGGGCCAGTAACCCTGGCAGGTGGCAGCTGGCTCTGGGGGTCTTTTTCCAACTGCCCCCTTTTTATACCCTTGATGACAGATCAATATTTCGTACAATAGGATTGGGCCTATGTTGTCAAAACCATCAGATGTGTAAACTTAATAGGTTTTTAGTATCTAGGTACCTGGTTCAAATTGATTGGCTAAATTCAAAAACCCGTTGTCTTGGTAAAAACTGCTGCTTGGCCTGCTAACTGCTGGCCTTTCGATATGAATCTTTCAATTCGTGTACTCTCTGTGTCCTTGTAAACTTTCAAGCTGCTGCTCACAGATATCCATTTTAAATCTCTAAGCACAGGAAAAGCACATGATCTTTTAAAGGGACCACGCAATGCAAGCACCTTATAAACACCAGATTCTAACTTCTTGCTTCCCAATTCATAGGTACTCGATTCAACTTGGCAACAAGCGCACGGCCCAGTGGCTGATATCAATGTATCGCTGAATGATTTGTTCGCCAGAAATATTTTGATTTCTAACCTGAGGACTTGAGGGATCAATGATAGAGGAAACACCGGGCTGAAATACAATAAAGATTTTAATAGGGATCAAGACGGAGGTGAGGGAATATTTGAGCAAATTGCCAACTTCAGACTTACTGTGGCAATTGGAGGATCATGGGGTTGTTCTAATGTTTCTACACGGAAATGATAGTGAGTTGGGGATGACTTTCTTGGAGGGAGAGACAGAAGAAAGGGGAGATTGAAAAGGCTAAGGAATGTGTCAGTGACATGAGGTACAAGCCACTTTAGATGGTTAGGTTGAGAGAGTTGGTGTGAATATGGAGAGAATATACGAGACTGAAGGGGAATGAGCAGAGGGAGAGATAGTTAATTCAGAAAAGAGAGGGCAAGGGGAGTTGAAATGGAAGTCGAATGGACTAAAAAAACAAGCAGTGGCTGGGTTCAAAGGTGAAGGCAGACAGCAGTGGTGGAGGAGATTCAGAACTGGGTCAGTCGTTCCACCTGCTTGAAATGACAACAGTGGCTGTTTGACAACAAAGAACAGCCCAAATGGGAAAGCAGAGAACAGTAGTAATTAGTTCACACCATTACAAGAGTGAGAACTGATCTGTATGTCAATGATAGATAAGAGCAGGAGAGAAATCCCATCAGCAATGCCTTTGGCATGGTCAATGGAGACAATAGGAGTTCTGCATAACAATTGCTTGAGTCCTCTTGCAGTCAGCTCCAAAAACATTCAGGCAAATCTCTGGCGAAAGGAATTACAATGGATTTGGTACCGATGGTGAAAACCTATCTACCTGCTAGTTCATGTTTCCCAAATCTCAAATGGCCATCGATTTTAGGGAAAAGAAAAACTTACAAAAGACTTTCAGAAGCCCACCTTGAAGTGCAGCAGCATCGATCTTGATGACAAGGAGTAACTCATTACAAATCCCTTCAAATGTTCATCAAACTGGGTCCCACTTGGACACAGGGTCACGGGGACACAGTGATATAGGAACACAGTGATATAGGAACACACGGATATAGTGATATAGGAACACAGGAACACAGAGACACGGTGATATAGGAACACAGGGACACAGGGATATAGTGATATAGGAACACAGGAACAAGGGGACACAGGGATACAGTGATATAGGAACACAGGGACACAAAGGCACAGAGATATAGGAACACAGAGACATAGGAACACAGGGATATAGGGATATAGGAACAATGGGACACAAGACCACAGGAATAAAATGATATTGGAACACAGGGACACAGAGATATAGTGATATAGGAGCACAGGAACACAGGGATATAGGGATATAGAAACACAGGGACACAGAAATATAGCGATAGAGGAACACAGGGACACAGGAATAAAATAACATAGGAACACAGAAACACAAGATTATAGAGATAGAGGAACACAGGGACACAGGAACACAGGAATATGGTGTTATAGGAACACAGGAATATAGGAATATCTTAATATAGGAACACAGGGATACAGGAATAAAATAACATAGGAACACAGAAACACAAGATTATAGAGATAGAGGAACACAGGGACACAGCAGCACAGGAATATAATGATATAGGAACACAGAAACACAGGAACACAGGAATGTAGTGATATAGGAACACGGGAACACGGGAATATAGGAATATAGTGATGCAGGAACACAGGAGTACAGGAATGTAGTGAGAAAGGAATAGAGGGACACAGGGGCACATGACTATAATAATATAGGAACACAGGGAAGCAAGAACACAGGAATGTAGTGATATAGGAATAGAGGGACACAGGAATATAGTGAAACAGGGATACGGGGACACAGAAATATAGTAATATAGGAACACAGGGACACAGGAATAAATGAATATAGTGAGATAGGAACACAGGGACACAGGAACACAGGGACACAGGAACGTAGTGATATAGGAATAGAGGGACACACGAATGTAGTGACACAGGGATACGGGGACACAGAAATATAGTGATATAGGAACACAGGGACATGGGGATATAGTGATATAGGAGCACAGGGACACAGGGATATAGAAACATGGGGACACAGGGATATAGTGATAGAGGAAAACAGGGACACAAGGACACAGGGACACAAGGACACAGGAATACTGTATAATGATATAGGAACACGGACACAGGAAGACAGGAATATAGTGATACAGGAACATAGGGACACAAGAACATAGGAACTCAGGGACACAGAGATGCAGGAACACACGGATGCAGGAACACAGAGACACAGTGACACAGGAATATATTGATCTGGGAACATAGGCACACATCAAGATAGTGATATAGAAACACAATGACACAGGAACACAGGGAAACAGGAATACAGGAATACAATGATATAGGTACACAGGAACACAGGGACACAGGAATATAGTGATGTAGGGACACAGGAATATAGTGATGTAGGAACACAGGAACACAGGAATATAGTGATGTAGGAGCATACAACACAGGGAAACAGGAACACAGGAATATAGTCATATAGGAACACAGCGACACAGGAATATCCTGATGTAGGAACACAGGGACACAGGAACACAGAATTATAGTGACTTAGGTACACAGGGCACAGGGTCAGAGGACACAGGGGCACAGGAACACAGGGACAAAGGGATACAGTGATATAGGAACACAAGGACAAAGGAACACAGTGACACAGGAACACAGGGACACAGGGACACGCGGTCACAGGGACACAGGGGCACAGGGATGCAGGGTTACAGGGACATGGAACACAGGAATATAGTGACATAGGGACACAGGAAGACAGCAATATAGGAACACAGGGTCACAGGGACACAGGGGTATAGGGACGCAGGGTCACAGAGACAAAGGGGCACAGGAACACATGGACACAGGAATATAGTGATATAGGAACACAAGGACAAAGGAACACAGGGAAACAGGAATACAGGAATACAATGATATAGGTACACAGGAACACAGGGACACAGGAATATAGTGATGTAGGAACACAGGAACACAGGAATATAGTGATGTAGGAGCATACAACACAGGGAAACAGGAACACAGGAATATAGTCATATAGGAACACAGCGACACAGGAATATCCTGATGTAGGAACACAGGGACACAGGAACACAGAATTATAGTGACTTAGGTACACAGGGCACAGGGTCAGAGGACACAGGGGCACAGGAACACAGGGACAAAGGGATACAGTGATATAGGAACACAAGGACAAAGGAACACAGTGACACAGGAACACAGGGACACAGGGACACGCGGTCACAGGGACACAGGGGCACAGGGACGCAGGGTTACAGGGACATGGAACACAGGAATATAGTGACATAGGGACACAGGAAGACAGCAATATAGGAACACAGGGTCACAGGGACACAGGGGCATAGGGACGCAGGGTCACAGAGACAAAGGGGCACAGGAACACACGGACACAGGAATATAGTGATATAGGAACACAAGGACAAAGGAACACAGTGACACTGGAACACGGGAACACAGGGGCACAAGGATGCAGGTTCACAGGGAAAAAGGGGCACAGGGACACTGGGGCACAGGGACGCAGGGTTACAGGGACATGGAACACAGGAACATAGTGACATAGGGACACAGGAAGACAGCAATATAGGAACACAGGGTCACAGGGACGCAGGGTCACAGGGTCAAAGGGGCACAGGGACACTGGGGCACCGGGGCACAGGGACGCAGGGTCACAGAGACATGGAACACAGGAACATAGTGACATAGGAACACAGGAAGATAGCGATACAGGAACACAGGGTCACAGGTTCACAGAGACAGGAATATAGTGACATAGGAACACAGGAATATAGTGATATAGGAATATAAAGACACAGGAACATAAGACAGAGGGATATAATGATATAGGAACACAGGGACATAGGAACATAGAGACAGAGGGATATAATGGTATAGGAACACAGGAACACAGGAAGATAGTGATATGGGAACACAGGGACACAGGATTATAGTGATATAGGAACACGGGTACACAGGAATGTGGTGGTATAGGAACACAGGGCCACAGGAATATAGTGATACAGGAACACGGGAACACTGGGGCACAGAAATATAGTGATATAAAAACACAAGGACATAGGGACAATGAACACAGGGGCCTGGGGACACAGGAACACATTGACACTGGAGCACAGAAACACAAGGATACAAGGACACAGGAATATAGTCATATAGGAACACAGGAACACAGCGATACAGGAATATAGTGATATAGGAACACAGAGACACAGGGACATGGGGACAGAAGAATGCAGGAACAACTGAACACAGGGACACAGGAAAACAGGAATATAGTGGTATAGGAACACAGGAACACATGGACACAGGGGCACAGGGATGCAGGAACACAGGGACAAGGAACTCAGGAATATAGTGATATAGGAACACAGCAATAAAGTGATACAGAAGACAGAGACACAGGAAATAGTGATAAACGAACACAAGAACACAGTGACACAGGAAAACAGGATATAACGATACAGGAACACATGGGCATAGGGATATAGGGACACAGGAATGTAGTGATATAGAAACACAGGAAAACAGGTACACAGGGACACAGGAATATAGAGATATAAGAA
Source organism: Hemiscyllium ocellatum (assembly GCF_020745735.1). Taxonomy (NCBI): domain Eukaryota; kingdom Metazoa; phylum Chordata; class Chondrichthyes; order Orectolobiformes; family Hemiscylliidae; genus Hemiscyllium; species Hemiscyllium ocellatum. Next base: position 14,998,123 of record NC_083403.1, read on the forward strand.
CACAACAGCACACAAACACCGTTGTATAGTGGATGTAGGTTTGCTCACTCAGCTGGAAGGTTAATTTCCAGACGTTTCATCACCCTAATAGGTAACATCTTCAGTGGGCCTCAGGCGAAGCATTGTACATGCTTTCTGCTTTCTATTTATATGTTTGGGTTGCTTTGGGTTGCTGTTGTCATTTCTGTGGCGATGTCATTTCCTGTTCTTTTTCTCGGGGGATGGTAGACGCGGTCTAACTCGATGTGTTTGTTGATAGAGTTCCAGTTGGAATGTCATGTCATGATATATAGTGATTTGGAACACAGGAATATAAGTGATATAGGAACACTGGAACTTCAGGGACCCAGGTACATAGGGACACAGGAATATAGTGATTTAGGAACACAGGGACACAGGGAAATACAGACACAAGTTTACAGGGACACAGGAATATAGTGATATAGGAACACAAGGACACAGGGAAATATAGACACAGGTTCACAGGGACACAGGAATATAGTGATATAGGAACACAGGGACACAGGGAAATACAGACACAAGTTTACAGGGACACAGGAATATAGTGATATAGGAACACAGGTACACAGGGAAATATAGACACAGGTTCACAGGGACACAGGAATATAGTGATGTAGGAACACAGGGACATAGGGAAATACAGACACAAGTTTACAGGGACACAGGAATATAGTGATATAGGAACACAGGTACACAGGGAAATGGAGACACAGGGACATGGGGACAGAGGAATATAGTGATGTAGGAATACAGGGACACAAGAACACAGGGAAATAGAGACACAGGGACAGAGGAATATAGTGATGTAGGAATACAGGGACACAGTGACACAGGGACTCAAGGACGCAAGAATATAGTGATATATGGACATACGGACTCAGGAATTCAAGCAATATAGGAACACAGGGACTTAGGGACCAAGGAACACAAAGACACAGGAATATAGTGATATAGGAACACAGGGGCACAGGAATATGGTGATATAGGAACACAGGGACATAGAGATACAGGAATATGGTGATATATGAACACAGGGGCACAGAGACACAGGAACATAGGGACACAGGAATATATTGGTATAGGAACACAGGGACACAAGAATATAATGATGAAGGAGCATAGAAACACAGGGTTACAGAGACCCAGCAATATAGTGACATTGGAACACAAGGACACAGGAACATAGTGATATAGGAACACAGGGACACAGGAATATAGTGATATAGGAACACAGGGACACAGGAATATAGTGATATAGGGACACAGATTCACAGGGACACAGGAATATAGTGACATAGGAACACGGGGATCCAGGAATATAATGATATAGGAATATAGAAGCATGGGGACACGGGAATATAGTGATATAGGAACACAGGGACACAGGAATATAGTGTTATAAGAACACAGGGGCACAGGAATATAGTGATATAAGAACACAGGAACATAGGAATATAGTGTTATAGGAACACAGGGACACAGGAACACATGGACACAGGGACGCAGGAACATGGAACACAGAAACACAGGAATATAGTGATATAGGAACACAGGGACACGGGGACCCAGGTACTCAGGGATACAGGAATATAGTGACATAGGAACACAGGGATCCAGGAATATAATTATATAGCAATACAGAAACACGGGAATATAGTGATATAAGAACACAGGGACACAGGAATATAGTGATATAAGAATACAGGGACACAAGGACACAGGAACACAGGGACACGGACACAGGAATGTAAAGATATAGGAATACAGGGACACAGGAATATAGTGATATAGAAACACAGGGACCCAAGAACATAGGGACACGGACACAGGAATATGGAGTTATAGGAAAACAGGGACACAGAGACATAGGAATATAGTGACGTGGAAACACAGGGACACAGGGCATAGGAACACAGGGGTATGGGGACACAGGAACATGGTGATACCAGAACGCAGGGGCACAGGAACTAGGAACACAGGAATACTGTATAGTGATATAGGAACACAAAGAACCAGGATGATAGTGATATAAGAACATAGGGATACAGGAAGAGAGCAATATAGGAGCACAAGGACACAGTAACACAGGGACACAGGAATATAGTGATATAGGAAAATAGAGGCACAGGGACCCATGAACACAGGGACACAGGAATATAGTGATATAGGAACACAGGGTCACAGTGGGCATAAGAATATGCAATACAGAACAGGAAGAGGCCCTTCAGCCCACAAAGTCTGTGTTGATTTTGAATCCTTATTTAGATCTGCTACTTATTGCCCATGTGTGGTATCTATCCCTCTATTTGCCTCCTGTTCATGTGGCTATAAAGATATGCCTTAAACGTTGTTAAAGTGCCTGCTCCCACCACCTCCACTGGCAGTGTATTCCAGGCGCCCACCACCTACTGAGTGAAATATTTTCCCCTCATGTCTCCCCTACTGTTTCCTCCTCTCACCCTGAACCTGTGCCCTCTTGCAGTTGACCTTTCCACCCTGGGAAAAAAGCCTCTGACTGTCCAACCCATCTGTGCCTCTCAGAATTTTGTGGACCTCCATCAGATCATCCCACAGCCTCCGCCTTTCCAATGAAAACACTTTGAGTTTATGCAGCCCCTCCTCATAACTAAAACCCTCCAGAGCAGGCAACATCCTGGTAAACCCCTGCAGCCTCTCCAAAACATCCACATCCTTCTGGGAGGTGACCAGCACTGTACACAACATTCCAAATGGAGTCTCACTAAAGTTTTATACAGATGTAATCTAATGTGCCAACTTTTACATTCGATGCGTTGGCTGATTAGATTAGATTAAGAAAGAGTTGGATAGAGCTCTCAAGGATAGTGGAATCAAGGGTTATGGAGATAAGGCAGGAACAGGATACTGATTAAGGATGATCAGCCATGATCACAATGAATGGTGGTGCAGGCTCGAAAGGCAGAATGGCCTAATCCGGCACCTATTGCATATTAGATTATTTACAGTGTGGAAACAGGCCCTTCGGCCCAACAAGTCCACACCGACTCGCAACTCACCCAGACCCATTCCCCTACATTTACCCCTTCACCTAACACTATGGCCAATTCACCTAACCTGCACATTTTTGGACTGTGGGAGGAAACCAGAGCACCCGGAGGGAACCCACGCAGACACGGGGAGAACGTGCAAACTCCACACAGTCAGTTGCCTGTGGTGGGAATTGAACCCGGGTCTCTGGTGCTGTGAGGCAGCAGTGCTAACCACTGTGCCACCGTGCCGCCCAAGCTTACTTCAATACTGTAGGGATTCTATGAAATCTGTCATGCAGCCCACAAACTGGCCATTCAGTCCAAATATTCTGTGCTAGCCTTGATATTCCACATGAGTCACCATCTCCATCCACCTAACCTGAGCCTCGAATCATATCTTCCCACTCTGTTTTAGCTCAGATAGTTTCTTTGCAACAGCAGCTATGCTACTTAACTCAGGTTCCAGTAAGTTTCACACTCTCAACGATCCCTCAGTAAAACTCTCCCTCATTACTCTGCTGGGTTTATTAACAGCTATCTCGTATGTTTCAATTTTTGTTTCTATTCTCCTGCAGTGGAAGCATTTTCTCCACATCCACCCTGTGCAGCCGACCCATTATTGTTAAAGAGCTCCATCTGATCTCCTTGAAGTGATTTCATTTCTCTTGCAAAATCAATCAATCTGTTCACTCTCTCCCAATGGCTGTGGCCTCTTGGTTCTAGCAATGTCTTCCTGCGTGATCCTTTTGCACTTTCTCTACACCTTCTCTCTTATTTTTGTGGTTGTCACTTTCAGAGAGCTATGGACCTGTAAGTCCAGATCCCTCTATATGTCAATGTTACCAAGGGTTCTGCCATTTATTGTATAATTTTCACCTGAGTTTGAGCTTCCAAAATGCATCACCTCTCATTTGTTTGGATTAAACTCCACCTGCAATTCCTCTGCCCAAATCTGCAATCTATCCAGATCCACTGTATCCTTTGACAATCCTTTGTACTATCTGCAACTTTGGTGTTATCCACAAACTTAATCAGAGCAGCTGCATGTTCCTCCAGATCACTTAAATATTTTACAAACAACAAAGGTTCCAGCATTAATCCCTGCGGAACATCACTAGTGACTGACCTCCATTCCAAAAAGCACCCTTCCATTGCTCCACTCTGTCTTCTGTGACCAAGCCAGTTTTGCAACCATCAAACCAGCTCACTCTGGTTCCCGTGAGACTCTACCTTCTGTAACAGCCCATCATGAGGTACTTTATCAAATGCCTTACTAAAGTCCATGGAGACAATATCTTCATCCTTTCCCTCATCAATCAGCCTTGTCACCTCCTCAAAAAGCTCAATCAATTTGATGAGATGTGACCTACACAAATCATGCTATCTATTGCTAATAAGCCAATTTGTTTCCAAATGTGAATAAATCCTGTCTCTCATTATTTTCTTGAACAGCTTCCCCACCACCACTGACGTCAGGCTCACTGGTCTGTAATTACCTGGATTCGCTGTTTCTCTCCTTATACAAAGGAACAACATTGGCCATTCTACAGTTCCCTGGAACCTTGCCTGAGGACAAAGAAGATGCAAAGACACTCAAAGCCCTGGCCACTTCCTCACTATCCTCCCACTGTATTCTGGGAGAGATCCCATTGGGCCCTGGGGATTTGTCTGCCTTAATGTATTTCAAGATGTCCAACACTCACTCCTTCGTTATGTCGACCTGCCTGAGAGTTTTCATGCATCCTTCCCCAACTTCATTGTCCCTCACATCCCTCTCTTTGGTGAATGCCGATATAAAGTACTGATTAAGGATCTCAACCATTTCTTCTGGCTGCACACATGACATCCCTCCTCTATCCTTGAGTGAGTCTACTCTTTCCCAATCTACCCATTTGCTCCCAATACTTGTATAAAATGCCTTTGGATCCTCCCTAACCATGCTGGTCAAAGACATTTTATTGCCTTTTTAGTCCTTCTAACTCCCCATTTGAACGTCTTCCTACTTTCGCAATATTCTTCAAGAACTTTGTCTATTTTTATTTGCCTAGATTAGATTAGATTAGATTAGACTTACAGTGTGGAAACAGGCCCTTTGGCCCAACAAGTCCACACCGACCCGCCGAAGCGAAACCCACCCATACCCCTACATTTACCCCTTACCTAACACTATGGGCAATTTAGCATGGCCAATTCACCTGACCTGCACATCTTTGGACTGTGGGAGGAAACCGGAGCACCCGGAGGAAACCCACGCTGACACGGGGAGAACGTGCAAACTCCACACGATCTTAGGCATGTTTCCTTTTTGTTTTGACTAAGCTGGTAATTTTCCACTATCATCCAATGTTCCCAAATTGCCATTCCTGTCTTTAATTTTTCACAGGAACACGCTGCTCTTAAGCTCTAATCAGCTGGTCATTACAGAGTCCCACATGTCAGATGTGGATTTACCCTCAAATAGCCGCAGCCAATCCGCATTCTTCAATTCTTGCCTAATTCAGTGATTGTTTGACTTCCCCCAATTTAACATCTTAATCTGAGGTCCACACTTGTCCTTGTCCAGGAGTATCCAAAAACTCATGTCATTGTGGTCACTATTCCCTAAGTCTCTCACTGAAGCTTTGATCACCTGGCCGGACTCATTTCCCAATACCAGGTGCAGTATAATGAGCAGTTAAGAGCACTACAAAGCGGGAACACAGGATCATAGAAACACAGGGGCAGAAGAACACAGAAACAGAGGAAATTACAGAAACACTTGGAAAGTCCAAATATAGCACATCCTCTGGTTCACCTTTAACTATATTGTAAGCTGCATGCTCAAATACTCTCATCAGTTTGTTATAACATGATTTCCCTTTGATAAGGCCAATATTGATTTGTCTAACTGTACAAATGTGTTCAAATAAATTCTAATATTTTTATTATAACTGATGTCAAATACCAAGTGCTCCTTTTTCTCTCTTCCTCCTTTTTTAAATAGTGATATTATACTTGCTACATTCCTATCTGGAGGAACCGTTCCAAATTCAATAGAATTTTTGAACAAAAATTCATTACCTCGTAGCAATATTTTGCAAATCTCGTCTCATTACACAGTCATAGAGCTGTACAGCTCAGAAGCAGTCCCTTCGGCCTAACTCGTCCATGCCGACCAGATATCCTGAATTAATCTAGACCCAGTTACCAGCACTGGGCCCATATCCCTCTAAACCCTTCCTATTCATATACCCAGCCAGATGCCTTTTAAATGTTGTAACCAGCCTCCACCACCTCCTCTGGCAGCTCATTCCATCCACACACCACCCTCTGCGTGAAACAGTTACCGCTGAGGTACCTTTTAAATCTTTCCCCTCTCCCCTTAAACCTATGCCTTCCAGTTTTGGACTCCCCTAACCTGGGAAAAAAGACCTTGTCTATTTACCCTACGCATGTCCCTCATGAGTTTATAAACCTTTACAGGGTTACCTCCTCAGCCTCTGATGCTCAAAGGAAAATTGCCCCTGTCTATTCAACCTCTCCCTATAGCTCAAACTCTCCAACTCTGGCAACATCCTTGTAAATCTTTTCTGCACGCTTTCAACACCCTTCCTAATTCAGCTTAAGTCTCAGTTACAGCTGATGTGAACACATAGTATGTTTGCCGTTGTCACCCATCATATGCCTTCAAAAGCTTTCTCACAATCTTGCAGTGTTGGTGGTGGATTAGGAAGCAAATTGTGTTTGGGGAAATCAAGGATCTGTCGCCCTTGACTCCTGTGTTGATAATAAATTTCATTTCTTAACTTCCGAGCTGCACGCTGGTTTTCAGAGCTCACTCTATCTCTTGTAAAAAGAGACATAGCTGCGGGTTGTTTAATAAAAATCCTTTTATGACGTCCTTTGTGGAGATCTGTAGTTTATGTAAGTTTAATGTCAATAAGTTTAATTCCTGCAAACTATGTCAGAGTTTACAAATATGCTCTGACCTCTAAGCTCACCCTTTGTGTGTTTGCCTTGATTTGTTTTGTTGTTTGAATTGTGACCAGACGCTGTAGACTTCCCAAGTGGAAAATGAGGTGCTGTTCTTCCAACTTGCGCTGAGCATTGCCGGAGCACTGCAGCAAGCCTGAGACAGAGATGTCAGTTAAAATTCTCAACCTATTTTTAAATCCCTCCACATAGCTAACCTCCCCCAACCCCACAAGGTTCTAGGATTTCAGAGGTCCTTCAAATCCAGGTCAATTAATTGCATCCCCATTGGTGCCTGTGCTTTCTGGATCATGAACCTGCCGGACTTTCCTCCTCTGAACTATCGTCGCTGCACCCTGTCTCTTTGAAAGAGGTCTCTTTGGTCACCGCCCCTTCAGCCCTGAGGGTCAATGTGTGTATGGCAATGGAGTTCAGGTGGGTGCACCTCTCTCACCCTCCCTGAGGGGGACGCTGGGCAAGGTTCCTAATGGCGGTCACCATGGCGATCCAGTGAATAAGACTGAGATAGGGGTTATTTATTTATTTCTGTGAGATGTTGGCATCGCTGGCTGGGCCAGCATTTATTGCCTGTCCCCAGTTGCCCCGAGAGAAGGGGGTGGTGAGCTGCATTTTTGAACCATTTCAGCCCATCCTCTGTGGGTTGACCCACAATGCCCTGAGGGAGGGAATTCCAGTGACAGTGAAGGAACGGCGATATATTTCCAAGTCAGGTTGGCGAGTGGCTTGGAAGGGAGCTTGAAGGTGGTGGTATTCCCATGCATCTGCTGCCCTTGGCCTTCTAGATGGAAGTAGCCGTGGGTTTGAAAGGTGCTGTCAGAGGATCTTTGGTGAATTTCTGCAGTACATCTTGCATATAGTACATCCTGCTGCTGCTGAGGGTTGGTGGTGATGCTTGTGGGTGTGGTGTTAATCCAGTGGGCTGCTTTGTCCTGGATGGTGTCAAGCTTCTTGAGTGTTGTTGGGGCTGCACCATCCAGGGCAAGTGGGGAGTATCCCATCACACTCCTGACTTGTGCCTTGCAGGTGGTGGACAGGCTTAGGGGAGACAGGAGGTGAGTTACTCACCGCAGTATGTTCCCAGTCTCCGACCTGCCTTTGGATCCACCTGCCCCCTTGATAGTGGGAGATTCAGTGATGGCCACACCATTGAATGTCAAGGGGCGATTACTGTGAGAGTTGCAGTGGAGTGAAGCACTTATTCCCGTTTGGCGGGACACAGATAGCTGGACAGCAGTGGTCCTAGTCTCCACCTGTGAGAGCCAGGGATCCCTCTTCATTGCAGGTGAGACTATGAAGGATTGAAAATTGACCCCCACCCATACGGCTCTCTCTGCACTGTGCTAAAAGAAAGTGGTGGGTGGGGGTAATGAGAGCGATTACAATGGGTGATGAGGCATGTGGGGTAAAGATGTTGAGGTGGACCATAGGACTAAGGAGGCAGCACAGAGAGGATGCCGGGTTAGAGAGGAGGGGCGGGGATTGGAAGAGTGAGTGAAGGACAATCAGCATGAACATTGATGGGAGGAGGGTGTAGGAGCAGAGAGAGAGAGAGGGAGGGGGAGAGAGAGAGAGAGAGATTGAGTGCCAGAGAGAGAGAGAGAGAGAGGCTGAGTGCGAGGCAGCATTGCAAACACAGTGGCACTTGCCCCTGGCAGGGCAGAGATGGCCCCTGACCTTTCCCATGGCTGTCCCTCCACACCGTTGAGTTAGTACTGACCCCAGTGGTGACCTCAGACCAGTATACTCTGCCAACCCTACAATTGGAGGATGCCTCTCTCTCGGAAAATGATGGCACCATCTTCTCCTTCTCCAATGCATGTTCAGGTTCTGTCCGCCAATGAGCAAGGCAAGGAATGCCAGGGCTCATCTGGGTGGACAACGGGCTTTCAAAAATTGGCATGAGTGCAAGGGCTAGAAAGCTCTCCAAAAAACTTGATGCAACTCGGACTTAGCCAAAAGAAATGTAAAATTCAGTCCAAAATGTTCAGCTGCGAGTTGGCATCAGAATTTCTTTGATAGAGCACCATTGGAGCGCCTGAGGATGGGTTCGCACACAAAAGGCGCTATATGAATGCAAGTTGTTCTTATGAAGCAGAAGGCATGCCTCTGCAGCTCCTTATACAACTTCAGGATGTTATAAGGTGTTTTCTGTACTGTGGTTACTACTACAATGTGAGAAACCAACTCACTCACGACAAAACCTGATAGCCAGATATGAATGTTTTGATCATAAAACACGGCCATTTCACAGCATTGTTATTTACACAGCAAGTTCACACATACCTGTAAAGAAATTCCATTCACCAGGTTTGTTTATTTATGTCCAAACTGTGTTTTTTCTCTGAGGTACAATGGTATTCACCGTTCCCTACTTCCCTCTGGAAAACAAGAACTTGTAGCTGGCAACTTTATGCAGCTGTTTATCGCTGTTGGTTTTCTACAGAGTGTGCCCTGATACCTGGATAAGTCCGCTTTCAACAACACAATTAATCTAATTCCAACTTTTGGCCATCTCACCTTCTGGGCTATTCCTTCCAGTTGGTCGTTGGAGTATGACTCTTTGCATTGCGAAAGGAAACACGACCAATTGTGGTCACTGTACCATAACTTTGACTTTGCCCAGGTGCCTGATTCTCAAGAAGTGAGGGGCTTTGTTGGAGTTGGCAGAGTAAGCTTATCCCCCTGCAGTGGCCCAGTGGTCAGCACTGTTACCTCACAGTACCAAGGACCTGGGTGACTGTCTGTGTAGAGTTTGTATGTTCTCCCTGTGTATAAGCTGTGCTTTGGATGGATTGACCAAGCTAACTTGCCCCAAAGTGTACAGGGTAGGTGGATTAGCCATGGGGAAATGCAGGCTTATAGGGATGGAGTTAGTTATGAGTGGGATGATCTTTGGTGAGTTAGTATGGACT